>NW_020173697.1:2649377-2801337 GCF_003031525.2 Neophocaena asiaeorientalis asiaeorientalis
CGCACCCCAAAAAAAAAAAAAAAAAAAAAAAAAAGACAACTCTCCTTGATCTTGTAATGGGTCATGATGACCCACCACTCTGTGCTTATAGATCTGGATTGTGTAAACTGTCAAAATTACATAATTTAATGGAGAGCCCTCTGTCTCAAAAAACTTATATAACTGTTTCTTGATTCTAATGAGCAGAACAGTTCTCAGAGTTTTCTGAGATGCTGTCCCCAGTTATAATCCTCAATTTGGTTTGAAGAAAATATTCCATTTCTTTCTTAGATCAACTGATTAATTTTTCATCAAACCTTTTATCCCTTATTCGTTTTTAGCCTATGGTTATGTATTATTTTTAAAGCATACTTACATAGGTGGTTTTGATGGTTATAGGCTGTATTTTAAAATTAAACAAATACACAAAAGGAGACAAGTGCAAGGAAAGTATGGGTTGACGAGAATACTAATAACAGAGTAAAACCTAAGAACAAAGATAAATAATGGACCTAGCACTTTTCCTATGTCTGGAATTTGAATCTGGAGGATTTTGTTACATTTAGCAAAATGAAACCTCTAACACAGACTTCGCTATCTTTAAGTGAGGTGCTGCAAGTAATAAAACAAAAGAAAATGAAATGGACGTAATGAAGGATTGGACTGTGGACCACAAGGATGTGAACACTGGAGAAGAAAAGCGGTGACCTTTGTGATTCCGTAACAGGGCATTTGGTCCAAGTGTTCAGCTCTGTGCTTCGGAGCAGAGCTGAGCAAGAACACCAAGTTAGTTAGTGAAAATGGGAAGGGAACAACCTGGAGTTGGGCAGGTACTGGTGTGTTGTGTTTGGCTTTCAGTGTAGGTCTGATAGGAGGCCTGGAAGTAATCCTGACGGAGAGAGGGCACACGCAGAGGGAGGTGAAGGTGGTCTGCTGGGCCAGGCACCTCTTCTGTCCTCAATTTCAGCCAACTGAGGGTCAACTGAAAAAATTGCTCCTGAACTCCAACTGAAATGTTACCTGCCTGGTGTCTGTGCCAGGACAGCCTTAGCAGGATCAGAGGCTCCTGTAAAAGGCCTTTGCAAGAACTTCCCCTGTAGGTTCACCAGCTGGTCAGAGGCCAGCATCCCACCTGCTGCTGAAATGATTGTGTTTTCATCAGCTAAGCCTCTTGTTTAAATTGCTTTTTAAAGCTCTGGCAATAAAGCTAAAGGCTTTGGAATTTTGCGGAGCAGAGAAACCGTTAGATAAGACGGGAGCCTTTAAAGATATGTCTTAAGATATTTGGTTGCAGTTGTTTATACAAGCAACCAACTGGAAGCAAAAGAATGGGACGTCCACCACGATTTCAAGGCGACAGCACTGCAGAGAAAGACCTGACCTGCCTGGCAAAAACTGTAACCTCTGCACAGAAGACTCTCCAGATGTGCAAACTCACGTCGACAAAAGTTGCCCTGTGGTAGTCACCTCCACCATCCACGGACGCTACACACAGTAACTGTGGAAGTGACTGGAATAGACAAGGAAACGTCTCCAAAAAATCAGCACCAGGAATGCACTCTTCTGATGTGGAGGGGGTCTTCACGATTCCGCCCAGTGGGATTAAAGAATTATTTTGGACCAGTGACTGTTGTGTATTTCCTATTCTCTCTCTCCCTGAATTAGAGCGTTTCTTGTCCTTAATTGCTATGATTCTATACTTTGTCCTTCTTTTAAGGTTGTCATGTTTAGGGAAAGAAACTTGTGTTTTATATTATTTGTCTCTAGGCCAGTTGTCCCCAACCTTTTTGGCACCAGGGGCCGGTTTCGTGGAAGGCAAGTTTTCCACGGACGGGGCAGGGGGATGGTGCAGGCGGTACTGTGAGCGGCGGAGAGGGGCCGATGAAGCTTCCCTCGCTTGCCCGCCGCTCACCTCCTGCTGTGCGGCCCGGGGCGGGGGGGGCGGGGGTCTGCCTGCTCTAGTCCACCAAGAACTACATGCAGTCGCAATGGAGAAAAACTCCAACCCGGAAAACCTGGAGTTCGAGAGTCATGCAGTTTAGGTCTTTGGATTGTCCGCCTGGGGAAAGCAAACGTTGTTCTCTGCATTAGAGGAATTGCGCACAGGTGGAACATATATGGGAATCCAGAGCCCCTGGAAGGTTATGGCGTCACAGAAGTGGGGCACTTAGAGAAGTACATGCAGATGGCCAGTCCTTTTTACTCGGCTTATACCAAGGGTACAATGTACAGTAAAGCTTGAACAAAGAGTAAATGTAATTTCAAAGCAAACTGACGTTAACAAAGCAAGGGGACTGTGCCCCGTAGCCCCTTATGAATTGCCCTGAGTACATTCACACCCCAATGACAGGTGAGCTCCTGTCTCATCAAAAAAGTCCCAAACATGTCTGAGATTAGCCTCTTGTATGTTTAACACTTTATGTTATATACCATCACTATATCTTCCTTAATTATAACATGGCATTATGCCACAATTACAGCACCAACATTTTTTTTTTTTTTTGCGGTACGCGGGCCTCTCACTGTTGTGGCCTCTCCCGTTGCGGAGCACAGGCTCCGGACATGAAGGCTCAGAGGCCATGGCTCACGGTCCCAGCCGCTCCGCGGCATGTGGGATCCTCCCGGACCGGGGCACGAACCCGTGTCCCCTGCATCGGCAGGCGGACTCTCAACCACTGCATCACCAGGGAAGCCCAGCACCACCATTTTTAGCCAAAGTGGATGAGCAAAGAATCGTAATCCGCATTTCAAGGTCTCGGTCTTTCAGGACCTCAGCAGCACACAGGCCTTGAGGTAAACTAATTTCAGAATTTTCAAAACAATTCACCATAGGTGCTTTTAGGTGGGGTTTGACTGCAGAAGGCTTGGCATGGCATACAGAGTGGGTCAAACATGTACTGTAGCAGATGTTGTTAGCTGCCTACCTGATATTTATGTTACATTTCTTTCCTTCTGACACCCAAATTTTGTTCAGGGCATGATTTCTTCTTTGTTTTTACATCTAGGAGAATTATGCTACAGTTTTTAATATTTAAGGTTAAGGTTGCTGGCACTTCCCGGAAGAGTTTGGTGTCACAGGCTGAATTGTGTCCCCCCCCTCAAAATTCATATGTTGATGCCATAACCCCAGTACCTCAGAGTGTCATGTCTTTGGAGACAGGGTCTTTGAAGAGGTCATCAAGGTGCAATGAGGCCATGTGGTGGGCCCTAATCCAGTATGACTGATATCTTTTTTTAAAAAAATATTTTATTTATGTATTTACTTATTTGGCTGTGCCAGGTCTTAGTTGCAGCATGTGGGATTAGTTCCCTGACCAAGGATCGAACCTGGGCCCTCTGCATTGGGAATTTGGAGTCATAACCACTGGACCACCAGGGAAGTCCCACGACGGATATCCTTATAGAAAGAGATCAGGATACACACACACACACACACACACACACACACACACACACACAGATAAAACCATGTGAAGGTAAAGAGAAAAGACAGCCATCTACAAGCCAAAGAGAGTGTCCTCAGAAGAAACTAACCCTCCTGAGACCGTGATCTTGGACTTTCATCCTCCAGAGCTGTGAGGAAATTAATTTCTGTTGTTTAAGGCACCCAGTCTGTGGCAGTGTTTTGGCAGCCCTAGAATGTATGCAGCCTTGTTAACAGTGCCACCCTGTATTCCTCATCATTCCACTGTTCTTCATCCTGCATGAAACGTGGACAGAAGGACAGAGGGGGATCCCTCTTTTTCTCCCAGGACAGCAGAGAGGAAATGTGAAGTTGAGCCTTTGGTGACACTGATGAGTTAAACCCTAGGACTACGTAGATGTTACTGAACACTGGAGTTGGGGTGCCTGAGTATGAATCCTTGTCTCTCACTTACTAAACATGACCCAGGTCAATTTACTTAACCTCTTCCTGTATCTCTGTTTCCTCATGTACAAAATACAAACAATCATACAGTAGATCCTTGAACAATGCAGGGGTTAGGATGCTGACCCCCCACACAGTGGAAAATCATTGCATGCAGCAGGTCCTCCATATGTATCCACAGTTCCTCCATACCCAAGTTTCCTCCATATCCATGGTTCTACATCTGTGTAATCATACAGTCATGTAGTACTGACATGTAGTACTGTAGTACATAATTATTAAAAAAAAAAATCAATCTATAAGTGGATCCATGCAGTTCAAACCTGTGTTGTTCAAGGGTCAACTGTATACACCTTACAAGTTTGCAATGAAGATTAAATAAGGTAATATGTGTGGGGTAAGAGTGTTTGGGATAATGCCTTATAAAGGGTAGGTGCTATAAAGGTGTTATTCCTATTGTTATGCTTATGTTTCTCTCTGTAATTGACTCCTTATTCCTATTGTCTTATGCAATCCCTGAATACTAAACAGTTTCAACACAATAAAATCTAATCAGGAGCAAAGACAATACAATGGAGCAAAGATAAGCTTTTCAACAAATGGTGCTGGAACAACTGGATATCCACATGCAAAAAAAAAAAAAAATGAACCTAGACACAGACCTCAGACCCTTCACAAAAATTCACTCAAAGTGGATCACAGACGTAAGTGTAAAATGCAGAAGTATAAAACTCTTAGAAGATGACATAGGAGAAAACCTAGATGACCTTGAGTATGACGATGACCTTTTAGATATAACACCAAAGGCATGATTCATGAGAAAAAAAATTGATAAGCTGGACTTTATTAAAATTTTAAAAAATCTGCTCTGTGAAAGACAATGCCAAGAAAATGAGAAGACAAGCCACACACTGGGGGAAAATGTTTTCAAAAGAGACATCTGGGGCTTCCCTGGTGGTGCAGTGGTTGAGAGTCCGCCTGCCGATGCAGGGGACACGGGTTCGTGCCCCGGTCTGGGAAGATCCCACATGGCCGCTGAGCCTGCGCATCTGGAGCCTGTGCTCCGCAACGGGAGAGGCCACAGCAGGGAGAGGCCCGCGTACCGCAAAAGAAAAAAAAAAAAAAGAGACATCTGATAAAGGACCATTATCCAACAGATATGAAGAACTCTTAAACTTGACAACGAGAAAACCTGATTAAGGGCCAAAGACCTTAACAGACAGCTCACCCGATCATATACACATATGACAAGGAAGCATAGGAAAAGGTCTTCCACATTCTATGTCATCAGGGAAATACAAGCTAAAACAACGAGATACCACTAGACACCTATTAGAATGGCCCCAACCCACAGCACCGACAACACCCAACACTGGCGAAGCTGTGGAGCACCAGGAACGCTCATTCATGGCTGGTGCGAAAGCAAAATGGTGCAGCCACTCGGAAGACCGTGTGGCAGTTTCTTACAAAACCAACTACATGCTCAGCATACAACCCAGCTCTTCGGTATTGACACAGGGCAGTTGTAAACTACGTCCACACAAAAACCTGCACACAGATGTTTATTTATAGCAGCTTCATTCATAATTGCCATAACTTGGCAGCAACCAAGATGTCCTTCAGTAGATGAATAGAAAAATAAACTGTGTACCTCCAGACAATGGAGTATTATTCAGTGCTAAAAAGAAATGAGCTTTTCTAGCTATGAAAAGACAGAGAAGGAACTCAAATGCATATTACTAAGTGAAGGAAGCCAGTGTGAAAAGTTTAATTCCAACTATATGACCTTATGGAAAAGACAAAACTACAGAGACAGTGAAAAGATCAGTGGTCATCAGGGATTGTGGAGGGAGTGATGGACAGGGAAAGCACAGGGGATTTTTAGGGCAGTGAAAACACTCTGCAGGATAGTGGTGGATACATGTCATTATGCATTTATCCATACCCATATAATGTACACACCAAGTGTGTACCCTAATGTAAACTAGGGAATTTGGGTGATTATGACGTGTCAAAGTATGGAGAGCTTCATCAATTGGAACAAATGTGCCACTCTGGTGGGGGATGCATATGGAGATATGGAGGAAGCTATGCATTGCGGATAAAGAGGGTATATGGAAAAATCAATATACCTTCCCCTATGTTTTCCTGTGGACTTAAAACTGCTGTAAACATGTAAAGTCTTAAAAACAAAATAAAACAAAAAATTCTTGAGGTAACCAGTGTTTCAACTGAGGTTTGGAGAGGAGTATGTCTAAAATTGCCATCATCTCTCAATATCATTATAGAATTTTTAATAAGATTTTTGTGATTCAACTGTGTTGGGGCACTAGTTATTTGTTTTTTTTTTTTTTTTTTACTTTTTAATTCAAAGGAAAATTTATGTTCAGGGAAAAATAAAGAGACTTCCCTAGTGTTCTATGTATCCTTTCATTATTGTTCTTGGACCATTTTCCTCCTGTGTTCTGCACCAGGAAAAGAGTTTCTATGGCCTCAATTGCTGGACTTTTGTTTTCTAGCCTCTGCTTGGGCAATGGGCAGCCCCAGCAGGAGGTAAGAGGGTAGGAGGATAAAGTGTTCAGAGTATTTTTTCTCCTTCATCCTTCTGATTGACGTGAACTGGCAGAGGATGTCAGAGGTGGTTTTCTTTACTGTGGTCCCGGGGATGCCCTCCTGCATGACCCACATCTCAGGAGACCTGGAACACTACTTTCTCCTCTTACCACTGCAGACCTCCGGGTGATAACAACCTCCCACTCCTGCCCACTCCTGGTGTGTCATCATCCTTTATCGTTTCCTTAACCCTGAGCATCCTGTTCACGCTTAATCATCATTAATGAAATGTCTTCCTTTACCCCTTAAACTCTGGCATCTGTTCACTGGGGACCTGGCTGACGCAGGGAGCATGAGACCGCTGAGCTTCTGTGGGCAGAGAAGACCCACAGATGGGGTCTTCTGTGGGTCTTCTCTACACTATACACTATAGTGTATAGTGTGGAGAAGAAAGGAAAATGCAAAAGTGCTCAATATAATCCTAACCATTCCAGATTTGCTTCATGAACACAATTTTGTAAATGAAAGTGTAATGACTAATTCTAAGATCACAACATTTTACATTGCATTTGACTTTTTTCTATACATAGTATGATATGGAAACTAAGTTTTAAAAGGAATACCTTAAACATTTCAACACTATACCACATTTTCCCCAAAGCACTTTGTTTTTTTTTCAAATCGAACATTTTTATATTGTACGTTGCAGCTGAAGGCCATGTTGAAGTGAAAGTGTTAAAAAGTTTTCTAAATGAAATTATTTTTGAGTTTCAGCTGCCATACAACTTCCTTTACTTTTCAAATAATGTTGAATTAAATATGAAACAGCGTATGCTTCATATAGGCACTGAAATCACGAGCAGTAACATTCAGAATAAAACATTAAAGAAAAAAATAACTTACAGAGAAACTTATGGTTTGAAGGACAAACTTTAACTTACAGAGAAACTTATGGTTTGAAGGACAAATTTTAACTCTAATAATTAACTAGAAATGTAACCCAGTTCACATGTTTTCTTCCATAAATCATGCTCCCTCTCTTCAACATAAGAAGCCTTTTTGCTTTCTTAACTCGTTACTGAATGTTCTTTTAAAAACAAGTACAGCAGGTAATGGTTTCTTTATATATATACATTACATAGAAAACTTTTTACTGCTGCAAAAGTACACGGGTTATAAATTGTCTAAAAGGAAGTAGCATAAGTTACACACCAATTTAAAAATTAAAAAGTACGACATACAGGTATGTGTATTCTTTAAAGTATACATTTTGTCCTAGGTATAAATATACATTGTGCAAATTATAATGTGAATTTAAATTTTTTGGCTAATCTATAGTATTACAATAATTGCTTACAGTGTTTTGTTTTTTTTTTTGGCTTGAAATAGGCTATTTAGTTTGAAAATACCTAGTCTACACGGAGGTTAAACTGAGAGTGCTAACAGAAAAATGACTAGTTTCAAGTCATTTGTTAGGGAGGAAAAATACCAGTAAGTAGAAGAAGTTACTCAGATTTGAATGTCCCTAAATGTTATAATATCACACTGGTGTCTTTCAACTTATTAATCAGTAATATATGCTTCATGCCTAACAGAAAAAGAACAAAATACTTTACATACTTTTAACACGATACATGTATACTTACTTTAAAATATTTTAACACTACAGTATATAACATATGATACATAAACACAATGCTACCACCATTACATGCAAGTAAATCATATAAAATAAAATGTGTGTTAAGTTTATAAATATTTTGTATTATATCCATATTCCAATGAGCATTCACAAGTAACTTCAATATTTCTCTCTCTTAAGGTCACATGTGAGTAGATTTATTTTTAAGTTTTATTTTTTTTTTATTTAAATTTTTTTTTTTTTTTTTTTTTGGTACGCGGGCCTTTCACCGCTGTGGCCTCTCCCATTGCAGAGCACAGGCTCCGGATGCGCAGGCTCAGCGGCCATGGCTCACGGGCCCAGCCGCTCCGCGGCATGTGGGATCTTCCCAGACCGGGGCACGAACCTGTGTCCCCTGCATCGGCAGGCGGACTCTCAACCACTGCGCCACCAGGGAAGCCCAAGTTTTATTTTTTTTAGATCAGTTTTAGGTTCATAGCAAACTGCTGTGAACTTTTATATCCTTTTCTTTCACCAATTTTTTAAAGTTTTTTCTTTCAGGGTCCCTGATAATTCAAGCAACCTATTAACCATAGCCTATTAATTACTATAAATTCATAAATTTATATCTTAGGAAATTTCTCTTCCCATGAAATACATATGTTATGTGCATGCACGTGTATGTATATATATATATATATACACACACGCACGTGTGTGTGTGTATATATATATATATAATTACCAGATATATTCTCTGAAGTTACATCCAGCGAAAGAATTTCCCATAACCGCTGCTACACTTCATGGGGTTGTAATGGCATCTTCAAGCTGATGCAAGCACACTGCACAGATCATTTTATGAACCAGCCCTGAGCTTTCTGTAATTTTTTTAACTGACCACAGAAAACTCCATATGTGGCTACATATGTGAGATAGGGGAGAGACATCCAAGAAGTGAGAGCAGGTACCGTGGGTTCATGTGGTCCCCTTGTGCCTCTGGACCCACTCAGGTCTAGTCCTGGTCTACATGTCCAGTTAACACCACCCTGTCCCTGTACATGGTCAATTCCATGATTCCCTGGATCTGATAACAATGTGTTCATGACAGGTGTTGAGTTTGCATGGACCCCTGATATCCCATAGTGGGCATTTGGCTAATAAAAGGTTCCAATAGCAACCATGATCTGCTTTCCAAAGGAAGAATGCTTTCAGCACAGGAAGGCATGAGATTACGGTATAACTGTAGGTATCTAAATTTTGCTTTGGATCTGGGAGCTAGCCAGAGGCTCCATGAAACATCCTTACCTGTCATAGACACTCTATGTACCTTTGCATCCATGGCTATTACAGTAACTGTGCAACTTACCTATATTTGTACCTGCTGCAGAGCCTACCCTTAACTCCAGTCCCCACTGAAATTTGGCACTTAACAGGGTACCAGATAGGTTTGAGCAGCACACCAAACATGATATATGTTGACACCAAATCCAAACACATCTCCTAAGCTTTGCCTCTACTTTTTGGTGGAGAGTACACAATGCATTAATTTGTCCCATTTTAGAGGAGATATGCCAATAAGCTCTATTCCCCTGAACCTGAGGAACTTAACCAATGTGGCAAGTTCCTGGACTTTCATGGGGTTCTTCTCCCACTGCTGGCACGTGGGTTTCTTATCAAGGAATGTAGGACACTTACTATTTGGTACCCATTCATTAACATAATGTCTTGACACAGACTAGTGTTTCATAAAATGTCTTCAATATAGTCAACCAGAGTGATATTTTCTGAGGAAGAAGAAAATCAGTCTCAGGAATTAGATTTTTAACAGAACAAGAGAGCTGATACAATCTTAATGTAGGTTCATTTTGGTGTAATGCTGTACTTCTCATGTGAAGAGAAATTACTTTTGATTATCTTTTTGATGGAGATGAAACAGAAAACAATAGCCAGGGCAAGAGTTGAATGCCCTGTGCTTAGTGATTTGCTCCAGTTAAGAACCAAGAAACAAACACCTCAATTAGCATCATCATCTAATAAAACGCATGATAATCCATAGTTTGGTATTAAGGAGTAAGACCAATCGAACAGGTGAGTTAAATAGGGATTTCATACGCATTAATACTCCCGAATTTGTAAAATCCTTGACAGAGGCAATCATATTTGTAGTTCTTCAGAGGTTCATTATCGATTTAAGTTCCCTCTCTTGGCAGGTAGATTGGAATGGCTTCATGGGTATCCGGTGACTCTGGCTGTAATAATACACCTCACTCCTTATCACACAATCACTGTGGGATTATGCTAGCAACTCCATAAACTCTCACTCTATTTTCTGGGCCTCAGGGAATGACTAGTACATTTGTACATAGACTAGAATCCCTATGATATGGGCTAGGCCAAGGCTCTGTATATAATATGATCCCTATAAGCACCAACTGTGACCTCAGTGGAGGTTTTCAGCCCCAGGGACTTGTGGAACTCATTGAAATGATCAAATAACCCTGGGACGATTTGGGTATTTTCTTTTCCCTAGTCCTCTGGGGTGAGCTGTGAAGAGTATTCATAGAGCATTCTCATTGTTATTGGCTGAGAATCCACACTAGATTAACGCAAGTTGAGTTTCTGCTAAAAGACCTACATTTTTTCCACTTACATAGACCAAACAGCCCTATAGAAAGCTGCCCAGCTCTTTGCTTCACAGGGAGCCTGTCATCAATTAGCCAGGATCACAGCCTTCCAGAGCAACCTGGTTACATCTGTCTTGCCTTGCCTATCGCACTACTTGTGTTAGATTTATTTCCATTGGGATCTCATCCCCACTGAAATCAGGAAACCCAGTTCCTCTGAGGCTTCACCCCACCATCACCACAGGATTGCAGAAAATAGTCACTAAGTCAGTTTTCAAGAATGTGTATGCTTCCCTCACTAATATGTTCCATTGTTTTCCTTATGAATATTTTTATAAAACCTACAGCATGCAAATAGATGAATGCACAAGTCATAAATAAACATCTCATTGAATTATCAATCGATGAGCACATCAGTGTGACGAGCTGTATCAATAAATAAACCCATCTTGTGCCCCCTCCCAATTTCTAACCCCTCCCTGCTTCTTTTTTTTTATTGGAGTATACTTGATTTATAATATTTAGTTTCAGATGTACAGCACAGTAATTCAGTATTTTTACAGATTATACTCCATTAAAAGTTATTACAGATAATGGCTACAATTCCCAGTGATGTACAATATATCCTTGTTTCTTACATATTTTATACATAGTACTTTGTACCTCTTAATCACCTACCCCTATTTGGCCCCTCCCCTCTTCCCTCTCCCTGCTGGTCATCACTGGTTTTCTATATCTGTTGAGTCTGTTTCTGTTTTGCTATTGACCATCAACAGACAAATGGATAAAGAAGGTGTTGTGATGTTGTGTGTATGTATGTATGTGTGCATGTGTGACAGAGATGGAATATTACTCAGCCATAAAAATAATGAATTTCTGCCATTTGCAGCAATGTGCATGGACCCAGATGATATCATGCTAAGCGAAATGTCAGACAATGAAAGACAAATACTGTACGATATGGCTTACATATGGAATCTAAAAAATAATGCTTCTTAATGTTTTGGTAAATAGAGTGCCCTCTGGGTCTCTCCAATAACTACTGTAAATGTTGTCTGAGCAGTTTGCAAATAACAGAGCTATTCACCATGCCCACATCCCCTGGCTTTCATATACGTTCTCAAAGTGTGCTATGCAAGTTGGAGAATTTTGATTCATTAATTACAGGCCACAGCTGAGTTCAGGCTTTAATTAACCATCATTATTGTCATTCCTAGGTTCCCAAGCTAATGTTAAACTTCAGATTATGAGAGAAGGCATACATGTGCCAGAATTCTGCTTGATCCAATCCTCATGATTTTCTTTCTGGTTAAATTCTCTTAAAAATCCAAAAGTTCAAAAGTATACATGCACCCCAATGTTCACTGAAGCACTGTTTACAATAGCCAAGACATGGAAGACACTTAAATGTCCACTGACAGACGAATGGATAAAGAAGATGTGGTACATATAGACAATGAAATATTACTCAGCCATAAAATAGAATCAAATAATGCCATTTGCAGCAACATGGATGGACCTAGAGATTGTCATACTAAGTGAAGTAAGTCAGACAGAGAAAGAGAAATATCGTATGATATCCCTTACGTGGGGAAACAAAAAAAAAAAAAAAGATACAAATGAACTTATTTACAAAACAGAAACAGACCCACAGACTTAGAGAATTCATGTATGGTTACCAGGAGGGGAGGGGAGGGGAGGGGGGAGGGATAGACTGGGATTGACATTTATACACTGCTATATTTAAAATATAGGATGGGCTTCCCTGGTGGTGCAGTGGTTGAGAGTCCGCCTGCCGATGCAGGGGACACGGGTTCGTGCCCTGGTCCGGGAAGAGCCCACATGCCGTGGAACGGCTGGGCCCGTGAGCCATGGCCACTGAGCCTGCGCGTCTGGAGCCTGTGCTCCGTCCGCAACAGGAGAGGCCACAACAGTGAGAGGCCCGCATACCACAAAAAAACAAAAAAACAAAAAAACAAGGACCTACTCTATAGCACAGGGAACTCTGCTCAATATTCTATAACAAGCTAAATGGGAAAAGAATTTGAAAAACAATAGAAAAAAATAAAATAAGTGAATGCTAAAAAAAATCTATCCATATATGTTCCCCATAAACTCTGTGCTACAGACTGGCAAAATACAGCTGTTACTTTGATGGGAACGCTATCTCCTCCCAGGACAAGCCTTTCACTTCTCAGTGTGAGTGGTGTTTGCATCTAACTTTAATCCTGGGCTTGGAGAGAGGGCCAGCTGATGACGGCATGCCCGGGGGTGCATCCCCCTGGATGGCACCAGTCCCAGGGGAAGGCGTGGCGAGTTCTCACACGAGACAGTTGCTGCTACTTCTGTCAAGGAAGCTTCTGGGGAACCTGAAGGTTCAAATTTTTCAGTCTCTTTTCCCTCTATTCGAATGTCTCCTGCTTATTCCCAAGAGTATGCAACTTGGCATAAGAAGCCTATTGAGGTGGTACATTCAACTGATGTTCTAGTTGTAAAACTCTTGAAACAGGCACTGGGCTAGATCTAGGAAGAAAGCATGTTTCTTTAAAACCACAATGGAGGATTATCGATTCTCCATCTGTCCATGTTGGCATTCAAATCTTTTGATCATTATTTGTGTAATTTTGAAAATTATATCTAGGGCACTGGGGATCAGCCAGCCTACAACACAACGACTGTAACAGCCAAGTTCCACAAGTCACTTGATATCCTGACACTCTGACCTCAACTTGCCCTCTGACCCATGCCAACTCTGAGCACTTGTGATGCTACTGAAATCTATAGATTACCAGTGGCTCAATCCTCCCCAACTAGGAGGGTATATGTGCATTCACCAGATATGTGAATGTCCCAGTGTCAGAATGTCAGTTTGAGGGTATGTCCCAGTGTCAGAATGTCAGTTTGAGGGTATGTTTCTTGGGGTCACTTCCTGTGGTCACTTCCTGTACCAGCTACTATATCTTTCAGGATTTCAGCTTAAGAAGGCATATTTTAAGAAGTAAATACAACAAAGTTTAATGAAAGGACGATTCGTAAAGGTGTGAGCAGAGTTAAGGGAAAGAACAAATGGTGGTGAAACACCCAGGATTTAGCAACAGTGGAATCATTAGATCTGTTTCGTTTATTTTAACCTTTGTATTCTATTGCTTCTGCTTGGAGTCAAGAATGTTGCCTATAGCCTGAAATATACAGGAGAGCCCATTCTCAAGGCTCTGATCTTTAAAGGTGTAACACTTTTCCATTCATACAGAGCTAAAAAATTGCAGCAGAAAGAATAACATGTGTCTTGTTGGAATGGAGGTTTACAGGAACATCCAGACCTGACCTACAAGGACAGGACCTACAGGACCTTCCTGCACCAAGAAGTCTGCAACAGCCAACCACAGCCCCTCCCTCATTTTGCCTTTAAAAATTCTTTGCTGAAACCCTTCGGGGGAGTTCGGGTTTTCCGGGGGGCACAAGTTACCTGTCTCCTTGTGTGGCCCTGCAATGAACCTTTCTCTGCTCCAAACTCTGATGTTTCAGTATCGTTTGGCCTCATTGTGCATCTGGCACAGGAACTTGTGTTTGGTAACATCCACAGTTAAGAAATGAAACCTTCTCTGACCCCTAAAGAGTCCTTTCTGTTGGCAAAACTTCATGTACTCTCTCCTCCCCTCCCCTTTCCCCTTGGTCACCGCCTCCATCTCCCTCCTCCTCCTCCCTCTTTTTCTCCTTTTCCCTCTTCTTCTTTTTCTTCCTAGTATTAGAGATGGTGTTTAAAGATCAAAAGATGAATAAAGCGTACTAAAACTGTGTGTGGAGGTGGTGATAAGAGCAACGTTATCCTGACTCATCAACATTCTTTAGAGTACATTTGTTTATTTTGGCAACTTTTAAAAACTAAAAACAGTTATTTTGAAAAAAAAATAGCTATGGCAAGAGCAGAAAATGACTGAGGTGTGTAAGCAACAGTGTGTATCAGCAAAGCAAATCTGTACAGTGCCAGCAAGCTCAAGCCTGCAGGCAAGGAACTCAAGTGCGTCCTACGAGAGGGTTCGTATCCGGTCATTTTACAGTTTTATGTCTTGAAGCCTTGTGTTGTTTTACACAACTGCAAAACAAGGAACCAAATCGTGCGGTTTATAATCCTCAGAGGCAGCAGAGGTGTGCATTTTTGAAAGGCGTGTCATGATTCTGACGATTCAGCCAGTCCCCACACCCAGGAATATACTTGGTGGCAAATGTCCACCTGTCCTGCAGGTCACTGGTAAGCAAGGTCAAGGTGGGTCCTGGGGATACAGCAGCTGTGTGAGCACCCATCCAGGCCAACGTTCGTGCTGCTCTGTACAGTGTTGGCAAACTGCAGTTCCAACTGAGAAACCAGATGAATTTTGCTTGTAAATATTTGCAATCTGTCACTTAGATAATTGCTACATCTACATTTGGGTGCGTTTAGGCTTCTAACAACATAGACACGCTCGCTTGCTACTTGCCATAGTGGAGTGAGAGAAGTTTATTCAAAGCCAATACTCGATGTAACAAAACAGTCGTTATATTAACCAGCGTAACTTATTTGAAAGGATAAAGTCACGTGTTCATAACACAATTTCTTGTGTCTTTGAACATGATGAATTATTGTTTTGGTGCTTTTGTTTCTTACGGTGGGTTTTCCTGGTTTTCTGGGAAATTCTGGACTTAAAAATGAGGTGGGAAATGCTCCCCCCCCCTTTATTTTCTGGAAGGATTTGAGTAAAACTGGAATTCTTTAGTTCTTAAACAATTCCTAGCATTTACCAGTCAAGCCAGCTGAGCCTCTCATTATCTTTGTTAGATTTAGAGCTACAAATATAATTTTTAAATAAGTAGATTGATACATTTTCTTTATTTCTTCTTTAGTCAGCTTAGTAGTTTGTGCTACTTAATAGTTTTTTTTTTTCTATTTCATCTAATTAATTCAATTTATGGGCAAAAACTGGGTTTGTAATATTCCTTTATTATCTTTTATTATCCTTTTAAGAGTTTTTAAAATATACAATTATGTTCACTCTTTTATTCCTGATATTGGTAAATTGGGTCTTTTCTGTGTCTCTCTCTGTGTCTCTCTTACCTCTCTCTCACTATAAATATAAACATATATGCTAATTTAGTCATGTAATTTTCCATCCTAAAGAGCTAATTAATTTTCTCTAAGAAATATTTCATAGTTTAAGTAAAACATAATTTTATTTAATACTGAGTTGGCCAAAAGGTTCGTTCGTTTTTTTGCGTAAGATGGCTCTAGTAGCACTTAGTTGTCTTTAACAATTTTGTTAGATTGTATGTGACAGCTATCGTATCAGCATGCACTTTAAAAAAAAAACTTTTCAAAATTGGTGAATTTTTGTGTAGCCATTTTAATATCGAAGATGGAAGAAAAAAAGCAACATTTTCAGCATATTATGCTTTATTATTTCTAGAAAGATAAAAATGCAACTGAAACCCAAAAAAAAGATTGTACAGTGTATGGAGAAGGTGCTGTGACTGATTGAATGTGTCAAAAGTGGTTTGCGAAGTTTCATGCTGGAGATTTCTCGCTGGACGATGCTCCACAGTCAGATAGACCAGTTGAAGTTGACAGCGATCAAATCGAGACATTAATTGAGAACAATCAACGTTATACCATGTGGGAGATAGCAGACATACTCAAAATATCCAAATCAGGCGCTGAAAATCATTTGCACCAGCTTGGTTATGTGAACTGCTTTGATGTTTGGGTTCCACATAAGTTAAGCAAAAAAAAAAAAAAACTACTTGACTGTATTGCCGCATGCGATTCTCTACTTAAACGTAATGAAAACGTTCCGTTTTTAAAACAAATTGTGATGGGTGATGAAAACTGGATACTGTACAACAATGTGGAACAGAAGAGATCATGGGGCAAGTGAAATAAACCATCACCAACCACACCAAAGGCCGGTCTTCATCCAAAGAAGGTGATGTTGTGTATATGGTGGGATTGGAAGGGAGTCCTCTATTATGAGATCCTTCCAGAAAACCAAACGGTTAATTCCAACAAGTACTGCTCCCAATTAGACCAACTGAAAGCAGCACTCAATGAAAAGCGTCCAGAATTAGTCAAAAGAAAACGCATCCATCAGGATAATGCAAGACTGCATGTTTCTTTGATGACCAGGCAAAAACTGTTACAGCTTGGCTGGGAAGTTCTGATTCATTCGCTGTGTTCACCAGACATTGCACCTTCGGATTTCCATTTATTTTGGTCTTTACACAATTCCCTTAATGGAAAAAATTTCCATTCCCTGGAAGACTGTAAAAGGCACCTGGAAGAGTTCTTTGTTCAAAAAGATAAAAAATTTTGGAAAGATGCAATTATGAAGTTGCCTGAAAAATGTCAGAAGGTAGTGGAACAAAAGGGTGAATACGTTGTTCGATAAAGTTCTTGGTGAAAATGAAAAATGTGTCATTTATTTTTACTTAAAAACCAAAGGCACTTTTTGGCCAACCTAATATATACGATTTATCAGGTTAAATGGTTAAACTACAGTTTATTTGGCTTTTCTATACTCCTCTATCAGTAAATATAAAGAAATAATTGTTTAACTAGGAAAGTATGCATAGTGGCATTATTTTATCTGAAAGGAATTCTGTGTTCGACCTATATTTTTAATTCTACTTCTGGGGTCATTAAAACAATAACGATCTTGGAAATTTTCTTCCTTAAATTTCTAGCTGATACCACCCTTTGAGTTCACAAGAACTTTCATTAAGCATTGTGTATACTGTCACTCTATATCTAAAATAGGGACATGGAACCAACCAAGATGTCCATCGACAGATGAATGGAGAAGGAAGATGTGGGGCATATATACGATGGAATATTTTTCAGCCATAAAAAGAAACGAAATTGAGTTATTTGTAGTGAGGTGGATGGACCTAGAGTCTATCATACAGAGTGAAGTTAAGTCAGAAGGAGAAAAACAAATACCATATGCTAACATATATAGGAATCAAAAAAAGAAAATGGTACTGAAGAATCTAGTGGCAGGACAGGAATAAAGACATAGACATACAGAATGTACTTGATGACATGGGGGGGTGGGAAGTGTAAGCTGGGATGAAGTGAGAGAGTGACATGGACATATATACACTACCAAATGTAAAATAGATAGCCAGTGGGAAGCAGCCACATAGCACAGGGAGATCAGTTCAGTGCTGTGTGACCACGTAGAGGGGTGGGATAGGGAGGGTGGGAGGGAGCCTCAAGGGGGAGAAGATATGGGGATGGATGTATATGTATAGCTGATTCACTTTGTTGTACAACAGAAACTAACAAGTATTGTGAAGCAAGTATACTCCAATAAAGATCTATTAAAAAAAATAGGTCAAGAATTAAACTTCATAAGGTCTGTTTTTCAGAGTTGTAACAGAATAGGGGACTCATATTGACTGTGTTGCCATAGATTAATTGCGGCACTAGGAGGTTACTTGTCAGATAAAATAATGAATATGCCAACAACTGAGTTGAAACTAAGTATTACAGAGAAATGGCGGCAGTGTATGTTGCCGCCACATAATATAAGGTAAGTTCTTTAAATATACTAGATAGAGGATACAGGTCAGGGTGCAACCAGGGCAAGTATGAGAAGACCTTGCTTGAACTAGAGAAAAAGGAGGACATGTCACCACAATGTCACTTACACAAAGGATCCCCATTTCATCTCACTAGTTCAGAGGCTTTTTAATAACTACAACTTAAAAACTAGAAAGAAATAATAAAGGTAACTTCTTCCCTCCACCAAAAATTGGTGCTTTAACTTTTTACCATTCTATTCTTTCTGTTACTGAGAATTTTTTTCCTCTCACAGAAGTTTAGTACAAGTATATGGTGTCTAAATAATGTTAAAGAGCTTTGTAAGGTATTGCATTTTAAATAGTGATGGAGGTGGCCTGAGTTTTTTAGCAATTTTCTAATCTCTTCTAAATGAAATAGATTGGATTTTTAGCTGACTAAGCCTCCAGAGACTTTCCTGGTGCCTAGGGCCTTACCCGAAGACTGTTTTGAATTGCCTTTCTTTTATTTCATCTTGAAAAAAACATTCCTTCAGGAGGCTGTCTCGGGGCCCTGTGATCCTGATTCTCTCTGTCATAAATCAATTTTCAGCAGTGCTAGTGAGAAAACTTTGAGCATATCATGCTCCCCAATGTGTAGAATACCTTCTCAGCAAAGAATATTAATGGAGAAATATCCTCCCCGCTGTCACAGTCACACTGCTTAATAAGATGAGCCCCGCCACCCCCGTCTCTGGAGAGCCGGCAGCATTCTGTCCAGCCCTGTCTTCGGATCACCCGAGTTATCTACTGCCAGAAATGAAGCAGAGCGATTCCATCAGGAACACTACTTCTCAGTTAGAGAAAGCTATTGCATCGCATGTTGTTTTTGCTCTGTGCTACTTGATTTATACATAATCCTAACCCAATAGACACCACATTTGTCCTTAAGCGGTGTTAGTTGATCTTTATAAGAAATCAACTTCCATGAAGCTTAGAGGTTGCAGGCAATGTGAGTTTTCCATGTTACAAATTAAGGGATGCATTTTTTTCTTAAATTAAATATTCTAATCGGGGATGTGAACTGTGCGCTCAACAGTCACCATGGATGAATATGCAACCTACTTTTCTTCAGTCACAGCAACGTTTTCCTTTGACAAAAAACAAACAAAAAACAAAACAGAACAAAATACTCATTCTTTCTTGCCTGAAGCTTTTTTTTTTTTGGTTTACTGATATATATATTTTTTCTAACATCTTTATTGGAGTATAATTGCTTTACAACGGTGTTAGTTTCTGCTGTATAACAAAGTGAATCAGCTATACGTATACATATATCCCCATATCTCTTCCCTCTTGGGTCTCCCTCCCTCCCACCCTCCCTATCCCACCCCTCTAGGTGGTCACAAAGCACCGAGCTGATCTCCCTGTGCTATGCAGCTGCTTCCCACTAGCTATCTGTTTTACATATGGTAGTGTATATGTGTCCATGCCACTCTCTCACTTCGTCCCAGCTTACCCTTCCCCCTCCCCGGGTCCTCAAGTCCATTCTCTACGTCTGTGTCTTTATGCCTGTCTTGCCCCTAGGTTCATCAGAACCATTTTTTCTTTTAGATTCCATGTATATGTGTTAGCACATGGTACTCGTTTTTCTCTTTCCGACTTACTTCACTCTGTATGACAGACTCTAGGTCCATCCACCTCACTACAAATAACTGAATTTCGTTCCTTTTGATGGCTGAGTAATATTCCACTGTATATCTGTGCCACATCTTTGTCTGAAGCAACTTTTGAGTAATCAGGAAACTTCGGACTCGTCTTTTATGTGTTTCTTTTCCACCCTGATTTAAATTATATTCACAGTCATTATCTGGTTCAGAACCACTTTCTCGGGCTTCCTCCTCTCTCAAAGTCCTTTAGCCTCCTCTTATTCCAGGTCCCGTACTTAACTGCACCTGCCTACTGGCCATTCTCCACGTGGCAAAGCAGGTAAGGGTGGGGGTGATGCTTGTATGAGTGAGACCCTCACTCATACAGGTCACAGGTCACTTCCTGTGCATGAGACAAGCCCTGTGGAGGTGGTCACAGGTCACTTCCTGTGCACGAGACAAGCCCTGTGTGGGTACGGATATCAGTGGCAGGTAAACCTTGGCAACTTTGTCTTCAGAGGACATTAGGCTTCCAGTGCTCAGCTAGGCTCCCCAGCAGCCTCCTGGTACCAGTTATCATACGAATACATGACGATTCCAAGTCCTTTACCCCAGAAGAGGACAAATACGCAGCTGTGTTATAATCCCTAGGATCACTGGGCAAGTGTCTGGAATTCTGGCAAGTTGGCCCTTGCTCAGCTACTGTTTATAGGCCATATATCTATATATATATAACTATAGCAGACCTAGGAATCCTTGTTTCACCAGTCTAATCTCAAGAGAAACTGGGTGAACTGCTTAACTCCTCTTTCTCTCTCTCTCTCTCTCTCTATCTATCTATCTATCTATCTATCTATCTATATATATGTATATAAACACCATGGAACTGTATTAAATTACAGGATACTCTAATTTAAAAAAATTTTATTGTATCTTATTTTTATTTATTTATTTATAATTGGTTGAGTTGGGTTTTTGCTGCCGCTCCATGTGGGCTTCCTCTAGTTGCGTCAAGTGGGGGCTGCTCTTCGTTGCAGTGCCCAGGCTCTAGGCGCACGGGCCTCAGTAGTTGTGGCTCACGGGCTCTAGAGCGCAGGCTCAGTAGTTGTGGCTCACATGCTTAGTTGCCCCACAGCAGGTGGGATCTTCCAGGACCAGGGATCGAACCCGTGTCCCCTGCATTGGCAGGCAGATTCTTAACTACTACACAACCAGGGAAGTCCCAGGATATTCTAATTTTGATGTTAATCTCTATTATACTCAAGAAATATCTTAGCAACTCTTATTTGGGAAGGCACAGGAATTGTTTTTACAGCAGAATGGAATGCTAAAAGCAACTTGATATAAATAAAACCTATTTAAGTGCATTACTGTGCTCAAAAGAAAATAAATATATACAATTACCTACCCAACCACTCCCTGCCCCAAGAAAGTAGATGGAAAAACGAGTCTGGAGATACTGGCTGGGCGAAGTAAGTAAACTTGGAGACCCTAGTGTTCTGGGGGTAGAAGCCTTTATCAGCACTGCATTTGTTCAAGAGCCTTGGGCTGGAAACAAGGTGGAGGAACCCACTGAGCCTCCCATGTTAATCCAAGGATGCTTGGTGGGTGTCAAGGTCTCACTGTTAAATCCTCTGACTCCCAATGGAAGACCTCAATTTTCTCTCATTGAAAGTTAGCCTCACACAGTCCCCAGAATAAAAGCAAGGAGATATGAACCCATCACTAAAAATTACCAAATACGCAAGGGGACAAGTAATTATGATTAGAATCACAGAAAAACAACAACAACAACATCTGTTTAGAACCCTAGGACCTTTAGATTCTGAAATATAGAAAATATATTTAAAGTAAGCGTACACAAATGGTAACAGAGCGAAAAGATGGGAACCACTTAAATGATTATGCAACAAGGGACTATTGAGATGTTTAGGATAATGTGAATAAGAGCCTATCTTTGTTTTATAAGTTAAAAGTATACATAGTAAGGTAAACATTAAATTAATGGTGAAAATAGCATATAAAGTACATCTGAAGAGAGAATTACTGACCCGGAGGACAGACTGAAAACCCACCCCACAGTTAGATATATGGCCCCCTAGTATTAAAGCAGCCTGGTTCAGTTTGTCACTTTAGGATATTAGACCTTATACCCTGTAGGTTGACTGCTGTACACCAGTAAACATATTATGTGGTAAGAATTGAGGCTGTCTTTTTAGAAATAAATCATTTTTAAATAAATGTGAAAGCAGGTACACTATTAATTTGTAACACACCCATGTCCATACTGTTCAATTAAACACAGCCAAGGCTTTCAGGAGTCCTTCCCCTTCGCTCATTGAGACAATGAAGGACAGTTCCTTGCTGGGAAGATAAGAGAAGCAGCTTTCTAATGGGGACCCTCCAGTTATGCCACGATTCTAATTTTCTTATCCTTTTATGTCAATTAAACAACATTCACAGATATCATTGGAACTGTGTTACTATCACCGCAACAACATTACAGAGTGACTATGAGATCAACCTATGCGATTAAGAGCTATAGAAGATATATAACAATTTGATGTTTATACATATTCAACCACATTTCAAGATGAGACTAGCCCAATGGAGATGAGAGCATATTTGAAGACGTAAGGGCTGGAAAGGTTCCACACACCCCCGTAACTGCCCTACACTCAAGTTATTCAATCACACGCTAATTTAGGTGTGGTGTGAAAGGATTTTGCGTGTAACCAGGGTTCCAATACAGTTGACCTTAAAATAAGGAAATGATCCTGGGTAAACGTAACCTAGTTAGTTAAGCCCATAATCCAGACTGCATTCCTCCTGGCAAAGGAGATTTGAAAGCGAGAGGAAGAGGATGAGAGGAAGATTCTGCATCACTGGTTTGATGATGGCAGAGGCTCTACAAGGAATGTGGGGCACCTCTAGGAGCTGAAGCAGCCCCCAGGTGACAACCAGCAAGGAAACGAGGACGTCAGTCCTACAACATAGGGGAATTGAATTCTGTCAACCACCTGAATGAGTCTGGAAACAAATTCTTTCCCAGAGCCTCCAGATGGGAACTCAGCCTGGGCAACACTTGACTTCAGCTGAGTGAGAACTTGAGCAGACAACCGAGAACCGCCTGGACTCCTGACCTACAGAAATGGTGAGATAATAAATCTGCATTGTTTTAAGCTAAGTGTTCTGGGTTTGTGGTGATTTCTTATGCGCCAACAGAAAATAATACATTGTATTAGTTTACATTATAAGGTAACTATAAACTATCAAAGGTAACGAAACCACCTTAGAAACTGGCAGAGAGCAAAAACACATCTATAGGTAACACTGACGTCAGACTTTTTATCAGCAATAAACGGAAACCTGAAGAATGTGAATAACAGCTTCAAATTGCTGACAGGAAATAATCTGCAACCTAGAATTGCATACATGACACAACTCTCTTACAAGAACGAAAGCAACAAACATCTGCAGTTAAGCTCAAATCAAAGAGCATTTTTAACCAACAAACTTCTACTTATGCAATTTTTAAGAAAACATGGAAGAAGCTAAATGGTCCCAGCAGTATGATCTGAAACATGAAAAGAAAATGTTGGATCAAAAAATTGATAAACATAAAGCTAAATCTAAATAAACATTATGAATATAATAACTTTCATAAAAACAATGTCTAATTTATAGGATTAAAAAAAGAACAGAACTAAACTGGCCATGTTTCCCTGGGGAAGAGCTTTTAGCAATGGGAAAGCTCATCTTAGAAGCAGAGATGAGAGAGAGGGTTAATGTTTACTGAATATCTGATATGTACCAGACACTGCACATACCTTTTACAAGTTTTACTCAATACTCAAAGCAGCCCTCTGCATAGGTACTATTATTCCCATTTAAAATAGAAGAAAGCAAGGTATGGAAAGTGAACCTATTTGCCGAGTTTTCCCAGCAAGTGAGTGGCAGGGTTGGAGTTCAAAACGGCAGGGAGATCACAGCATCTGTGCTTTGACCTCGAAACACTGTCACATCTCAGACATTTTTAAATGTAACTCAAAACATTATATAAGGACTTTTCTTAGTTCCTATAAAAAGAGGGAAAAAACCACTCTTAATGGAAGTGTTGACAGAAGAAAGAAATTATAAGTAAACCACTCATTTAATTTTTCACTGATTTAGATTTTTAAGCATTTACCTATACTAGACCAGACTAACTATCTAATGAATGTCACCATGATATTGTAAAGAGCACCGCCATGGTCAAACGGGAGAGTATTTCAGCTCTATTCTTCTATATTTGAGTGACTCGGGGTCTTTCTGAGTCTCTGATTTTTTAAAATGCTATAAAGTGGATTGATAAACCCCACAACTCCACCTATTAGCCACAGAATACAATAACAAAATGAGAAAATCCTACTAAAAAACAAGGACTAAAACCATGTACGAACCCCGTGGGTAAGATAATAATGTAACATTCTTGAAGAGGATCATTCTCTTTTACAGATGCAGAAAAAGCAAGAGGCATTTTTATTTTTTGGTTTTGCACCATTATATAAAACCCCAAGGAAAACGGAAGCATCAAATTCATTATGATGCTCTAATTAAGAAAGGATCTTCCAGACATCTAATACAATGAAAGAAATATTAGTAGCTTGTATTTATGTTTTATACCTGTCTCTCTTCTTTAGAAGTGCTGGCCCACTTTATCATTTTAAAACATTTATTTTAAGCAATGCTAAATACAGTGTCTTCACTCCAGAAGTAAACTTCTAAGTGCTCAAAATTTGGGAGCATGGAACACCTAACTGTTCCTCATTACCCCTTCGAGGTGGAATCTGGGACAAAAGGATTTCTTCAGAGCAAAAAAGTTCTTTAGTTTTCTCTAAAGGGAAAGAGATTATTTTAAAAGTACGTGCACTTCTCATTTTCTATTTAGAGTGATGTCAGAGTTTACTTTTGAAATATGCTAAGTATTTATTTATTTTTTTGGTTTTCTCTGACAGCACAGCACCACAGAGGGCAGTGGGATACAGTCAATAAGAAGCACTACCTGCAGTGACTTTGGAAGCAATCATAAAACACAACACAAGTTGACCTCTTCCTATTATTACTGTGAGTCAGTTCTTAAGGACAATTTCAGTGATAGCATGCTTGTCCCTGCCCAGACAGGCCACCTTCACTAACCCCGCCCTCCGCCCTGCTTGCACTATGCACTGTTAAACCCCACCACCACCCTACAATGTACTTGGACTCGGAAATCCTCTGCTCTCTCAGTTTTATGTCAACAAAACTGGAGCGGATCAAAATGTGTGCTAACATATAGGGGATTTAGAAGTCAAATTATGATGCAATTGTCTACACTGTGAATAAATAAAGACACAACTTTATTTACAAATAAAAATTCTAGGCCTAAAAAGAACATATTAGTAAATGTCTTATTGAATGAAACAGTCTACCAGGGATGACGGCTTCTTGTATTAAGTGTGACGTAAACTAGCTAAATATTCAGAAAACTTGACATCTGTATTATTCATTTGCTGCTCTATTTTTATATGTTTGGGGCGAATACTTCATTTCCAAAATGCAAATGTATGCATCGCCATTTTACCATGCTGCAAATGGCTGTTTATATTTTCTAGCTACTTGGAATATGTTCAAGAACCTTTATTATCCTACACTTTCATAATATTTTGAAAGCTGCAATAAAACACTGGAAGCCTAGGGCACCCAGGGCCTGTCTGAGAAGGGATTCCAAGATGAAGTATTTGGATGGATATGTAAATTAATTACCACACACAATGTAATTAAAAGGCACCACTTATCATGTGAAGAGCAGTTGGCAGAAAATATGCATGTGCCCTTTACACAGTGACTCTCAACTAGAAAAGGGAATTCTAGAGGCTCATGTTGAATTGGGCATTTCTAAATACCTCACAGGCTCTTTGGTGGTTAACTTAATAACAGAAACAGAATTTATAACTCACTGTAATCTGTTGTTGGTTTAGAATGACATATGTCTTATTAAAGTTTATGCACAAAGACCATTTTTATAGTAGTTAGATTTAAAAAAAAAAAATTCAACTGTACCTAGACAAGGATTGATGTGGGCATACGGTGTGTTCAATAAGAACCGGAGAAAATTCTTTATTTTAAGGTCACAGTAGTGACATTAAGCTGTTTTAGTAAAAAGGACAAATTATAAAAGACAGCTATTTATTTTTCACCTCACCGCTCTAATTTCTAATTCAATATGTTGATTTCTCCCGTAAATTCTCCCAGTCTTGTTAATCTACATTTATTTATTTAAATATGTTTCCAGTTTGCTTTTTTGTGTGTTTTATTCATATATTGAGCTCCTTATAGCTTTTCCTGGGACGTTGGTGGATCAGAAAAGAGACATACAATGACTCGATCTTAAGTTTAATTACACTCCTTTTTTCACAGAAATGGAGTATAAATAATCAAATAACAGGAAAGGATGCTTAACATCTCTAGTAATCAGGAGGAAACTTTATTTTTCATATTTTAAAAGTGTGGACAATCTTAAATGTAGATAATCACAGTTTTAATCCCTAAGATCTGTCATTTACTCTTTGTTCAAGCAGCCTATTCTGCTTTGTTTTGTTTTCCTGTGTTTTTCAACAGATACTATCTTTTTAAAGTTTCAGATTCACAGCAAAATTGAGAGGAAGGTACAGAGATTTCCCCATATAATCAGCATCCCCCACCAGAGCGGTACATTTTTTTGCCACTCAGGAACCTGCAGTGACCCACCACATTCACACAAGGTTCACAGCTTTCCCCATCATTCACTCTTGATGATGTACCTTCTGTGGGTTTGGTCAAATGTATATAAGGACATGAGTCCACCATTATAGTATCACAGAGTGTACTTTCACTGCCTTAAAATCCTCTGTGTTCTGTTTCATCACATCTTTCCCTCCCCACTCAACTGCTGGCAACCAATGATCTTTTTACTGTCTCAATAGTTTTGCCTTTTCCAAAATGTCATATAGCTGGAATTATATACTTTTCAGACTGGCTTCTCTCACTTAGTAACATGCTTCTAAGGTTCCTCCATGTCTTTTCCTGACTTGAGAGCACATTTCTTTTTAGTGCTGAAAAATATCCCATTGTCTGGAAGGACCAAATTTAATTTATCTGTTCACCCTCTGAGGGACATCTTGATTGAATCCAAGATTTGGCAATTATGAATAAAGCTGCTGTTAACATTCTTGTGCAAGTTTTTACCCGGACGTGTTTTCACCTCCAATACCAATGTGCACGGTTGCTGGATCGTGTGGTAAGCGTATGTTTGGCTT
This sequence comes from Neophocaena asiaeorientalis asiaeorientalis, assembly GCF_003031525.2. NCBI lineage: Eukaryota > Metazoa > Chordata > Mammalia > Artiodactyla > Phocoenidae > Neophocaena > Neophocaena asiaeorientalis. The sequence goes on from NW_020173697.1 coordinate 2,676,521, forward strand.
TGTAAGAAACCACCCAACTGTCTTGCGAAGTGGCTGTGCCATTCTGCATTCCCACCAGCAGTGAGTGAGCGTTCCTGTCGCTAGCCCCTCCTCTTCACTGGCCTTTGGGGTTATGGACGTGTTTTCACCTCCTTTGCGTAAATACCAATGTGCACGGTTGCTGGATCGTGTGGTAAGCATATGTTTGGCTTTGTAAGAAACCACCCAACTGTCTTGCGAAGTGGCTGTGCCATTCTGCATTCCCACCAGCAGTGAGTGAGCGTTCCTGTCGCTAGCCCCTCCTCTTCACTGGCCTTTGGGGTTTTCAGTGTTGTGGATTCTGGCCATTCTAACAGGAAGGTGGGTTGTGGCATCTCACTGTTGTTTTAATTTGCATTTCCTGATGACATATGATGTGGAACATCTTTTCAAATGCTTATTTGCCATCTGTATATCTTCTTTGGTGAGGTGTCAGCTAAGGTCACATGTTTGGCACATGTTTTAATCAGGTTGTTTTCTTATTGTTGAATTTTAAGTGTTCTTTGTTTATGTTGTATAACAGTCCTTTAACAGATGTGTCTTTCACAAATATTTTCTCCCACTGTGTGGCTCGTCTTCTCATTCTCTTGACAGTGTCTCCTGCAGAACAAACATTTTTAATTTTTATATAAGTCCATCTTGTCAGTTATTCACTTCATGGACTGTGTCTTTGGTATTACATCCAAAAATTCCTTGTCATCCCCAGGATCATGTAGATTTTCTCTTATGTTAATTCTAGGAGTTTTTCTATTTTGGCATTTTACATTTAGGTCTATGATCAATTTTGAGTTAATTTTTGTTAGTTTTCTATACTTACATAGGTGTGTGTATGTGTGTGTGTGTGTGTGTGTGTGTGCATGCGTGTGTATACACATGCATGTGAATGTCCAGTTGTTCCACCACCATTTGTTGAAAGACCAGCTTTGCTGCATTATATTGCCTTTGCTCTTTCGTCTACCATCAGTTAACTATATTCACTCTGGGCTTTCTATTCTGTTCCATTGATCGGTTTGTCTATTCCTTCACCAATATTACATTTCTTTGCTCCTGTAGCATTATACTAATAGTAAGTATTAAAGTCAGGTTGTGTCAGTCCTTTAATTTTATTCTTCCCTTTCAATATTGTGTCAGCTATTCTGGCTTTTTTGCCTTTTCATTTCAACTTTATAATGTTTGTTGCAGAGTGTTTAATTTGGGGGGTGGTAATGTAAATGAAATGTGTCTTTAATTTCAAATTCCACTTGTTCACTGCTGGTAAATAAGAAAGCAACTGACTTTTGTATATTAACCTTGTATCTGTCTAACTTGCTATAACTGCTTTAGTAGTTACAAGAGTTTTTTGTTGTTGATTTTCTACATAGATGATCTGCCATCAGAAAACAATGACAGTTTTATTTCTTTCTTCCCAATCTGCATACCTTTTCTTTTCCTTTCTTACTGCATTAGCTAGGACTTTCAGTATGATGTTGAAGAGGCCTGGTGAAGGGGGTCATCCTTGCCTTGTTCCTGATCTTATTAAGAAAGCTTTCAGTTTCTCACCAGTAAATATGATGCTAGCTGTGTATTTTCTGGGGTTATTCTTTATCAAGTTGAGGATGTTCCCCTCTATCCTTATTTGCTGATTTCAGGACTTCTTGATCAAAGAAAAAATACGGCTACCCTCAAAATCACTTTTATACTATAAAATTATTGAAACAAGTGTTACAAATAAAGAGAAACCTCAAAAATATATAAGCAGTATTCCATTCTTATAATACACATCAGGTTCTTCCTTTTTATTTTTAACAATTTTATTATACAGTGGGTATCAGAGGTATGTAGTTTGTTGCATACAATGTATTTAGTGTTTCCATTTTAGTTTCCCAGCAGAATTCACAGTCTCTTCTTAGTTTTATGCTTGTAATGATAACCATCACTCTTTGGTATGTTCATTTTTTGCCTTTCATAACAAAGTTTTGTATCTTTTTATGTGTCTGTAATTTTGAGAATGGTTATCATATAATATCATTTTGTTATTCACGTTGTACAAGTCAAAACTTGTTTAGATTCCTCATAAAGGACAAAATGTAAATAAAAGTATATTAGACATTTAATTAAATATTCAAGTTTTGAATTAAAATTTGTATTTGTTTCAAACTTTTATTTTTATATTAAGGCTTGAAAATAACATTACCAAGTAATCACTGCTACACACTATCCACATGTTAAATTGATTATTGCACAAATATTATTTTTTAAAAACATCACAGGACATGATTATGATAAAGCTCCTGTTTAATCAATGAGTCCCATTACAGACAACAAATGATATATTTTCACAGTTTAACATGATACATAGCTTTCAAATGATATCCTACACATGTAGCCTGTGAGGTGCAATAAGATCTCTGTTGTAAAGTCATTCTCACTTAATTTTGTAATTGGCTAAAATTAGAGACAGCTTACTATTTAAAAACTGCAATAATCAGACATCTGCAAAACCTAAAATTTTATTTTAAAGTCTTGACAAGTATAAATGCATGTTTCGGGCTTCCCTGGTGGCGCAGTAGTTGAGAATCTGCCTGCCAGTGCAGGGGACACGGGTTTGACCCCTGGTCCAGGAAGATCCCACATGCCGCAGAGCAACTAAGCCCATGCGCCACAACTACTAAGCCTGCACTCTAGAGCCCACGAGCCACAACTACCAAGCCCACGTGCCACAACTACTGAAGCCTGCGTGCCTAGAGCCCGTGCCCTGCAACAAGAGAAGCCACTGCAATGAGAAGCCTGTGCACCACAACGAAGACCCGATGCAGCCAGAAATAAATAAACAAATATCTTAAAAAAAAATAAAATTCCAATAAAATAATAGCAAGTCACTAAAAGTTATGAACGTAGGATGAACTAATCTAACATAAGAAGGATCGCATGAGCAATTTCAATTCAATTGGACTATGGTGGCTGTATATAAGAGTGGTGACTAATGCACCAGGCCATGGAAGAAGTGGTCCAGAATGTTCCTAAAGCATGATGCAGCTCAGAAAGCAGAAAACCAGAGTTTAAACCTCAAGGATGCCAGATAGGAATAAAAAACGTGGAGGTAAATTCAAAAAGATTGCTGAAATGTTTCATAGGAGAGATTTTTTCCCCCTGTCTCTCAGATTCACACTGCATGGCACCCCAGCATTAACCCCCCGGCAGGATAACTTATAATTTGTCCTTGGAGAACAGGATGCTTCCAGGCAAAAGTGATGTGAGTGGCGGCATCTGGCTTTCCCTTTGAACTCTTACTTCTAGTCTTACCCATTAACGCAAAGATGGATAAAACAGTCACAGGTGCATTCTTAGAGCTACCAACCGGCTTTTTATTTCCTCATTCTTATGTCAGAATAGAGAGTAAAACATCACTTAACATCTGATTTAAGTTATCACCCTGTGTTAGTAGATGCAAACTATTACATAGAGAATGGATAACCAACAAGGTCCCACTGTGCAGCAAAGGGAACTATATTTAATATCCTGTGATAAACCATAGTGGAAAAGAATATAAAAAAGAATGTATACATGTATATAACTGAGTCACTTTTCTGTACAGCAGAAATTAACACACTGTAAATCAACTATACTTCAATAAAAATGAATTTTAAAAAAGTTATCACCATGAAAAATTACCCCAGGACACAGATAATAAAAGTGACAAAAAAAGAATGGAAAGCAAAAACAAAAAGACATTCTAATGTGTGCTCAGAAAAATGTAAGAGACACTGCATCCATATAAACAACAAAGGACCAGTCAAGGAATAAACCAGAGATGCAAAAAATATAGATAAATTTCCAAAATAAAATTTAAGCATTGTTCAGAGACTTTGGAAAACATTATAAAGGGAAGTTCTCCAAAAGTTAAATAAAAGTCAGGAACAAGAAAATATGAAAGATAAGAGATAGGTAGTATCAATGTCTAGAAAGGTAAAAAGTCAGGAAATTATGTAGCCTTTTACCACCAAAAAGCGATAAATTTCTCAAGAACTGCAGTACAGATGGGTCTGCTGAAGCACCTGGTAAATGAATGACAAAAAAACCCACCAGAGTATATGATCCCCAAATTTAAAAGCGCTAACCATAAAGGAAAGAAGTTAAAGAACTCAGAGAAGAAAAATAAAGTAACTCAGAAAGTTTAACAGTGGAATAAGAGTTTCAAGGATATATAAATCATATACCTCCCACAGTTAACTTTTTGGAAATTATCCAAACATGTTTTCTTACAAAACATGGGAGAACCCCTCTCCTCAACAAAGGAAAAAAAGAAAAAGAGAAGGAAAATATGGATACGGGACCTGGAAAGGAATATGACCTCATAAATAACTTCCTCAAGCATCATAGCTATTCAGTAAGCCCTGGAGGTCCGGCTCCAGTCGTTGTGTACCAGGCCCTGTGCTACGAGCTCTTCAGATATCCACTCACTGACCTTCACAGTAACACAGGAGGGAGGAAGGTATGATCATCACCCAATTGGCAGTCGAGGAAACCAAGGCCTAGGGAGCTCAGCGGCCTTCCAAAGGTCACTCAGTGAATATGGGCAGAGCTGGGATTGGAACCCAGGCTGACGGGATCCAGAGCTTGGGCCCCTTGCTCTCTCTCACACGTATTTCTAAGTTTGGCAGAATTTGGACTGAGACAAGCTTTCACTGACTTGGGATCATTTGGAAAGGAAAGTCTTTTTCTTTTCTGTCAAACCTCAAAGCAGTTGCTGAGGGTGTTGCATTTTCTAAGACACACAGCAGGAAGACAGTATCATTTCTGGTCAACTGGACATGACTGGTGCTGTTATTCAGGTGAAATAGATCAACCTCATCATTTCTTCAAAAGAAAGTACACGAGTGAACGAGAGGAGGAAAGACTATGGTAATGAAAGGACAGAGAGATATAGTGGGGAAGATTGGGAGATACACAATCAAAGGTACTTCAAGGGTGCCCACTCTGGAGATAACCAGAGCAGAGCATCCCCAAGCTGGGCAGCAGTGAAGGACATACTCTAGGGCAGAACCAGGGGTCCTGTCCTCTCCAGCCACATGGTTGGAAAGACACAGGAAGTGCCTTACTGTGCTTCTTAAAGTTTCCAATACTGTTGTTTTTTTAAAAGTTTCCAGAGGTATTTGAGTCATTTTATGTATAGCAAGGTGAGTTAGGGTATGTAACTGAGACAGGAAGGAAGGGGGCAGGGCACAGCCACTAAGAACAGGACATGACAGGGACTTCCCTGGTGGTCCAGTGGTTAAGAATCCTCCTTCAAATGCAGGGGAGACGGCTTTGACCCGTTCATGGAACTAAGATCCCACATGCCGTGGGGCAACTAAGCCTGTGTGCGATAGAGCCCGCATGCCACAACTAGAGAGAAGCCTGTGTGCTACAATGAAGAGCCCACATGCTGCAACAAAGATCCCGTGTGCCGCAACTAAGACATGACACAGCCAAATAAGTAAATTAAGTAATTAAATTTAAAAAAAGAACAGGACATGACATAAACTGGTTAGAACCAACGAGGCCCAAGATGGCAGAAGACTTGACTTCCAGTGGACCTTAAGCCTCATTCTATGCTTATTGTAACACACTAGCTGAAGGGCATACCCACAGGTGCCATGATTGTTGCGAGGCTGGCTATAAAAGGCCAAAAGTGAGCAGTGGTCCAATTGCTGGAAATCTCTGTTCCTTCCCCAGAAGAGTTGGAATATTTCTCCCACGCATTAGCCTATAAAATTACCAGCCTCTAAAAAGTAACCACACCACACCTCGGGGCGCTCTCACCTTCCGAGATGAACCACACTCTGTCCGTGGAGTGTGTGTCTCTTTCAGTAAACCTGCTTTTACTTTGCTATGGCTTGATCTTGTGTTCCTTCCTGTGAGAAGCCACCCTCACTTAGCAGCCCATCCAGGGACTCACTCGAGACCTGGGGCATGACCATTCTCTTGCTCCCTAGTTTTGCTTTTTTTTTCGTGGTACGCGGGCCTCTCACTGCTGTGGCCTCTCCCGTTGCGGAGCACAGGCTCCGGATGCGCAGGCTCAGCGGCCATGGCTCACGGGCCCAGCCGCTCCGCAGCATGTGGGATCTTCCCGGACCGGGGCATGAACCCGCGTCCCCTGCATCGGCAGGCAGACTCAACCACTGCGCCACCAGGGAAGCCCATTGCTCCCTATTTTTCTTGCAACATAACCACCATCAATAAAACTGATTGACAAGTAGGATTTCGATAACGGTGGAGTACATTATTCTGCTCTCTCTTATTTCTCTCTCTACCTCTCTCTCACTGTTTCTGAGGAAACCTGAAGATCTAGATGAAATACATGTTTTAAAACCCATCAGGAAGCAACACAGAGCCAACAAGCCAGTGATGAATTACGGAGCGAGATCCAAAACGTGTGCTTTGTGGCCTCCAACAATGTGGTACAATATTAATGCATAGCTGAATAAATTAGATGGGGTTAGACACTCCAAGTGTATTTTCTACCTAAGGTCAACAATCTCCACTTTTGACCCTTCTGAGGTTTTTATTTTCCCCATTTCATTTAGCAGGTCCCGAAGCTATTTATTTCCAGTCACTCGCTGTAACTTTAAAGGCTGTTTCTTAAACGAAGAGAAGCTCAATTAATAAGAAAATTATTTAAGCACACTCAAGACGTTTTAGTTTTCTTTCTTTAAATACATGCACTTTAATACGTTGACCTCCTTAGATGTGCATATTAGGCAATCATGAATCATAGGAGTTTATTCCTAGAATGAAAAAGAAAACAGTCCCCAGGTCCTCCATCCCATTTTCAGAGAATCACCTTTAACATTATTTTGGGAAATACACCCAGCCCCCTGCTCCCCAACCTCCTGGGGGACGCTTATAGTCTTGGGTCACAGTTAGTTGGTTCATGTGTGGATACTCGTCAAGTCAAGCCAAACAGAATCTTGCCCACGTTGGCTCCTAGTAAAATTCCAACTCAGCAGAATATAAACACCTGCTCTCCTCACTGCCTTATTCTGGTTTATGGCTTGGAAACAAATAAATCTGGTTGACTGCATGTAAGGAGGCTGAGGCAAATGCTCAGAAGGAAGTAGAATATGGAAAAGGAGAGACAATTCTGATAGTAATCGCCTCCTAGATTCCAATTTTTCCAGATTCTTAACTATTCCCTTGGTCTTCGATCATTCGCGATATTTTGCTACATTATTAACATATTTGCCTTCTTCTTAACCTAAATTTATTTGGCTTATTTTGGTGCAGTCATAAAAGAGAGTCAGATATGTCAAAGTTTTAGACAAGACAGTACTATCCCATTATAACCTGGGCCTTAACCAAAGCAGTAATTATTAATGTTATATATATATTTTATATAACAAAAATGTTTCAGGAATGGACATTTTCCCCTAAGCCTCAGAAGTACAATATAGCATATCATTTTAATTAGCTCAAAAGAAGAAATTAACAGACCTCTATAATTATTAATATTGGTAATATTTTTTCATTTAATATTTTTGTATATCAAGTGTCTCTATGTTAACTTGTATTCTGTTTCTCTAGTCACTGTTTGCTTTATTATACTTAAAGAAATGAGCAAAATATATGCATTCAATAAAGTCATTTAAAGTAGCTAGTCCTGAGATTTCAGTCCCTGAATATTGGCTCCAAGTGTTCCAAATTACAAAATTGATTCATCAAACCTGAGATGAAATGTCAAAGGTACATGGACAATTATCTATGACATTTCATGTGTAGTTAAGTCTATAAATTGTTCATGATGAAGTCTTGAGAAAGATGCTTAAATGTCAACTACTAGGCTTCCAGGTTCTATATTAATTCTTCTTTTCTGATTCATACTTTTTCACGTTTGTTATCGTCGAACATTTAACATTACCTAAGTACCTTTGACTCGTTCGTTTTTTAATTCAGGTTTGGGGATACAGTAAGAAAAAAGAATAATGCATACAGTGAAAATTGCCCAAAATTGTTAAGATGAATACGTTATTTGATCATAATTTGATTCATTCAATCTCACTGTCAAAGAAAAGGTGAAATAATCCACTAAGTTAAAAAATATATAACGAAAAAATTATGTTGATAGTCCTAATTCAATTGGAATATGACTTTTTTACTCGTTCCCCTACTTTTTGGCATTCATTATGGAAGTCTGACATTTCATATCCTTATCTGGATATCAGATAAAGTTTGGTAAAATTAATTGCTACTCAAACATTAAATACCTTTGACAATCACCATCTAATGTGTGTCTCAGACAAACCGGCATGCCTTGCTAAATTTTGGACAATGAAAATTCATCGTTTTATTAAGGTACTGCTGTTAAAAATTTCCTAAGTTAAAGAATGGAGATGCATGTAATGTTCTAAAATGGAAAAGCTCAATTTTATATTTTTACACCTTGCTAAATTTATTATAAGTATTTAATTCAAAATCAATCAGAATACTATTTTGGAGAATATTATATAAAATGATTTGTAAGTTTATATGGGAACATAAAATATGAGGAATATAATATATATTAAAGGGATATTTCAATTCAGTGGTTAATATTGTATTTTACGTTAATGATGTTTGCGTAATAGGCTTTTCACTGGGAAAAAAATAAAGCTTATTTTGTCACCTACACAAAATGACTTCCAAATACATTAATGTTCTAAATGTAAAAATAAAAATATGAGAAGAATCCTTAGAATTGAGGAGGCATTTTCTTTTGAGGAGGCATTTTTAAGCAAGACAGGAAAACCAGAAGTTATAAAAGAAAAGAATGATAAATCGACTGCATAAATATTAGAAATTTTAGCATTGTAAAGCTCATGCTAAGCAAAGTCAGAAGACGAATGAAAGGCTACAGGAGAGTATTTGCTTCACATGATAGAGGCAAGAAAAGTACAGTCACCCCTACACAGAAATCCTCAAATTAATCAGATCGTCCAGCAAATAAAAGATAAAGAAAAACCTGAAATTTGTTACTGCCATGGCACAATCTTTAAACTTCAATTAAAAATGCATATCTAAAATGTGCAGTCTTTTTTAATGCAGGTGTAAAATGTATTTGGGCATACATATTTCTTAGTATATTTTGTAATTTTCTTAAAGATTTCAGATTTTGCTCTTTTCAGTTTCTTCTTTTTTTTCCCCCTCTGCATCTTGCTTTTTTTTTTTCTTAACTTCTCTTCAGTCCTGCTTCAGCATTGGCAATTCCTCTGTTTAAGCAGCAGAGCAGAATATTATTAACTGACCTATGCTGATTCCTTTACATGCATATAAAAAGCAATGTTTTTTATTACCTTAAATATATAATCAACAGGAACTGCGATGATTTATGTTAGACGCCAGAATGAGTCTGCATTACAGTAGTTCACACAACAGCAAATTATTACTACTTTTGAGCATCAAATTATTGAAACTAAAGTATCTGCTAGGGCTGTGAATTTATGGGAGCCTCTACTTTTACCCTACTTGACACTGATGTACACAGCCATGTCAGGATCACCCTTCTGCCAGTAAGAACTCAGTCCGATGAAGGGGAAGTTTTGACTGTCCCTCATCTCTGTTTCCTTAATTTCTTCTTCTAGGGCTGCTCAGCTTCTGAGTTAGGGATGGGGGTAACATGAGCTGGTTTCAGCTTGACTAACACACACACACACATCTACACAAATCTATACATACATACACACACACGTTTTACTCAGAATGAGGTCATGCTTCTTGCTAATTTGTTCTAAATTCCATTTAGGAACATGATGTTTAATATATTTTCAAGTCTTTAAATAGGTATTATTGACACACGTGTCTTCTCTTGAATGTCTTTGGGAGCTTTTAGTTGGATATAGAAATTTTTAAAACATGTAGCAGGTTCTCTAAATTTCGAATTTATGTAGCTTTATAGAATTCCTTGGGAATTTAAAAAATATATGTAAAAGTACTGAAAAGTATTTTTATGGCACCTTACTATAGGAACTGTGCAGAAGATGCACTGGTAATTCTTGTAAGTTTCTCAAATCCCTTTAGAACGGTATAATCAATTCTATTGTGGTGAGATACATTTCTAAGAGAATTTTCCAAAAGTATCATAAATCACACTAGCAACTTCAAACGTATACCTTCAATTTGGCTTAAGATTCTTTAACATTTTAATTGCTTATACAACTTATAACCCATGGCTATATTCTTCTTATTATTTCCACTTAAAAACATTGATCTTCAGGTATTTCTGAGGCACCTGTAAAATGTTACATAGTATTGCAATGCTATCGATATCAGAGACCTAAAAAAAAGAAAAATGGAAAAGAAATATTGAAGGGTTGGATAAAACCTATGTTAAATTATTTTGTTTTAAAAGTACTTTAATGGAGTTTCTTGATTTAGTCAAATGGGTATACATTTTTGAGTAGTAAACTCATCCCCTTTAACCTCCAAACACACATACACACACACATACACACACACTTTTCTTTGCTATAAGATTGCTTTAAATCATTGGTGTAGATTCATGTGTGATTTTTTTCTCTTTCCATATTTCATGATCTGCTCCTGGAAAGGTGAATGACATAGTCTCGGATGTATCTGTTTCTGTCATTTTATTATTCAGAAAACAAAAATATTCATTACTTTTCCTTAGTGAGAAGGAAAAAGGAGGACTTCCCTGGTGGCACAGTGGTTAAGAATCCGCCTGCCAATGCACGGGACACGGGTTCAAGCCCTGGTCCGGGAAGATCCCACATGCCGCGGAGCAACTAAGCCCGTGTGCCACAACTACTGAGCCTGCGCTGTAGAGCCCGTGTACCACAATTACTGAGACCAAGCGCTACAACTACTGAAGCCTGCACACCTAGAGCCCGTGCTCAGCAACGAGAAGCCGCTGCAATGAGAAGCCCATGCACCACAACAAAGAGTAGCCCGCGCTCACCACAACTAGAGAAAAGCCTGCGCAGAAACGAAGACCCAACGCAGCCAAAAATAAATTAATTAAAAAAAAAAAAAAGAAGGAAAAAGGAGGGATGGGTTCCAGATAGTTGGCACTGAAACGCGACCCAAAACAGAGCTGTATAGAGACAAAGGAAACCAGAAAGACAGGGTAAATCTGAAATGTTTGGGTCAGGCTGATGGGTTTTAAAGGGGCCAGTATAGTGGGCAAGGTTAAGGCTAAAGACAGGCTAAAGAAAGTTTGAAATTATGAAAGTAAAGCAGTTTTGTGAGGTAAAGTATTTCTGGATGTGGCCATGCTCTGTGTTTTAGAAGGTAAGTGGAGATGGCATTCCAGAACAAGGGCTAGCACATTCATTTCTAATCATCATACCTCCTGCAAGTTCTTGTAAGAGATGATAAGGGACACAGTACAAAGAGCAAACGTATTCATCATTCTATCATCTGAGAGCAATTCCCTGAGGAGGAAGTATTTCTGGCCATAATGTTGGCATGTTGCAGAAGAATTACTCGTTAAGGTCTTCTTAGCTATTAACGTCTTAGGGTAGTTACGCTATTTCAGAGCTAAATCCCTACCCGGTTTAGGGAAAGCCATGGGTCTGCACCATCACATGAGTCAGTCTGGAAGAATTCAATTTTAGATTCTTTGAGTCTGATCAGCCAAGGTCAACTTTCTCACTCACTTTCCTTTACCGAAGAGGTGAAGTCGGGCAGCTGTAACTTGCTGGTCCAGAAGGAGACAAATGAACCTTTTGGTTTTAAGCTACCAGCACATCTTTTTCAATGTAGTTAGAGCAAACTAACAAGGACTGAAATTTTAAATGCTTTCATGCACATCGACTGCCCCAGGGGTCCCTCGGGTCTTCACCGTTAGTTTGAACGCACGAATCTGTTTGAGTTCTCGCCTGGCGAAGCTGAAACAGCCCTCTGACCGCAGTGCACTCTCACATGTTATCAGGAGGGCAGTGTGATGTGAATACACACAGCTGTACTGTTCAAGTCACACTGAAAAATGACTCTGGCCCGTTTACATTTTGGGGATTTTTGAGATGATGACACTCGCTCTAAAACAATAGTTTGATTATTTGTAAATGCATTGAACAGACACCGAAAAAGGAACATTTTATTCTCCTGTATCTAAATATAGAGCTCAGAAAGGGGGGCGTTTTCCTCTAAAAGAAGGTCAGAAGTAATCTATATGCACTCATGTAAAATGCACAGAAAAGCATTTCTCTGAGTAATTTTACAAATGATAGTTTTAAGATTGATACAGAGTGGATTACAAATCAGTTTTAGCTTTCCCAAGTTTGTTAGCTCCTTACTATAGGCACTAAATATGTATACAAATTTGAGCTAACACGTTTAATTCCGGCTGACTTTACAGCTTTTATACTTGAAGGATTACAGGTTACTTAAGTCTTATGTCTGAGCAAAGCTTTAACATACTGTCAATCATATTTACCTTTAATTTAATACCTCATCAGAGTAATCTGGCAATAGGAACTAAGAAAACAGATGGTATAGTTGAGTTGATGAATTCACATTATTTTTATCTTGGGTAATCATTAACACCAACGTGAAGCACAAAATACCTTGGGCAGGTATCTTTCATTTTTTTCATGTGCCTCTGCCAGTTTACTTCAAGACTCCAAATCTGGGCCATGAGGGAGGTAGTCTTTTTCCAGCTTGCCCTGATTGTGTTCGTGGGCTTTGACAGGTAGAGCAAGCAGTGCTTTACTGGAAAGCAATTGCTTTGGTGTGGGGAGAAAAAAAAAAAAAAAAGGCATAAAAAGAAAACTAGATTGTACCACAGCATCAACAATGTATTAATACTTTTATACTCTTTATTTTAAAATAAAGTGTAGATTCAGGAAACTACAGAAGTATAGTTTAATTAACTACCAAAAGAAAAACACCTTTGTAATGACCCCTCTCCACCCCAGTCACCCAGGTTAAGAAACAGAACTTTGACAGCAGTTCTTCCCCTGGGATATCCTAATCATCAGTCCCTCCTTCCGACAGCAGTAACCACCATCCCACCAGTACACTGGTCGCTTGTTTGAGATTCTTTGTACTTTAACCGCACAGAGGTACATCTCCATAGTTTAGAGTTCGTCTCTTATAAAATTTCATATAACTTTTACACTATAGTTTTCTCTTTTTCCCTTTCTTCTCAAGAAAACTGTTGGATTAATTTAGCAGCTTGCTCTGTGCCAAGAAGCACTGCTGTATTTTTAAGAAAAGCTACTCAAAAAAAAAAATGAATTAAACTTATTTAAACATGGCAAAATGTTTACACAAACACACATACATACACATATAGTTTGCTGTTTTGTTTTTAATCTGTGCTCTTTTTACTAACTGGTATTTTCCATTGTTTCACTTTAAAAATTGACAGCACTTTAAAGTACAGAATAGTTAATTACTGACTAGTAATCTTACCTCATCTAAAATTCATTATTGGCAATATTTTATCATATTAGAATTTTGGCCTTAAATTTAATAATAAGTCATCATTATTTCCAGTTACTAAAAACCCAGAAATAATGATGGCTTATGAGACACGTTTATTTGTCACAAAAGGAGTTGTAGATAAAGACCACAGATTCCTTTGGCCTTTCTGCCTTTGCTTCCTGTATGTCACATTATGGCCCAAGAAGGCTGCTTGATCTCTGGCAATTACATCTGCAGTCCAGGTAGAGGAAGTTACAAGGACAGAGGCCACGTCCTCCCCCTTTAGAAAGAATTCACACACACACTTCTATTTACAGCATATTGGCTAGGAATTAATCATATTTCCACACTTGACCGAAAAGCGATCTGGGTAATATAATTTGTATTCAGAGAGACCATACATGCTTACAAAAATTGAGAATTCTACTACAAAGGGCTACTGGAATTCTCTAATGCAGGCTGCTCCTCTGGCTACTGGCAAGCCTTTTCTCTAATATATGGAATCCCTTCCTGAAAGGGAACCAAAACCTCTAATTCCATCCAGCTGAAGCTGAGTATGTCTAAGGGACTACAGTCCTGTCCATCAGGTCTACAGAAGTTGTCTGCCACAAAGTGTCAATACACAAAGTAAAAGCAAGGATGAGAAATCAGTGAAACACAGTACTATCCATTCAGAGAGGAAAGAATGGAAAACACACAGCCTTCACAGGTCAAGAGCGATTATAAAACCCACGGAGACAGGAACACAGAGGGACACCTCCCGCAGTGATGACTGTCCCCGTGTCGTCCGTGTGTAGGGCCCTGATTCTGCTCTCTGGGTGAAGACCTCTTATTTACTCTTACTGCTGGATTTGCATTCGTGGTCCCAAGTTCTCCATGACCACATACTGGGTGGGCATCGGAAAAAAAGCCCCTTTTGGGGGCCCATACCTTTCACAGGCTGCTCCCTTCTTGTGCATTTAGGGGGTCCCAGAAATTGTCTAAAAGCACTGAGAGGCAAAACTGAGAGTTCTCTATCAAATATAATTCCCTCAAAGCTTAGCAGGCTGCCAATCTACTTATTCTCTGTTGAGTTCCACGTCTGCATGAACACATGCGAAGGCCTCCTGTGTAATTTTTTGTAAACGTGAGAAATCTTGTGCTTCACTTACTAGGCTGTTCTCAGTCCATCCTCCTCTCTCGACCTAGTGGTGATTGTTTTGTTACCATCATAATGGATTTCAGATGACTCCCTCAAACCAAGTTCAGACATTATTATAGACAGCCTCCTGGAATTGAATCTGAGGGTGAGCAGTGGGAATAGAGTAATATTTTGATCACCTCATGCATAGACTATCTCAAATGAATTGTAGCGAGTCATTTTCCTAACTGGATCTAAGCATGAGACAGATACGGGGTTGGCTCATGTAAGATTATAAATTCTGCCTGCTGAGGCTTTGATATAATTATAAATGAATATAATTCCAATGGTGATATGTTTCTTATCATCTTTTGTGTACATTTTTTAGGTTATCAGCTCAAAAGCAAAATGAGAAAAATTGTTTTTCATCAATTGCAAAATACAAAGTAAAATAAATATTCTTTCCCCAATGTCCAAGAAGACACGAGTTTCATCTAGCTTTTGTTTTTATTTATTTATTTTTTTGCGGTACGCGGGCCTCTCACTGTTGTGGCCTCTTCCGCTGCGGAGCACAGGCTCCGGACGCGCAGGCTCAGCGGCCATGGCTCACGGGCCCAGCCGCTCCGCGACACGTGGGATCTTCCCGGAACGGGGCACGAACCCGCGTCCCCTGCATTGGCAGGGGGGCGCTCAACCACTGCACCACCAGGGAAGCCCTCATCTAGTTTTTGAGGACAATTTAGAAACTAAGGAAGTTAGCTAGTTATTACATAAACTACAGTTTATCATAGGAAATATTAAAAATGTAACACCAACTTCCTGCTGCTTCCCAAAAATTAAGCATAGAACAAGTAAATCTGAAGACATGTTTTCTCCCGGTACAAGTTTTAGAAATAGAAGTTACAGAAACACAGATCTTAGCTGATTAACTGACACGTATTTCCTCTGGAATTATAATCCTAGGACAATGACCTCAAATTATATAGGCCTTATGTAGACCTTATGTTTCTCACAAGCAGAGACCTGATAATTCTGTCACATAATTAAATGTCTTATGTGTAATAAAGTAACGAAGAATATATTTTATTAACCATAACTACTTAAAGTGTCTTCTACAAGTACACAGTTCTATACAAAATGATAAGTTAGTGCCTTAGATTCTTTAAAAGGGTTTAAAAGTTTTGGGAAGCCCTATGCTTGCCTCCATCACAATTCTAGATATATGGTACTCATTCACACCCCTTCTAAACTTTATGATGGTTTTATTTGAAAAGAACTTCAGGTTTTGATCTCTGAATTAGTATTTAAACAACAACACAAAATTTGGATTCAGTTTGAAGAAGTAAAAGCCAAGGGGAAAAAATGATATCCAATGTTAAATAAACAGAAGTAACTACACACACACATACACACACATACACAAACACACACACTCCATAAGCGATTAAGTTCTTCTGTGTAGCTTTGAAGGATTACGATGGCCTGGGACGGCCAAGGTGACTAGAGGACAATTCAAAGTATGAATGCAAATGCAGGTATATTTGTGTTCAATACAATAAAGGACTCATACGGCAAACAAATACAAATATTGTTTTTCCATCTTAAAAGTAAAATAAAGTGAAAAAAAGTAAAGCCAATTATATCAACCTTATAATGTAGTACACTATATTATAATAAAACTTGAATAAATATTTTTCAGTGCTTATAATCATATAGTCCTTTTACATGTATACACTTTTATAGTCAGTGGTGTGTGCTTTCATAATTACTTTCATAACCTAACATTTAGCAGGTTCTTATTATTTTAGTACCTGCTATTACGGCTTGGACATGTAGCCAATCGTAGTCAACCATTGTCCCACTATTATTTTAGAGCACTGTTATAATTGGGTGTATACGTGAAGCTGCTCTACTGAAGAAATCCGGCCTACGCTATCTAGAGCAAGATGGAAGAGGACACTCTTATGTGACAGTTGAGAAGGTAGAGTTACAGGGCAGGTAGGGAGCTTGCCCCACACGGCCCTCTCTGTACCTAAGCTCTCATCTTGGGGCTCAACTGTCCGCTATAGTTTTGTACTCACCTGACTGAAGCACCTAGAGCAAGATGGAAGAGGACACTCTCTTATGTGACAGTTGAGAAGGTAGAGTTACAGGGCAGGTAGGGAGCTCGCCCCACATGGCCCTCTCTGTACCTCAGCTCTCATCTTGGGGCTCAACTGTCCGCTATAGTTTTGTACTCACCTGACTGAAGCTGGCTCCGTTCCATAAATGTAGAAATGGTGAAGGGCGTACCATTTTCATTAAACAAGTAACCCTAAACCTTCTGGTGATGTGATGGGGAGGAACAAATCTGACTCCTTTTTCTTTAACCTCTGAGTTCCGTTGCCTGTGCTTAGTCATTGCTGGCTCTGCATCTTTTGTAAAAGAATGCTGCCTATAGCCTGAAATATACAGGAGAGCCCATTCTCAGGGCTCTGACCTTTAAGGGTCCATTCATTTAGAGGTAAAAAGTTTGCAGCACAGAGAATAACATCTGTGACCCTGACCTACAAAAACAAAGGATTCTGACACCAAGAAGTTTGCAATAACCAACCACGCCCCTCCCTCAAGCTGGCCTTTAAAAGTGCTTTGTGAAACCCTTCAAGGAGCTTGAGGTTCTCTGGGCAGAAGCCACCTGTCTCCTTGTGTGGCCCTACAATAAACCTTTCTCCGCTCCAAACTCTGACATTTTTGTTTGTTTGGCCTCACTGTGCGGTCAGGCACAGGGACTTGCATTTGGTAACAGTGATATTCCATTTGTAAGATCTCAGTAACAAGGCTACATTTATGTGTCTAGGAGGCTGAGGAATCTTGTCTGTAGCTTTTCTGTCATGGAATGAGCTAAAGCTATCATTACAGATGAAGAAATCAACACATGTGAGGAGATATTAATTAGTCCTCTGCCATACTCAGTATCCCTTTCCTCAGATTATCTATGCACGGCTTCTTTCTCTCACACAGAACACATTCCCAGCCTCTCCAACAGCAGTAACACATGGTTTCATGCATCAAGTTAGTACAGCATACACTTCTGTGTGTCTGGTTGAGGAACAGGTTCCTCACCGGGTCCAGGTTGGGTCCCAATGACCTGTGTTACCATTTAATGAAAAGACACCTGCTCATCATACAGTGGGCAGAATGGTGGCAGAAAAGGAAAACTGCCAATGATTATTTCCACATACTAAAGGGAAGAACAGGAAGCACAGTGAGAGCAGATGAAATCCCTGACCAAACGATGAAGTAAATTCCTTGGTCACACCTGTTCAAAACCCTTGGTTCTTCTCTTTGAATATAACTTTCTTGTTCAGTTTGTCTATTGCCCAAGCTTTGCCCCTTTGTTGGTTTTTTTGTTGTGCAATTATCCTCATGGCCATGTCTTGAAATGGCCCTTTTGCGCCTGCAGGTTTCAAAACCTTTTTTTGGCGGTGTGGGTTTGAGGTCTAGGTGGGCCAGCCATTTTGGGTTTTTTTGATAATAATCTTTCTTTTTACACTTGTTTTCCATAGGACCCTAAATTCACTATGATCTTTTCTACTCATTTTTTCCAACGTTCTGATTCTCTTTTATTTCATAACCTCTGCCTTCACTTATCTTTATGCCTTCCAGTTTACCAGTGGTAATCCTGAGATCATCTGAAACACTAGGCCTCAGAAAATAACACCCAAATCTGGTCTTTTTAAGTCCACAAGTTCATCCACCTATGACCATGCTCTGATCATCAAAGGTGGCATGTCTCCCCGCTCCCAGGAAGGGGAAAAGAGAAGTGATAATATGTAATTTCTCTTTAGACAAGTAATGTGGAATATATGAACATCATTTCTGCTCATATTCTATTACAGGGAACGTAGTGCTATAGCAAATCTCATTTCAAAGGAAGGCTGGAAAATTTAGTCTATTTGTGTGGCCATGTGCCCATGACAAGGAAAGAACAGTTTAGGGGAAAATTGGGCAGCATGTCACAGTTGGCATCTAAGTTATTTCTTCCTTATTTACCATCAATAATGCTATAATAAATGAATTTACACAGTTTACTATAGATTTGAAGAACTGACATTTTTGGAAAAAAGCGGAAAAACATTTTAATGTATATTTTTCAATTGCATTTTAATGGTTTTTCAATTATCTCTGGCATGGCAATATATCAAGAGTTCAGTTTTACTGTAATCTGGAGCAATAAAATGTTTGTAAAAGATAAAAGACGGATCATCATTAGTGACTTAATTTACATACACTACATCACGACTGAGATTATACATTTCGCATGCTTGTTTACAGGTTGATTGTGATATGTTATTAGTATATTTCTTATAGGTTTGTGTGGGATATTCATATTGGATAGTGATTTTTACCAGTTATCAATAGACACAATTGCTTGTTTTATGTAAGTGGTTATATTTTATTTCTAATTGTCAAATTGCTGAGTCTTCCTTTTTGTTTCTTCTGTAACATCTGAATTAAAAGGTCTTCACCTATTTAAACTGTAATCGTAAATCAAACTCTGCTACATAATATATTCTGTTTTGACAGATTTATTGGATGAAGATCTAAATAGAATTTACCTACAAACTGTGGGTCAGTTACTGCAATATCATGATTAATTTAATCTGTATTTGCTCAGAGAGGCATCATGCCTTCTTTTTATTCAGGTAAGAAATGAGATCTCCTCAGGTGTCAAGTTGGATCTTACTCAGCACATGTTGCCCACCCTCAGCGTCCACACAGCAATCTTCTACATGTGTGTAGGTATTCAAACAAACAAACACACACACCTACTTTAGATACAAAATTAGAAGGCAGAATTATGTATACCACAATGAGTACAATTCCCAGCACTGGTTAGCTTTCAACAAGTCCATCAGCAAGATTCTAAGATTCACCATTAGAATGAAAACGGAAGTTGGGCCAAGCTTATTTATATTCTTGTCAGGATTTCTAAAATGAAATTTATGCAAGTAACGTGTATACACTACAGAATGTAAGAAAATAGAAAACCATCAGAAAAATAAGTTATGGCAATGCCACCTCATAAAACGTTGCTTCAAAGACAGATTATTTACTAGCTGTATTATTTTGGATGTGTTACTTAAGGTCTAGCCGTTGGTTTCCTTATATTTAAAAGTGGATCATAAGAGTAAGTTTGTTTTGTGCTTCACATAAGGACTAAATAAATTAATATTTGTAAATTATTTGTAAACTTTATGTGGCACATGAGCTAGCTTTAAAAATGCAGGTTTCAGGAAAAAAAAAAAAAATGCAGGCTTCAGGGCTTCCCTGGTGGCGCAGTGGTTGAGAGTCCGCCTGCCAATGCAGGGGACATGGGTTCGTGCCCCTGTCCGGAAGATCCCACACGCCACGGAGCGACTGGGCCCGTGAGCCATGGCCGCTGGGCCTGCGCGTCCGGAGCCTGTGCTCCGCAGCGGGAAGAGGACACAGCAGTGAGAGGACCGCGTACTGCCAAAAAAACAAAACAAAAATGCAGGCTTCACAGAAATTGGTTTCTAAATCCTAGTCCTAATGGGTGTGTGATTTTGGAAACCTCTTAAACTATCTGCAGTTAATATTCACGGAGATATTATCCCAGCACACCACCTTCACTCAACCATGAATATTCATTCAGGAAATCTATGCCAGGCATGTTTGGCACCAGACACACGACTTTGAACTAAACAATCTGCCTTCTGGGTACATCTGATGGCGCGTTAGAAGGCATTCAGTGCTATGGGAAAAAGTGACAAGGGAATAAGATGCACAAGGAGTTGGGGTGTTGTGTACAGCTTCAGACTTAAGGGTCAGAGAAAGTCCCAATGAGGAGGTGTAATTTGAATTGGGGGAGACAGCATTATCTACATGCTTGCAGGAAGACAAACAGGTGAGAATGCACTGCCTCGCCTGGCTGGTTTGAGGAATGCAGAGAAGGGAAGAATGTTGTGAGGGAGGGTCATAGGGGAGGAAGGCAGGTGGGGAAGGAGATCCCGGCTGTGAAGATGCGTGGACTCTGGAAACCCCTTGCCTTTAATTCCAACTCGGGGGTGGAGAGTACTGGCAAGTTCTGAGCACAGGATTCATATAACTCGACATGCTTTTGAAGGATCACTCTGCCGGCTTGAGATCAGATGGTAAGCCAACCAGTGTGTTAGCAGAGAGAAGATCTGCAAGACGTGAACTCGTCTGAGGAATAGTGGTGACTGGGTATGGGCAGGTAGGTGCTGGTTCTGTTCCTCTAGCCCTTTGCAAAGATGGAGGCTGCCATAGTCTTAAAATGCACCTCACCGCCACCAACCCAGACATAGTTAAGTGACCCAGGGGCTAGTCATCCAGTGCAGGTCAGAGCATTTTGAGAGGTTTACTGATTTAAGAAAAACAATTGTACCAGAAAAACATGGTAATACTTCTCTAGTGAAGCTAGCTGCAGCACGCTGCCCATGAAATTTATAGGTTGTTAACTGCCACGAGCTTCACGTAGGGAAGAAGAAGAAGAAAGTAAGTGATAATGAGGCCTGCGTTCTCTTTTCTAGTGGAAACGCTCTTTTCTGGCTCAATGCTAAGCCTATTTTCTCTGACAAAGGACCTTCAGGTTGTTCTATGGTTACACTGAGGGTTCTGAGACCTGAAAACTAGGGGAAAAGTAACATTATTCAAGCACTCTCTTCTTTCTCAGTTCCCCAGATTCCAGGAAAATGCAGAATTACTCATCAGAGACTTTTGCCCTTTCAGAGACAGTATCTGTTAAGGTAAGCTTGCTGTTCATTCATAGCCTGCATCATCGGTTTGGCCAGGGAAGTAGTGACCAGGTGAACTTAATTCCTGCCAGGCTTTGTACACAGCTTTTTGTATTTTGTTAAAGTCATAATATAATTTTAAGGTACCAATATGGATGTCTTCGATTCTTATGTTTCACGGTATTTCAGTAAGTAATGGGATGACCTCTACTTACTGTACCACTGTACCAGGTGTTCCCAAGGAAGAGCTTTGTAATAAATCAAAAGGATATCCTTCAACAAGAGTAGGTGAAATTTCTATGACAGCAAGGGCTTAAAAATTCTAGATCAGATCACTGCTTGGCAAGTACATTAAGGTAGAGATCACTAGATGAGATGAGTGGTTGAAATATTATAATTTCTTTCAGATTCTGTCACACTAAAATCAATATTGTGCTCGTAAACTGCTTAAAAATGCCTTGTATTCAATATGTGATGTGCACATTCATTATTTAGGAAAATAATGAAGGAAACCTGGGAATTCTTAATGACCACTGAGACTCTAATGAGATCTACTATACCCATATTTCAGCAGGTAAATACAGGCTTTATAACGACCCTGACTGCAAATGGAATGATGCTAATGGGCATTTTTCTTTTAAAAAGAATCTTCTTTTCTACTGAATGGACTTTGAGGAAGCTGCCATCAGTGACCAAGCCCACCATGAAACCAAAGATACCCCATAAAGATGTTTACCTTAAAAATCAGTGACGTGTGAATTAAGCAGTAATAATAAAGTGTCAATTTTAATACTAAAATATGAAAAGTCTCTATTTTTGAGTATGCCCTATTTTAGCTTTTCACTGTGCATTAGTTTACTTTCTTAGTCCCAATGTGATTGCCTCAAAAGGCATTATTTCACTGTTTATACCTTGCTAAGATATTTTTAAAATGTCGTCAAAGCTTCTGTAATCTTTGGGCCCATATTTAAGCCAAAACTTGTGTGTGTGTGTTTGTAAATCCATGTGTGTATGTGTTTAATTCCCTTTTATGTACTTATTTTCCTTTTTTAATGGATATAGATAAAAATAAAGGAATTATATAAAATAGTTTTCTCGTATTTTAAGATCAAACCATATTATAACCCTTAAGTTTGTGAAGCAGGAGTATCTACTCTGTCAATGATAAGAAATAGTGAACTAGTGATTATGTCTTCTTTTTAAAGATACAGGTGGGGAATCTCAAGAATAAGAAAAGGGTAAAAGGTTCTCCCAAACACATTTCTCACAAATGAAGAGGCTTAAAACATCAATCTTATAAGTTAAGTTGCAAACTCCTTAGAGTCAGAGACATTGTTATTTCTGCACAGCTGTTAAGTACCACAACTCTTCAAAAAAATAAATTATCCTTAAAAACCAAATGTGTCCTCGTAAGATAAACTTTAGTTCTCTTCTTTGTTGATAGGTTGACATAACCTTTCAAGGCAACTCTAGAGAATGTTTTGTTTCAGAATTATTTTGCAAATAATTAGTGAAATGTCAACAAATTAATTCAGGAAGAAAGATTCATTTCCAGTATTATTATTCCGTGAAGGGATAAAAGACTGGATAAAAGAAGAGAATATTGGAAGATTGAATAGAAAGATAGAGAAATATTGAACTCGAGAAGAAAGATACATAGATCTGTTTGACCAACATCCTAAATCTTTCCTTCTTTATTTTGTTCTCTCTGAAAAGACAGCTGAGGTATATTAAGTTCAAATCCTTTGAGACACTTTCTATGTGCTTTGGCAAATTCAACCCGTTAGTCCTACTGAAATGTGCTGAAAGTCTCATCACCGCCTCTATTAATTTAGAACGATTCTGTCTTAGTGTTCCTCCACCATCCACCTCCAGCCACAATCCTGGGTGAACTGCTTCAACCACCTTACTCTCTTTTTTTCTAATAATTACCTGTAATGATATCTATCGCTATAGCCATTTTTCACAGCCGTATCCCAAGCTTCACCTCTAAAATTTCAGAACAAATATTTTATTCTCATATCCTTCAAAATTCTCCTCCATTTGCTCCCAACTAAGTTTGCTGATGATGGTGGTGATAATTATCATCTTCATCACTGTCATTATTTAAATCTCATCTGGACCAGAGCCCAGATCTCCTTCCTGTGCTTTATTTATCAACTGCATTCAGACTCTACTTCTGTAGAGGTTGTGTCCTACATGCCTCTCAGATCCCAAGTACCTGTCACAGGCCCATCCTCCAGATTTGTCGAATTTACAAACAAGATTATGCTGGGGCTATTATATCAGCTTTGCAGGAAGAGCTGGAATTTCCTGGGAGGGCATGGGATACTCCATTGCCAATGGCTGACTGGAGAAGGGACATGAAAGCCCAGCCTCCTTGCCTCAAGGCACAACAAAAACTGTGATGGACTTAGTGCCCCAGAGTTTCCTGTAGAGCTATGTCAAGAGCGGGATTTCACCTAAAATCATATTCTTGCTGGGCTATTATTTTCTCTCTCCTTCCTTACCAGTTTCTCCTGAGTGCAATTAATTAATAAAGCCACTTGCACGGAACACTTATCTCAAAGTCTGCATCTAGGGATGTCTTACGTTTAAAAAATTGAATTATCGTTACCTTTTAAACTACTAATTATTCCCTTAAAGTAGTTATCACTACCTGATACACTTACACATACATACACACACTCCCACATTTGTTAGCTTTTGTTTGTCTGTTTTCTTGCTGCATGAGCAGTATTTCCCCTAAACCCAACGACTGGCTTTTACCTAAAGAGTGCCCTATTCTGGCCCTCCTCTGGCAATGTTTTTCTTTACAAGATGAGAAATCCAGGGGGCTAACGTGATCTGCCCACCCAAAGCTGGCCTCACTTATACATCATATTCCAGATGCTTGACATCTTGAAATTTCCTAATCAAATGCACAGTCACCCAGTTCCAGAGCATCTGTGGGCTTCTTCCCTGAGTCTCTTCTCCCAAGGGCAGACTAGGCTATGCATCTTCTACCCCCTTCTCCAGTCAGAGGAGGGGCCCCCTTGTATCTGCTGGTAGAGGAGGGGGTTATGGATAGAGGCTGGTCACAGGCCCGTGACCCCCGTCTTAGTGAGACGCAGCGGGAGGCAGGGGAAGGAAGGGTGGAGGAACGTGGAGGATCCCACCTTAACTCTTCTGCAGGACCTGCAGGTATAATGAGTAATTCAAAAGAAGGGAAAAAAGCCTGTGAGACATGCCTCTAAAGGTCTGGCCACTCTCATCTTCTCTCCTTTAGTATCATATTCAGTTAAGCACCAAATGTAAAGTTTCATTTTCACTGTTTATTATAATCAGTAATTCAAGTTGAGATTATTTTCCCCCAAGAATTCTATTTTCACCATCTGTACCATGGAATGAGTGTGTGTGTGTGTGTGTGTGTGTGTGTGTGTGTGTGTGTATGTGTTTCCAAAATCCACTAGGCTATCACTTACAGATGCTAGGACGAGATTCATGCCTAACATTTCTGTTTAGCAAAGGCTGGTCTCCTCCATCCCCTGCAAATGGCCAATCAGCTTCCAGACAGTAAACAACCATCACTCGAGCTGCTTCCGGGTTCTAAATTTTCTTTTACCCAACAGACATGGCTTGCCCACTGGCATGAGAAGTAAGTCAAGTAACAACTGTTCATACACAATTGGGACATACTGAACTTTCGTGGGACTTTATCGAGGCAGCACTGCCATGAGTGTGTGTGTGTGTGTATGTGTGTGTGCACACATCCCTCCTTTAGAGCATCCATCCTTCTGAAAATATCCACTGTTGTTAAAAACTCTGAGACTAATTCCATTCTGCCTCAATCTTCCAACGTAGGATTGATAAAAACAACAAAAGAACCCAAACCCACAAACAAACAGATAAAAACTATCAATTTGGTATCCACTTTGCTGCCTGTCTTGAGTAGGGTAAGGTGAGGCTTAGACCCAAGATATACTCTCATGAGATTAACAGCAGTTGTCATCCACAGTTCCTCCTACAGGGGTATAATGGGATGACAGCTCACTCATCTCCAAGAGACACTTGCTTCTCCCCAGCTTCCAGCTCGTGTGATGCAATGGCACTAGGTGTATTCCATTTAGGGTAAGGACGATTTACTCTGAATTTATGTGTCCCTCTGTCTTCAAAATTATCCCATCTTGAGTCAAGAGAGAATGCTTCTGCAGCCTGGTCCTGGAAATGAACCACAGCTGTCAGGGCAGGAAGGAGAGTACCTGAGAATATTTGGTGATACCTCTCCTAAACATGCAGCATTATTTGCAGCAGCCAAGACATGGAAAGAACCCAGGTTGCATATATATAACGGAATATTATTCCGCCATAAAAAGAAGGAAACCCTGCCATTTGCATGCCATTTGCAACACCAAGGATGGAACTGGAGGGCATTATGCTAAATGAAATAAATCAGACAGAGAAAGGTAACTTCATATTATCTCACCTATATGTGGAATCTTGACAAAAACAAAAACAAAAACTGAACTCATAAATAACAGAGAACAGACTGGTGATTCCCAGAAGTAGGGCAGGGGTGGGAGGTGTGTGAAACGGGTGAAGGTTGTCCAAAGGTACAGACTTTCATTTATAAGATAAATAAGTCCTGGGGATACAGAATAGTGATTACAGCTAACAATATTGTACTGTATATTTAAAATATGCTAAGAGATCTTAAAAGTTCTCATCACAAGAAAAACAGTATGTAAATATGTGTAGTGATAAATACTAACTAAAATTACTGTGGTAATCACATATATATGTATATGTATACATACACATATATATAAAATTTTAATCATATGTATATGTACACATATACAATTTCATAGTTGTATATCTAAAATTAAAACAATGCTACATGTCAGTTATATCTCAATTAAAAATATTCCTCCAAGACATGAAAGCAACCTAAATGTCCATTGACAGATGAATGGATAAAGAAGATGTGGTGTGTATACACACACACACACACACACACACACACACATATACACAATGGAATATTACTCAGCCCTAAAAAAGAATGAAACAATTCCATTTGCAGCAACATGGACGGATCTAGAGATTGTCATACTGAGTGAAGTAAGTCAGATGCAGAAAGACAAATATCATATGATATCACTTATATGTGGAATCTGAAAAATGATACAAATGAACTTATTTAAAAAACAGAAATAGACTCTTAGGCATAGGAAACAAACTTATGGTTACCAAAGGGGGGAAGGGGTGGGAAGGATAAATTAGGAGCTTGGGATTAAAATATGCACACTACTATATATAAAATAGATGAACAACAAGGATCTACTGTTGTAGCCCACCTCTAATATATCTAAAGGCATAGATAAAAATGTTATCATTATTTTAATCATGAACAAATTTAAGCCAGGAGGAAGTCAATTGACTTTTTAAAGTTTAAAATCAAGTTAGATCTGCCTGACTATATTTTGTACAGTTTTTCCGTTACGGTAGAACAACAGAATGGGTATGATTATAAGAGAGAGAGAGGGAAAAAAAGGCAAATTAAAAAAAGAAAGACCGCAGAGGTGAAAATATTAACATTTTATTTTTTCATTTTTCTTTTTGCCAAAATATATAAACTTTAAAGGTCTAATAACTAATAGATAATATAGAATGATATCACTCCCTTAAAAAGTTGATCAGAAATTCTGTTCAAAGTATCACATTTGTACAGGGTATAAGTACATCCATATCTATAGCTATATCATCATTATAAATATATGTACATATGTAGCTTGTGAAAAAGGTTTATATTCTGTTAAATATTCAGAGACTATCAGTCTAAAATTTTCTCTAACAGATTAATTTACTAATAGACAATATTTTTTCTCATGTTTTTGGCAGCATTCTGATAAAAACTGCCTAATGTATAAAATGCCACCACCACTTCTATAGAAAAATTCATTTGAATAAAGAAAGAAAAAGTACACTGCTCTAAGTGCATTAGACCAACTCTTTCCAGAAAAGAGATTTGAGATGTTTCTTGATAATATTCAATATACCCTCTCCCTAAAAAATAAGGATTTCCAGTTTTTATAGCTCTTAAGTAATTAATTCTAAAATGTTTTAATAGCTAATAAAGTTATAAAGGAGCTATAGTAGGATTTTGGAATATTTTGTATCAGTACATAAAGAACTTGAAATAGTGTTAAGGCTTCATATTATTCAAATAATGAAAAGTAAATCATCCATAATTATAAAGGGTTTTATCAAAGTAATTAAAATTTACAAAATACTACTGCTGTGTAATTATGATAATGGTAATAAAAGACAGTTTTCTTCAACAAGGTCACTGTTTGAAATTTCACTACAATAATATAGACATTATTTTAGGGAATTAGTTTCCAAAATTTGTATCAACTGTATAAATATTTTTACTTAGCTTTTTCTTTGTAGTTCTTTGAAAAAATATACACTCACCTAGAGGAACAAAGGCATGCTATTTCGTTTTTAAATTGGTAATGTATTTTTTCAGAGTGTGTGCATATGTACCGGTATACTTAAACTTTAAATATGGATGTATCTGCTTTTTTCCATGTTAAAAAAATTAACAAACTCCTAACTTGGAAAACTGTGCTTCCCTTATAATATCTGGTTTATCAAAATGACAGAAATTATACCATGGCTATAGGCTTTGATCCAAGCCAATGCATCCATATACCTAACAACCTGCAGACCATTTCCAGATTCTTAGGGAGGTAAGTGTCCTGACTTCTCCCTGTCACCCCTGCCCTTCCTCTGCCTCAGAACTCATCCCTCAGGTGCCCTGCTTCTGGGCTTATTTCCACTGGCAACTCATGGTTCTGAACATTCAGCTTCTCTGGCTTTCTCTTTGGCTACAATCAGAGCTTAGTTGCAGGGATCCTTTAGTTTTTCCATTGGTTTCCGTCCTTCCATCTTATTAACCAGACCAGTCTAAAAAACTCAGTCCTTGGGCTTCCCTGGTGGTGCAGTGGTTGAGAGTCTGCCTGCCGATGCAGGGGACACGGGTTCATGCCCCTGTCTGGGAAGATCCCATGTGCCATGGAGCGGCTGGGCCCGTGAGCCATGGCCGCTGAACCTGCGCGCCTGGAGCCTGTGCTCTGCAACGGGAGAGGCCACAGCGGTGAGAGGCCCGCGTACCAAAAAAAAAACCCCAAAACTCAGGCCTTGGTGAACAGCAGTCTGCCCATGGGCAATTCTACTGGGACAGCCCCCAGCACCTAAGACAGGGAAGCTTGCGAGCTCAGTTATCCTTTCTCATCCTTCATCAACTCAAAGGACCTCGCTGTGAATTCTGTGGTTTCAAAAACTTACTACTATACACACCACAAGACTATTTTTTACAGGAGATGATACTATCAATTAAAAATATCTCAATACCATATGATCCAGCAATCCCACCCCTGAGCATATATCTGGAGAAAACCATAATTCAAAAAGATACATGCACCCCAATGTTCATAGCAGCACTATTCACAATAGCCAAGACATGTAAACAACCTAACTCCCCATCAACAGAGGAATGGATAAAGAAGACGTGGTATATGTATACAATGGAATATTACTCAGCCATAAAAAAGAACAAAAAATGTCATTTGCAGCAACATGGATGGACCTAGAGTTGATCATACCGAGTGAAGTAAGTCAGACAGAGAAATGCAAATGTCATATGATATTGCTTATATGTGAAATCTTAATAAAGGTACAAATGATCTTATTTACAAAAGAGAAACAGACCACAGACTTAGGAAACAAACTTATGGTTACCAAAGGGGAAAGATGTGTGTGGGGGGATAAATTAGGAGTTAGGGATTAACAAATAGACATTATTATATAGATAAACAACAGGGACCTACTGTATAGCACAGAGAACTATTGCCAATACCTTGTAATAAACTATAATGGAAAAGAATCTGAAAAAGAATATAAATTATACATATATGTAAAACTAAATCGGAGTTTTACATATATGTATATGTATACATACGGAGCGGCTGGGCCCGTGAGCCATGGCCGCTGAGCCTGTGCATCTGGAGGCTGTGCTCCACAACGGGAGAGGCCACAGCAGTGAGAGGCCCATGTACCGCAAAAAAGAACAAAAAAAAAAAAAAAAAAAAAAAAAAAAGAAATGCTATACTGGATCAAACTTCTGTGAAGTGAACCAAAATTGACAGTAACAAGAGTCAATTCCCCAGAAAAGCTTAGTGTTAAATTGCCAAATACACACAATTTTCCTTTAAAACTACTTAATATTTCCCACATAAATTATATCCCAGTATGCTCATAACCCATACCAATTTTTACATATACATAACCCACAAATTTGGTACACATAGTAAAACATGGTTTTGCTATTTCTTCATACTTCCTAAGGGAGAAAAAAAATCTCTTTCAGGTTTCTATTAGTTTATGTTGTGAATAGTGGTAACAAAAAGAAACAAGTAGATCTTTAACAGTAATATTTTATAACAGTGTGTATGTTTTTAATCATACCTCAAATCTCTCAAGACTTCAGATAGATCCAAGGATAGATTTCTAGCATCACAGTGAAATGAAGTTCACATATATGTGTTTTTCCCAGCTTTGCCACTGTTGACTTATTTCCTTTTGAGGTGACAAGTCTACCTTTAACCAGATGCTCTTCAGTCTTTTGATCATTTTAGTTTTTCTATTTGATGGTCTCATAAAGTTCAATATATTCCTGGATATCTTTTCTCACCAGTTATATAGTACTGCAAGGTTGTGCATAGGGTATGGTAGATATTTCGCTGGTTTCAGAAAGCTTGTCATCTTATAATTTTTCCATGTGATTTCATACTTCTAGTAACTAAAGTATGCATGTATAATAAAGTCAATTTTGATGTTGATCTTTGGCTAAAATCATGTTTTTGCTTGACAATCTTAGGAGTCCTTTCTAAGGCCCATCAATACAACTAGGGTAGGATGCATTTACCCACGACGAGGCAGTGCAGTGAACTCACCCGTGGACTGAATTTTGAGGACAAACTATCTAAACTCATGCTTATTATCTGCTATAATTTGTGCTGATCCTAACTCTTTTCACCTTTCAGTTTCCTATTAGTACAAGAAAGATACTAATAATTAGGAAACTTTTGGTGAATTTTAAGTGGATATGGATCTTCCTTAAAAAAATGCCTAGACACAATTATTATTATCTTCTTTTTTTATTTTCTTTGTAACAAGTCCTTAAAGAGAAAATATTGCAATAATCACATAGGTACCTCAAAAGTTCTTTTTATGTAATCTTTCCATCTCCTAGAAGATTATATTTTTGCTCAATAAACCTGTTTTCTTTATATCCATATAGATTAGTTGAACTGGCAATTCACCAACCATCTAGCTTGTCACTGCACATTCTGACAAAGACATTAACTGTTTTACTTCTCATTTGATTTTCAGTATCATAAATGACTCTCAAAAGAGGGAGGAGATGTGTTCCTCTGGAGAAGTGCAGCGGAATCTCCTGAGTTTGTTTTTTAACTGTTGTTGTTTGTTTATTTTATCTTCATACTATATACCATACTGCCAACCTGCCTCCGTCTGCTGACGTTCTGATACGGGGAAGCTCCACCACTAGCATGAATCATACCTTAGCGTGAACTCCATTTTATTCCTACTGCCAAGCTCACCAATCATCTTGGGGTGAAATTCATAAATTACCCACCAGAGAACTCTGAAAAAATGAAAATGAGGCAGACTGGCTAGGGACCTTGAGGCTTAAAGGACAATTTGGTGGTGAGTTCCCTTGGTTCTTGTCTTGCCACATATGCATCTGGCATGGGTGCTAAAGAAGCCACAGCTTACAAATGCCAATGGATATGGACAAAAAATAGCCCCCCAAAAGTTTGCTCTTTCTAGCCAAAGGAATAGAAAATTGGCAGCCCAGCAAGGCAGAAAACTTTTAACTACACCTGCCCCAGTCAACACCATGAAAAAGATATGCACCTCCTTCTCCAATACAGGCTACAGCAGGAGGGCCATTGGCAGAGCAAGGCATACCTCTCACCCTGCAGTAAGGAGGGGGCAGTTGTTTCCAAGTTGCCTGCGAGCACAGTCCAGACCTCCTTCTCTGCCTGCAGTAATGAGGTGGTGGTCCTCCCAGGCTGTCAGTGGTGGGAGCTAAATGGTGCTAATATACTAGGGAAGAACAAATCTGACTCCATGTTGGATCTGTTTCTTTTACTTTAACCTTTGTATTCTATTGCTTTTGCTGCAAGTTAATTACTAAAGGGATGCTGCCTATCTATAGCTGAAAGTGTACATAATGGCCCATCTCGGGAACCCTCCTCCCATGCCTGAGCCTTAAGCTAAAATGCTCTTGTTCAGATCCCAGGAAATATCCCCACCAGGCCAACCTGTGAATGACTGTAGGAAAGAAGAAACTAACACATCTCTTTCTGGGAGTCCTGAACCACATTATTTGCAACAAATTATTGCCTTTTTTACTTTACCTCCTCAGCCCCCTCCCCTTTTGCACTATGACAGAAACTAACATCTAAACCCAGGTAAGATGGTTCTTTGGGACACTAGTTCACCATCTTCTCCGTCTGCTGGCTTTCTGAAAAAAGCCACTATTCTTTGCCCCAGCAACTCATCCCTTGACTTACTGACCTGTTGTGCGGGGAGCAGTATGAGTTTGGACTCGTAACATTATGGTATTTACATTCATTAAAATGATGAAACAGCAATACTAGCATACAGACACAAATTACATATGTATATTGTAATCCCTAGAACAACAACTGAATAACTATAAAGACTGATATTATATACAACACTATATACAGATAAAAATAGAAAAATAAAGCACGTTCAAGTCACCCTTGAAGACAGAAAAGAAGATCCAGAAGCCAAGGGAAGAAATGGGAAGGAAATTAACAAAAATGTCAGACTTAAGTTGTAAGATATTAATAATTACATTGGTTACATATGGTCTCAGTACAGTAATAAAAAGACAGAGGTTGGCCTAATAACGTAAAAACAACGACTCAACTGTATGACAGCTACAAGAACCTTACTTCAGGTCAGTTAAAGGTAAAAGGTTAAAAAAAAAAAAGACTGTGCAAACACTAGTAAAAAAAGTGGAAATGGTTATATGAATAATGGTTAATGTATACATAAAGCAAATGAAATTACCAGAGACAAGGAAGGACATTATATATTGATAAAAGACTTAATCCACCAAGAAAACAAAAATCTTAAAAATTATGCAGCAAACTACAGTACTTAAAAATACGTTAAGCGGGCTTCCCTGGTGGCGCAGTGGTTGAGAGTCCGCCTGCCGATGCAGGGGACGCGGGTTCGTGCCCGGGTCCGGGAGGATCCCACGTGCCGCGGAGCGGCTGGGCCCGTGAGCCATGGCCGCTGAGCCTGTGCGTCCGGAGCCTGTGCTCCGCAACGGGAGAGGCCACAGCAGTGAGAGGCCCGCGTACCGCAAAAAAAAAAAAAAAATACGTTAAGCAAAAACTGACAGACTAAAAAGGAGAAATAGACTAATCCATAGGCATAGATAGGGATTTCCACACCTTTATTTAGTAATTACTAAGACCACTAGACAAAAATTATATTAACGAAAAAATATTATTAACCAGTGGATTCTCAATGACATCTATAAAACATTCCACTATTTTATAATAGACATCAGGATAATATACATCCTTTTCAAGACTGCATTGGACATTCACCAAAATAGACCATATAATGAGTCAACCAATAAACCTTGGCTAATGCAAAATAATTAAAACCATACCAATATGTTGTCTAACAAGGAGAGACTCAAACTGAAAATAAATAACAAAAAGATAATGGAAAAAGCTTCAAACCTTTGGGTATTACACAACACACTTATAAATATTCATGAGTCAAAAAGGAAGTCTCAAGGGTGAGTAAATATGTCTATGTTAAACTGAATGCTAATGAAGGTATCAATATCTGTGGGACTAAGTGAAAGCAAGAATTAGAGGGAAATGTATACACTAAATGCTTATATTAGAAAAGAGGCAAGGTCTCAACTCAATTACCTAAGCTTCCACCTCAATAAACTAAAGAACAAAATAAATCAAAAGCAAGCAGAATAAAGAAGATAATAGATACAAGAACAGAAATCAATAAAATTAACAACAGAAAATCAATGGAGAAAATTAATCAGACTGAAAGCTGGTTCTTTGAAAAGAGCAATAAAATTGATACTGATGGAGAAAATTGGGAGAATAAACAAATTACCAATATCAGAATGAAAAAGGGCCTATCACTATAGACCATGCAGACACTGAAAGGGTAAAAAACAACTACAAAAAGAAAACTGACAACATAGCTGAAATCATTTTTTGAAAATTATAAATTACTACAACTTATTCAAGATGAAAAAATAATTTGAATTGTCTTAAATTCATTAAAATCATTGAGTTAGTTATTAAACCCTTCCATAAAAGAAATCTCTAATAGTGGATGATTTCATTGGTGAATTCCACCAAATAGTTACAGAAAAGTTAGCATCAATTCTACAAAACATCTTCCAGGACATAGTAAAAGAGAACCCACTTCTCAACCCATTTTATGAAGCCAGAATTACCCTGATACCAAAACCATACAAATACAGTACACACAAAAACGAAAACTACTGCCTAGGTCCTTCATGATCATAGTTCCAAAAACCTTCAGCAAAATACCAGAAAATCAATCCCAGCATTACATAAAAAAGAAAAATACATTAGGACTAAGTGGACTTTGTTCCCAGAATACAACTTGCTCAATATCCAAAAGTAAATCAATATAATCCACCATAACAACGGTCTACAGAAAAATACTCGATGGTCATAATTAATACAGAAAATGCATTTAGCAAAACTGACACTGATTCATGATAAAAAACTGTCGAAAATTAATTACAAAAACCAAAAAATTAATCCAATGAAGGAAGTATAGCATTTTCAACAAATTGTGTTGAAACAGAATTAAGAAGAAAAACTGAAAATCAAACCAAGCAAAACAAAACCCTGAACAAAACATTAAATCTTATACAAAAATTAAATTAAAAAGATAGAATACAGATATACATGTATGATATAAAACTATAAAATTATAAAGGAACATAGGAGAAAATATTTGTGACTCATTATTTTTGGAGTAAGCATTAGTGAATATGTATATATATGTATACGTGTATTATATATACAGCATATTAACAAATCTTACCCCTTCCTCAGTATTTTTTTTTTTTGTAGTACGTGGGCCTCTCACTGTTGTGGCCTCTCCCGTTGCAGAGCACAGGCTCTGGACGCGCAGGCTCAGCGGCCATGGCTCACGGGTCCAGCCGCTCAGCGGCATGTGGGATCTTCCCGGACCAGGGCACGAACCCTTGTCCCCTGCATCGGCAGGTGGACTCTCAACCACTGCGCCACCAGGGAAGCCCCCTCAGTATTTTTTAAAGAGATTTATTTCCTCTCTGAAATTTCCCTAACATTATAATATATCTCAACATATTCATGGCTCTAAATTACTGGTTCTTACATACAAAGAATATTTGGGTTTTGTTTCCACGGATACTCCATATTTGTTATGGCCACATCACTGTTCTAATCAGTCTGTTCTCTGTATCTTGGGTGGGGCTGGTGTGCTTTGTGTATGCATTTCTGTGTGTGTGTGTGTGTGTGTGTGTGTGTGAGTGCACTAGCAAATGTGTATGTTGTGTGTGATGCTGAAAATAGGGAAGAGGAACCAGAAGACAGAGGGTGAATAATCAAAAGAAGAGATCTGTGTGTTTTCTTCTCACTTTTGCAAACATTCATTTCTGGAAAAGAATAGAATTACTGTCTGTTTTATTATTTTAGAAAGTGTGTTTCACTCTTTCTTGTCATAACCTTCCTGATGGGGAAGAAACAGTCTCTTCCAAATTTGGAAATTTCTGCAGAGTAACACTTTGCAAAGACTAGATAAATGTTCCTTACATCTTTGGTCATAGACATTCAAATTTAAACTGAAACTGCAAGGTGTCATAGACAATGTCACCAAATAACACTGCAATATATGTCTGTTAAAGAGATAACTTTACTTTCTGTTATGTAGAAAAAAGGTTAATATTTTCCCCTGACAGGATTAATACATTAATTGGTCCCATGGCTGGTACATTCTTGTTTCTGCATTTTTTAACAGGAAATAAAAACGAACAAACTATTGATAGGTAGATTGATATAAATATACAACAAATGAAAAAATATATAACAAACTATATATAGTATATGTATAGTTTATTATTTAGTTATATATTTATACATATTACATAAATACATGGAGAGAAAGAAAGAACAAGAAAATAATTGCTTCCACTAAGCTTTTATCATTCTGAATAGCAGAGAGGGAATGATTCGTAGTTATTATACAGAATGACCCTCATGTCAGGTCAGTGCAAATAAGGAAAAGCTTGGCTAGTCTTAACCTAGAAAGCTATGAAATATATCGAACAGATGCCTCTCAAGTGTGCGATAAAAATGCATCCTCACTGCCGTTAGCAATATTGTCCCTGACCTCAGAACATCATTGAAGAGAGACCCACTGAATGCTTTAATTTCCACATAAACTGCTGATCACAATGGTTCAGACATGCCAGACGGCAGCGGGAGTGATGAATGCTGTTGATGCCTCAGGAGAAATGAGCTACTAAAATTATATTATATTCAGCTGGGATTTTAAAACATACAACATAATTAAAATTGTTATTCCAGAGCAAAGCGTTACACCTCTTTATTTAATACAGTGTTAGCTGAGGAGAGTAGTATGTGCGTTTGTTTTGTAAACGGTGTGCTACAAAACACACCATCTCACTCCAGTGGGAGAGCGGAGCCCAGTGCGAGCATCTGCTGGGCAAACCCTCAAGCCTGCCTGTCACAGAGCCCAGTGTTGGGAGGAGGCAAGAGTGTTCCCAGCCTCATTCAACTGTAAGAGAAACGCAAATCACAGATCTTCTTCCACTTATGATGAGATTATGTCCCATAAACCCATCATAAATGGAAAAAATCATAAGTCAAATATGCACTGATGGCTCCCCTGGTGGCGCAGTGGTTAAGAATCTGCCTGCCAATTCAGGGGACACGGGTTCGAGCCCTGGTCTGGAAAGATCCCACATGCCGCGGAGCAACTAAGCCCGCGAGCCACAACTACTGAAGCCCGCGTGCCTAGAGCCCGTGCTCCACAACAAGAGAAGCCACCGCAATGAGAAGGCTGCGCACCTCAACGAAGAGTAGCCCCTGCTCACCACAACTAGAGAAAGCCCGCACGCAGCAACAAAGACCCAATGCAGCCAAAAATAAACAAATAAATAAATTTACTTAAAAAAAATATATACTGGGGCTTCTCTGGTGGCGCAGTGGTTGAGAGCCCGCCTGCCGATGCAGGGGATACGGGTTCGTGCCCTGGTCCGGGAAGATCCCACATGCTGCGGAGCGGCTGGGCCCGTGAGCCAGAGCTGCTAAGCCTGTGCGTCCGGAGCCTGTGCTCCGCCACG
This sequence comes from Neophocaena asiaeorientalis asiaeorientalis, assembly GCF_003031525.2. Classification (NCBI taxonomy): domain Eukaryota; kingdom Metazoa; phylum Chordata; class Mammalia; order Artiodactyla; family Phocoenidae; genus Neophocaena; species Neophocaena asiaeorientalis. The sequence continues at coordinate 2,713,338 of NW_020173697.1, forward strand.
GGAGAGGCCACAACAGCGAGAGGCCCAGGTACTGCAAAAAAATAAAAAATAAAAAAAATTAAAAAATAAAAAAATACACTGAATGCACCTCACCCACAGAGCATCAGAGATTAGCTCAGGCCACCTTCAACATGCTCAGAACACTTACATTAGCCCGCAGCTGGGCAAGATCACCTAACACAAAGCCTATTTCACAATAAAGAGTTGAATATCTCACGTAATTTGCTGAATACCATACTGACAATGAAAAAGCAGAGCGGCAGTCTGGGGGCAGAAGGGTTGCAAGTGTATCTGCTGTTTCCCCTGGTGATGGTGCAGTTGACCAGGAGCCCAGCGTCAGGAGACAGGGGCGCACTGCACATCGCTGGCCCAGAAAAAATCCAAATTCAAAATTTGAAGCACGATTTCTACTGAATGCATATTACTTTCAAACAATTGTACCGTCAAAAAATCCTAAGTCGAACCATTGTGAGTCAGAGACCATCTACCTAATAAAACCATGTAACAGACCAAAACACATTCTTTGAGACATGCTGAGACAATTTCCCCCTGAATTAGTATTGTGAGATCATGATGTCCATGTTAATTATGGATCTGGTTATTCTGAGAAAGGATTCTATCCAACAAACAGATACTCATTTGTAAATGAATGAAACAACATACTTTGTTTACTTTTGTTTAGATGGTGGCGTCTATTTGAACACTTACAGGAGCTGGAGTTGGCGTTTTGTTTTAGTTCCCCATTCAAGGAATGAGCACAGAATTTCCTTCTTCTTCTAATCCCGTCCTCAACCTAGTCTCCTCACCCCCCACAGCAAATAAGAGAATCCATGTTATACAAATGTAGATGATACAGCTTCTTTCCCTCTTAGATTTATGTGAGTAAAGTCTAGCAAATCAACAGCGTTAGTTTGGAAAACAATTTCTCCTTGGATTTATGAAAAAAGGTAGACTAAGTGCTGCCTACATAATTTTCATAGCCCAAAGCAAAAGGAAAATGCAGACATCTTTTTCGAAGAGCAGAAAAAAAAAATGCAGTTGAAGGACATGCAACTTTTTCCTGTCTTTTGTGGTCTCTCCCTGACATATACTATTCCTGCATAACAGAAATTCCATAACATAATATTGTCTCCTTTGGGCATGGGGATCCTTGCAGGGCGAGTGCAAACCCTCAAGACATGGTTGGCAGGGACAACCACTGGCCTTTGCCATCCTGAGCTGGGCAGGACACCTGCCTCCCAGATCGCCCCCCACAAACACCCCTGGGCTGATGCCCTCCTGGCAGCGCAGGGCTACAGCAGTTGTGGGCAGGGTCAGGGGAAGGGGCCAAGAGGGGCAGATGGCTAGGAGAGGGGTGAGTGCACATCTGAAACCCTCTGCAGGAAGAGGCAGAGAGCCTGAGGCAAAGCTCCAGGTGAGTTGTCTTGTCCCATGGGACCTCACTCACAAAGCAAAACAAAAAATTTAAGATAAAATTATTAAAATGTTCAAGGTGGTGGTCACTGAGCATGAAACCCCAGGCCCTTCCAGCTTGGGACATGGTATGACTGCCCTGGTCAGTTGTCCATGTAGCCAGCCCTGTGAGTACTTCCTCAAAATAATTAGAGCCATGTGATGGCTTAGGTAAATTAACCAGATTCAAAACATTATACCACAACATGTAACACCATGGCCCTCAAACTGGCAATTTAGTGACAAGAAATATTTCCGGCTTTAAGATACAATTTTTATATTGTGTTTTACTTTTATATCCAACAAAATTAACATTTCAGACTATTTGGAAAAATTACATCCATTCACATAGCAGATGTTAACAGCCTAGACTCTACAAAGCAGGCATTTTGGGGGAATGACGATAATAAAAAATAGCATTTAATTTCTACTAACTATCAGAGCTCACAATCAGACCTGTCTCTGTGGTTTGCGTCTGTTTAGGTAATTCCTAAGATTTCCTGAGTATAGGAGGCCAAGAAATGAACACAACACTTGCAAACGTAGCTAACGAATTGTCTAAAAAATGCCAAAGGCTTCAGTTTATTCGGGCTTGAAGCTGTTCTGCTCTCTGTTCATTGGGCTGTGACTGCACTCTGATGCACATTCTGAGGTGGGTTAAGTCCTGTCTCAAATCAAGATTCCTCTTGACTGCTGACCTTGACCTTCACTGCTCCACTGCCCAGAGGATATGAACGATGGGAATGAACAACGCAGGTAACCCGAAAGCCAACCCAGACATCTGAAACGCAAGTTACTGAGTCCAAAGAAATGCCCTTTAATCCTCGGAAGGATCACTGTAAATGGTTGAGAAAACATCTAATTATAGAATCCCTTCACTTGGAGACCACTTTACCTGAAGATGTGGCAAACCCCAGCAAGAGTAGAGTACCCTGATGTTTAATGCGTGTGGTGTCATGTTCCCTGAGGTGTCTTGATATGGTTATGCATTAAAGTAAAGAGATAATTAAAAAAAGAAAGCATGTGTTCAGGAAGGTACAGAATTAACCTTAGTAATAAAGGATTGTTCTTGGCAGACTAAAACTCATTTGGTTTGCAGCAATCCCTTGCTTAAAAAAAAAAAAAAGTTTCCTAAACTAAAGAGTAATGTGAAAATTTTCTTTACTTTGATAGGAAAGTTTCAATTCAGAGCTAGAGTTTTAGAGAAGCAACAGATAGAGCACAGCGTGTATTGATTATCTGCCTTGTGGTTTGAATGAAGGACTCCAGCAGCTGTTTGGGAAACACTGAGGGAACTTGGTAGGATCACTCACTTTTTCTGCTTCAGGAAAACATTACTCCTATGAATGAAAAAAGAAGGGTATTTCATGCTTAGAACTTCAGAGACGACTAAGATCTATGCAGCAGATTTAAAATGGTTGCAAAGGGTAACCAGGGTTAATAAATAAACAAGATAGGAATCTCCAGATAGAAAAAATATATACATATATAATTTGAAAAAATATTAGTCAGTTTTATTGCTAGAATCAGATCTTTGGTTAAGTCACTGAAAATGTACATATTTATAACTCAGATTTGATGCATTGCACTTGCATTTCTTAAGTATATAAAAAACGTTCATTGCTCTTTAAAAGCAAAATATTTTATTCTTTTTAATCAAAGTATTTAACCCCAGCATGAGAAAATAAGATTCAATTTCTTTAATATCTCTATGTAGTTCATCATTTCTCTCCTCATACTTTTTCCCATTTTAGCATTTTAAATTAGAAACAATCTCATGAGATGAAACATGAAAAATGGATTTCCTTGAAATATATTGATAAAAATGTCTTGAACAGAGATCAAGCAAATGATCTGTCCCTTGATATTAGCTTTTCCTATACTATACCTTAATGATACGTTTACTAAAATAATGTGAAGTTATTGAATATCACAATATCTGTCAGATATAGCAAGCGTCTCTCAAACTGACTCTTAGACTTCCTGTCCCTGTATAATTTTTGTGGTAACTTTTCTCACATGTCCCCCTGCCTCCTATTCTTTTTTAAATTTTTATTGCTTTATTTAGTTTTTTTCAGTACGCGGGCCTCTCACTGTTGTGGCCTCTCCCGTTGCGGAGCACAGGCTCCGGACGCGCAGGCTCAGCGGCCATGGCTCACGGGCCCAGCCGCTCCGCGGCATGTGGGATCTTCCCGAACCGGGGCACGAACTCGTGTCCCCTGCATCGGCACACGGACTCTCAACCACTGCGCCACCAGGGAAGCCCTGCCTCCTATTCTTAAAGGTAACACATGTCAAATTATTTGGGAACCACCATAAGGCACTTTTCCAGGGAGCATGCAATGTCAATCTACATTAATATTGCTTGAATAAATATTTAATTAGAAAATGAAAAATGCTATAAAATACCTCATGAACAAGCAGCTGTATTTCTATGTATTTGAGATTTTCATTTATTTCAGGGATTATTTCTTTATCTTCTGCATTTTATAAACACTTAAGAATGTTAAATGCATCAAAATGCTAAGGATTTTATACTCTTTCACTTCCGTGCTTACAACCTGAAGAGTATGGCTTGATTTCTACAAATGGTACATGTTTGGTTCAGAGTTACTTACAAGAATAAGAACCTTGTGAGATGCTCTTTTTTCTTCCAAGTTACCATGATGACCTTTTTATCCTCTTGCTGTGAGGACACAGCTCATGGGGCTCTCACATCTTTGCACATCTTCTGAGCAAAGGCATTAACAGCTTTTTTGTGTTTTGTCTCTTCAAGAATATTTGTATAATGTACCTCTTTGAAGATAGAGATAGCTTCTCCCTACCTGGTAGAGGGCAGATTTGTTTGAAAAAATAATAAAGATATGAAAGAATGCTCAACATCATTAATCATTAGAGAAATGCAAATCAAAACTACAATGAGATATCATCTTACACCGGTCAGAATGGCCATCATCAAAAAATCTAGAAACAATAAATGCTGGTGAGGGTGTGGAGAAAAGGGAACCCTCTTGCACTGCTGGTGGGTATGTAAATTGATACAGTCACTATGGAGAACAGTATGGAGTTTCCTTAAAAAACTACAAATAGAACTACCATATGATCCAGCAATCCCACTACTGGGCATATACCCTGAGAAAACCATAATTCAAAAAGAGTCATGTACCAAAATGTTCATTGCAGCTCTATTTACAATAGCTGGGACGTGGAAGCGACCTACGTGTCCATCGACAGATGAATGGATAAAGAAAATGTGGCACATGTATACAATGGAATGTTACTCAGCCATAAAAAGAAATGAAACTGAGTTATTTGTAGTGAGGTGGATGGACCTAGAGACTGTCATACAGAGGGAATAAGTCAGAAAGAGAAAAATAAATACCGTATGCTCTCACATATATATAGAATCTAAAATAAAATGGTCATGAAGAACCTAGGGGCAAGATGGGAATAAACACACAGACCTACTAGAGAATGGACTTGAGGATATGGGGAGGGGGAAGGGTAAGCTGTGACAAAGCGAGAGAGTGGCATGGACATATATACACTACCAAACGTAAAATAGATAGCTAGTGGCAAGCAGCCGCATAGCACAGGGAGATCAGCTTGGTGCTCTGTGAGCACCTAGAGGGGTGGGATAGGGAGGGTGGGAGGGAGGGATACGTAAGAGGGAAGAGATATGGGAACATATGTATATGTATAACTGATTCACTTTGTTATAAAGCAGAAACTGACACACCATTGTAAAGCAATTATACTCCAATAAAGATGTTTAAAAAAAAGATAATAAATATAAAGTTTGCATCTGAGGCAAAGTTTGGGCAAAGTTCTACCAGCCTCCTGGTAAGTCTGGGGTTTGCTGAGCTCAAGCTTCCTTAGCTGTGACACACAGCCCCTCTGTGGACAGCATTCACCTGGGCCACCCACAGTGACCTATGGAACTTGGGGAGCAAGAATAACTAGGGGGAATATGAAGTTTGTGCTGCCAGCTGTACCATTAGTGATAGAATCCTTTGTCTCTGACCCAGGAGTCTCTTGTCTTCTATGCACATCTATGAAACTAAGGCAGGCTAACTTTTTAGCTTGCAAGCAGGGTAAAATTTCAGACCCTTGCAATTCTTTGCACCGTTAACATTCTACTAGTCTCTAAGGCAAATTTTAGATCAAAATATAATAAACAATGTGGAGCAACACTTTTGTGTTGTGCAGAAGTGAGAATTAAAAATTTGTAAATTTATGAAGTGAAAAGGGTGCGATTTGAAGATACACTGTTAAAATTACAAAGACATCTTGCAAACATCTAATCCAGGCATTTAATTATATAGATAAGGAATTCCAAAACTATAATATGACATGTATCATAAAGCTAATTAATCAAAAAGTTAAAAAAAGAACCGGCAAGTTGCCTAATTTCTGGTCTAATGCTATGTAAAATTATGTCGATAAAAATAAAAGGTCTCTGCTGAGGATGAAAGATGACGACAATGATTTGCTACTCCTCTGAGAGGGGGAGTCTAATTTTCTTTCCCTGAATCTGGGCTGGCCTTTGTGACTTGCTTGACCAACAGAATATGGTGGGAGCGAGTTTATGGAACTGCCAAGGCTGGGTCATAGGAAGTTTTGAATCCTTTGCCTGTGTCTCTTGGAACACCTGCTCAAAGAGCCCTGATCTGCCATCAGAGATGGGCAGCTGCCACATTAGAGATCGTGTAGGGACGCCTGAGACTCACAGAGAGACGGGGTCAGCCGAGCCCATTCTGCCAGTAAGTCCTGCCAAGGCAGCAAACGTGTGAATGAAGCTGAGCCCCATAAAGGGACACCATTCAGTGCCATGGTATTCTGAATATCTGCCATGGGAACTGAATATGGGCCCAGCTGAACCATTCCTGACCACAATACACTGTGATATAATAAAGTCCTGTTGTTTGAAGTCAACATTTTAGCACAGTTTGTTACAGAAGAGTCGATATCTGGAACAGCCTCTAAATTCCTTAAAAATACTGTGCTTAGCAGTACAGTAAGTCCCCTACATAGGAACCTTCAACTTGTGAACTTTTCAAAGATGCGAACGTGTGTTCGCGTGTCCAATCATGTAAGTTAGTTCACGTGTCCGGCATACGTTGTGACATGCTTGCATCCTCTACAAGTGGTTGCGCTTTTGTGTACTTTGCTGTACAGAACTGTATAGAGTACAGTAGTACAGTATCTTTATTTCAAGCCCAGGATGTCCGGAAGCAAGCGTAAAAGCAGCGATGATGTAGCTGGTACTGCTGTATTTTCAAGGTACGTACTGTAAGATTAAAAACGTTTTCTTTATTTTTTGTATTTGTTTTTTATGTGTTGTTTGTGTGAAAAGTATTATAAACCTATGACAGTACAGTACTATATAGCCGATTGTGTTAGTTGGGTACCTAGGCTGACTCTGTTTGGCTTACGAACAAATTGGACTTAAGAACGAGCTCTAGGAATGGAACTCATTAATATGTACAGGACTCACTGTAAAGCACTTTGGTATAAATGTTAAAAATACAAAGTAATGTTGTTTTTCTTCTTTCCGTCCCCCTTTCTCTCTTGGAGAAGAGAACAGGGTTTGTAACAAAATTGCCAACACACCCTTAAATTTCCATGAAGTCCCTGGCAGTTGTTTTTTAAAATTTATAAACAGATTCTTATTAATTAAAATAAACGATGTCTGAAATTTGTCTTCTCTTGAAAGGCATGGGTAAGAATAATGAGGAGAATTTTTTCCATTGAGTAATTGGGATTTTTAGGTTAAATGTATTGCCTGTGTTTTAGCAGTCAAATGCCATGCCTTAGCAATTTTGGATGGGGTTGGCCGGGCACAGGCTACTATCCACTCGTGGACTTTACAAGATAGTGACTCAAAGTGAGCTTAGGTAATATATCTGGACTGAGGTCCTGTCTTCCTACTGATGAGGTGCAGCTGTATCCGAGAGTGGTAGTAAGCTGTGTGTACCTAGGTGAGCTAGGTGACCAGCTGCCGGTCACATAGCCTGAGGGGTTGTAGGTCTGGCTAGGTATAAAGCCTGAGGGGACCTAGCTGAAGGCTTTCCTGAATTGGTTTCTGTCCACTCAGCCTCTTCTCTATCAGTTGTGAACATCCTGAGTGTAGAACGTCTACAAAATCAAAAGATATGCCTGTGAGCCATGTAATGCTCTGCTGTTACTGTGTGTGCTTTGTTGTTTCCAGTAAATCGCTACTTAAACTTGGTGCTGAGTGAGGTTTTTGTGTCTTGTCTGCTTCATTTCAGTCTGAACCAAAGATCATTAATGCTACTGAAACAATATTAGACACAATTATTGCCTAAGTTATTGTACAACCTATGTTAATTTGAGATCATACTGGTTCTACAATCACAAGGGAAGATAAAATGGTAGGAAAAAAATCAGAAACAGAAAGTTAAAGAAAAATTGGGTATATAATGCCTCATGATAATACCTTTTCTGTTTACCTTGTTAATGTCCTGGATTTTTTGAATGTTAAGTCAATCTTATTCCTGAGATAATCCCCTTGGTCGTAAAGTAGTATCATTTTATGTATTGCTAGATTTGTTTTGTTAATGTTTAGTTTAGGCTTTTTGCATCTATGTTTATGAAATGTATTGATTTGCAACTACTTTTCTTATAATGTTCTTGTCAGATTTTACTATCTAATTAAATATGCTGATAACTGTTTCCACTTATTAATGGTGTAAAGCAATTAGTGTAAACTTGGAGTCATTTCTTCCTTAAATATTTAGTAGTATTCACTAGTGAAGTCCCACAATCCTGAAGGGATTTTGTGGAATCCCAAACTTTTCTTTGTGGAAAATTTTTTTTTTTTTTTAATTTATGAAGTCAATTCCTTTAACAGAGAGAGAAGTACTCATTTTTTCTTTTATCAGTTTTGACAAGTTTTCCTTTTTAGGAATTGTCTCACTTTGTTTACATTTTCAAACCTAAATATGCTTATTACATTTTAATATACATGGACTCTTTACTGATGTCTGGTTTTTATTCCCAATTTTGATAATTTGTACTTTTTTTATCTCTGATAATTTCTAGGAGTTTATCAATTTACTACTCATTTTAAATAATTGACTTTTATCCTTTTTTATTTTCTCTAATACAAATGATTTTGAATGCTGTTAACTTTTGCCTGCTTCTTAATTTCTTCCCTCCTATTTTTTTTATGGCTTAAATTTCAGTTCTTTTCAACTTCTTGATTTGCATACTGATATTTAATTTAAATCTTTACAATTTTTAAGTACACATTTAAAGCTGCTAATTTCACTCCAAGCACGGCTTTAGCTGCATTTAATGTTTTGATATGTTTAATTTTAATACACTGACAATGTTTTCATTGTAATTTCTTCTTTACTTGATGTGTTATTTAGAAATATATTGGTTTATTTTTCCACTTTTTGAAATATCCTTATCTTTTTAAAACTTTATTGTTTAGTCAAATAATTTATTTTGGACAGAGAATATCCTCCATGTGGTTTAATTTCTTTAAGATCTTTGAGACATGCTTTATGACTCAGCATACAGCTAATTTTCATAGAAATAAGAACATGTAAGATTGGAAAGAATATGGATTCTGACCTTGCTGGACACAATGTTCCATACCCGTCAATTAAGTCAGGGGTACTAGGAGTTTAGTTCAATGTATATTTACTTTCTCATTTGTTCTTGTTCTGTAAATTACTAAAAGAGGCATGTTAAAAGAGCTTCCACTGTGAATGCAGATGTGTCTATGTCTCCTTGTAATTTAACCAAGTTTTATTATCCACATGAATACAGATTTAGAATTTTTAAATTTTCCTGATGGATTCAACCTTTTATCATTATGCAACCTCTTTTTTTATATCTATCAAAGTGGTTTGCCTTAAAGTTTGGCGTTAGCATAGATTTAATAGGTCTTTGGTGTACCTTTTGCATTATTATATTTTCTTTTCATTTCGATGTTTATGTGTAATTTTTCCATTTTGTCATCAAAAAGAAGAGTATTTTTGGCTTTTTAAAAAAATTTGATCTGAAAATCTTTGTCTTTAAATTATGCTATCTTGTCCATTTATAATAAATAACATAAATGGAATTAAGAACACATTTTGGTCTAGATCTGCCATCTAAATACTTGATTTCTATTTGCTCCCTTTTCTGTCTTTTACTTATTACTTTACTTTATTTCACTTATTTCTTTCCCTTATTTTACTTAGAGTTCTTTTCTATCTCATTTTTTAACCTCAATTAGCTTGTAAGTTATGTATTCTTTATTATTTTATAAATTCCCTAGAAACTGGAGTAGGTATCCTTGACTTATGAAGCCTAGTACATCCTTCTACTCTTGTCACTCAATAAAAGACTTTTACATCATTTTAATCCCATTTATCCCCTGCTGCCATTTTGCTATTAAAATTATATATTTTAAAATAAAAACAATATTATTAATACTCTATGTTTACCCACATATTTCATTTTTATTAATCTGTATTCCTTCTCACATCTCTCTGCTTCCATCTGGGATCATTTTCCTTTTTCATGCTTGCTTTAATGATTCCTTTAGCATAATTTTGCTGGTGTCACATTTACTCAATTTCTCTTTGACTAGAATGTTTCATTGTGCTTTTATTTGTGGATCACATGGCAGTTTTGTTTGTCTGTTTGTTTTATCACTTTTAAGATGTTATTCAGTGTTTTCTGTTAACAGGAGGCTGCTGTACCTACTGACATTCCTTGTTTGGATTTTTGTTTGTTTCCCCAAAATTTGCTCACCGTCTCTGGTCTCTTGCAGTGTTCGCAGTCTCTAGATAGGTCTGACTTTATATCTATCCTGCTGAGGGTTCCTACTGCTTCCTGACTTGCTGGTTTGAGATCTTTAGCAGTTTTGACAGTTTGTTGACCATTATCATTTAATATATTTCTTCTGCTTTATTTTCTGTCATTTCCTTTTCTGAAGTTCTAATTAAATATATTCAAGAACTTTTCACTCTGCCCCATATTTCTCTTAAGTGTTTTCTGTATTTTTTCTTCTTTTCTTGATGCTTCTCTCCAAATGTTTTATAGTGTCTTATTTTTAAATTTTCTAGCCTTCTGTCTATAGTATTCAACACGTGTACTGAGTTTTAAATTGAGGTTATTCTACACTACAGTCTCGGTATGTGTATATGTCTGTGTGTGTGTGTGTGTGTGTGTGTGTGTGTATATATATATATACATAAAATAGGTATAATTGACAAATAATATTAGTTTTAGGTATACAACATAATTCTTTTCTATTTGCATATTCTGTGAAACGATCACCACAATAAGTCTAGTTAATTTAATTGGTTTTTATAGATTTTAATTCTCTGCTGAAATTTTCCATTTTCCAGTTGTGGCTACAGGAAATAATTTCTTTAGGGCCTTCATATAGACTTTCTTAGCCTCCACCCATGCCTGGAATTGGGAATTCAAGGCTTTACATTTATTTTATTTTTTTCCTTTTTTGAGTACCTTTTCAGGGCAATCAGAGGCAGTTGTTCTAATTTCCACAGTTGATACAAGAATCAAGTGGCACAGGCAAGCATCTTTCTAATGTGTTGTCATCAATAAGCATGTCACTCCAGACCAGAATAAGTTATGATTTAAGTAATCATGGTGCCACTTCAAGAATGAATTATCAGCAGCTCATCTCTCCCTTGCAAGGAAGTAATCTTTGAGTACATCAACTATATTAGACACTCAATGCCAGAATCTCAATTTGAGGGACTAATTCCTGGGGCTACTCTTCATTTCCAATTAGCTAAGCTTAACAGGACACAAATGACCCACTTAAACGGTATAACTGAAGAGAGTTTAATAAATAAAATGTTTTCAGAGGTGTGGACGGGGTTAAGGAAATGAACAAATAATGATTAAGTACCAGGTCAATCAACAATGAAAACCAAAATCACTTACCACTAGGACTCAAGCGCCCAGTGAAAGCTATAACTAGGAGTGGGCAGGGAGGGAAGGAGCAGAGAAAAACTGTCAGACAAGGGGTGTCAGTGAAAGAGGAGGGACCGAGGCCTCAGGTACAATAGATGCCCTGACCTTTCTATTCTTTTATTCTTAGATCTTATGGTTCCTCCCGATGGACAAACTTAACGGAAAGTTAGATCAAATGAATCAGAAATGTAGTCAGTGGAATTCAGCCTCCTGGGACACAAAGCAGGGCAGGAAAGGGATGGTCTAATTGGGAAGATGCAGAATAACCAGGATATACACCAACGGCAGAAAGATAACCTTTTACTGTATTTTAAACTACATCATAACTTTCATCACTTTTAAAGAAAATTAATTCAGCAACTACTCAACACATATTAAGATTACTTCTCACACTTTACTAATATTTCATTTTCTTCATTTTGTTCATCTCTACTTTTTCCCTCTATCATTTATAATACTTATTTCTATTCCATGTCAGTGCATAAGTGAAAAGCAACAAATTATTTCAAATGATTCCACATTTTTACACCTGCTTCTGGACTATTTTCTTTCTTCCTTCATGCCAGATCTTTTAAAAGCATTATTTATGGGCTTCCCTGGTGGCGCAGTGATTGAGAGTCTGCCTGCTAATGCAGGGGACGTGGGTTCGTGCCCCGGTCCGGGAAGATCCCACATGCCGCGGAGTGGCTGGGCCCGTGAGCCATGGCCGCTGAGCCTGTGCGTCTGGAGAGACCACAGCAGTGAGGCCCGCGTACCGCAAAAAAAAAAAAAAAAAAGCATTATTTATGTCAGTGTGGTCGGTTTCTCACTACATATTATCTTCTGAAATCTGTAGTTCTGTGATTATAAATACTTCAGCTACTTTAGGCTACTAATTTTTCAATCAGTTAAAATGAATGTCATTTCCTCAGTGACAATAGCCACATTTTAATCACGCCAGAGCTCCCTGTGGCTAAGGCTGCCATACTGGACATTGTGGACAGTCCACTTTCATCTTCACAGAAAGCTCTACTGGACAGCTCTTCTAGATTATACTGCCCACCCTTCCACTGCACTAGACCTTCCCTTGTTCAAGTCACTGATGATTGTCACATTAACCTAATAGGGAAGAACAAATCTGACTCCATGTTGGATCTGTTTCTTTTACTTTAACCTTTGTATTCTATTACTTTTGCTTCAAGTTAATCACTAAAGGGATGCTGCCTATAGCTGAAAGTAAATAATGGCCCATCTCCAGGAAAAATTTGCAGCAACTTATCACCTTTTTACTTTACCTCCTCACTTCCCCCCCTCTTTGTTCTATAAAAGAAACGAGCATACAAACGCGGGCAAGATGGTTCTTTGGGACACTAGTCCACCATCTTCTATGTCTGCTGGCTTTCCAAAGTAAAGTCGTTATTCCTTGCCCCAACACCTCCTCTCTCCATATGTTGGCCTGTCATGCAGCAAGCAGTATGAGCTAAGACACATAACATTAAAAAGCCCATAGATAACCGCTATCATTTTAATCTTTATCGCGTCAACCTCTACAATGTTTGACAACATAGAGTGTTAACTCCTTTAATCTCTTTACTCTCCTGCCTTAGCACTTTACTCTTCTGGTGTACCTGGTACTTCCTAGATATACCTTGGAGTTAACCCAAGTTCTCAGGATTTGCTGACATTTATTCTCTAATCTTTACCTTTGTAAGTATATACTTTTGGAAGAAGCAAAGATAGGCCCTTTGGTTGTAATGCTACCATTATTTTTGTATTGAATCTCAAACTAACCACGAAAACCATTTCCCTGCCCCATATGTTTATCTACCAGTTTATTATTCACAATGTCACTGTTATAGTCTTTCCACTGGAATTCACAGTGGCATACCAAACCATTACACAATGTGGTACCTCCCTATCCTTCTTTTATCTTTTCCCTAAATTTACTCTTCAACTATAAGGAAATACTTCAAGTTCCTCAAACATGTGCAGTTTGTCTTCTTGTTTGGAATGTTCTTTCCTGCTTGCTTCAAACACTTTACGCTTTATGCAAGTTTCCCAACTTTATGGCCCAGTTCACCTTACAAACTTTTAATTGTACCTCAAATTTTAGGTTCATGTTACTGAAATCAGTAATTACTTAAAAAACCAATCAATTTGCCTAATTATTGGCATGGCTTATATTTATGTTCTTCTGTGAATATATGTGAATACATGTCTGGCTTTGCTAGTTAAAGAGACAAAATTAAAGTAAACAATTTAAAGCACCCATGTGACATAATACTAGACCTACTGATTGCATCCTCATTTAAGCATACAGGCAAATTCATCAGGATGTAGTTGGTTGGTGTCAGTGTTAGCTTCCATGGTATAAAAGTTATGCCCATCGGTCACCACAAAGATGTTATGCAGCTGCCTTGGTATATGGAGAGATAACCAACAAATGACTTCGATATATCATGGCCATAAAATAGTGATCCTTTGAAGATATTTATAATAAACTGTTAATAATTTTTCTGTGACTGGACTGAGAGATACCACAAATGACTGATCTCAACAGTATGAAAAATAAAACATGCTTGAGAGACTAATTTTTATTTTCAAGGTTTGCTAGATAGTAGTCATTTCTCAGTGTTTCTTTTTCTTTCCCAGAAGTGACCTTCTGATACCATCAATCTTTCTCTCTTACAGTACAGTACAGTAAGTTTGAAAGAGTTATTGATCAGTTTTTTGCAATTATGTGAAAAATAGATTGAAGTATTTACACCAGCCTACCGAGACAGTGTCAATTATTATATAATTTTATGAACAATCGCACCTAATTATTAAAATTTCCCAGTGAATATTTACACAATTGATCTAGTTCTCCAATCTTTCCATGTCTTTTTTTTCTGTCATGATCTTAATTATGTCTACTTCTGTTTTATTCAAATTTGAGGCATATATGCTATTGTTGTGACTTAAAAATAAGTTATATTAAATTTTAATTTGGGGAGATTTCCTACAAAGAACCATGTACCACATTTCAGGAGAAAGTTACTCTGATTGCCCCAAGTGAAGTCTGTGTTATTCTATCCGTTCACTATATACCAATAATTCCTTCCTGATTATGATGATGGTATTTTACATGCTAGTTCTTGAACATGTGTAGTGAAAAATTATTTCAGCAAATCTTTTTTAAAGTTCTGAAGTATTGCTTTAATGTATTTATTTTGCATTTTTAGTTTACGTTGGATATTTAATATTGATATGCAAATATCCTGTGTTTGACACAAAGTCAAATATGTATATTATTTTTATATTTGCATTCACAGTAGAAAAAATTTAAAATATGTACATATAATAAAATTTTAATGAAATTACCCATATGGCTACTGAAAGTGAATATTTTTAATTTCTGTTATTATTCTGAAAGAGTAATTCCATGGAAATACCAAAGCTGTTTTAATAAACATAAATGAAAGAATCTTTCCTACTAGAAAATCTATAAATATAATAAACTTTCAATAAACAGAATAATTCTGTTCTGCATTAATGCAACTATTTCTAGAATCCCCACCAGAATACCACATATGGATTTCTTTCCTGTGTGTATAACATGTCCTTGAATTTCTTTTTTAGGTGTGATTTACCAGCTAAAGTTTCCTTTAAGGCAAGGATCACTTTGCCATCTTTGTATCTTACCATCTACCATCTAGCTTGGCCCCAAATGCTGTTTGATAATTTAAAATGAGAACTATTTTTCAATTGGCATAACCTCTAAACAGTCAAAGAATAATCTTTGAATATCAAATAGAGGAAACATTTTTACTTCTCAGAGCAAGACTTTGGGGGTACTCCTACTTGGGTTTAAATCCTAGGTTCTCTAATTATTAACTGCATCACATAGGCAAGTTACCTAAGATTTTTACATATATCACTTCCCTGAAGAATGCAGATGCATAACTCATAGTAATGTTTTGAGAACTAGATATGTTATTGTTTATAAAGTAGCTTTTAGGGTTTCATGATCGCATGGCATTGCAAACTGGTGGTAATGATGATATTTGTGATGATTATAACACAGCTAAATTGTAAGAAAAGTATAAATAATACTCAAAGAATAACCCAATATTAACGAACTTTGGACACCTTATGCTTAACTGTATCTACCTATCTAACTATGTTTTTTGGACAAATGATACTTGTTAGGAGTGGGAGCAGGTAAATGTATCAATAGTTCTGAAGCTCACAACTACCATTTAGTCAGTTAGTTATTATTTTTTAATTTATTTCACACACTGGGGAATTGAGACTTTGAAACTTGCTCAATGTCATACAATTTGTAACTGATGGAACCAACATTTTCACCCAGGTTTGACTGGTTCCAAAATGCGTTTACCTCCAGATTGTACCATGTGGCCTTCTTATGGATTTTGACCTTGCACAATCGTTAACAAACTATTGATCTTTTTTTGTTTTGTTTTTTTTTTGGGGGGGGGTTTTTTGCGGTACGCGGGCCTCTCACCGATGTGGCTTTTCCCGTTGCGGAGCACAGGCTCCGGACGCGCAGGCTCGGCGGTCATGGCTCACGGGACGAGCAGCTCCGCGGCATGTGGGATCTTCCCGGACCGGGGCAGGAACCCGTGTCCCCTGCATCGGCAGGCGGACTCTCAACCACTGCGCCACCAGGGAAGCCCCCAAACTATTGATCTTTAAGACACTCAAAAAACAGTACTGCCTTAGAGAGTATGTTAGCCCCATGTCCTTGTAGTAGTAACTATTTTTGAGACTATTTAGTTAAATGCTGTAGTTTTGGTACAATTAGGCTGATCATTATTGATAGAGGAATTATGATTGGCAGGCATAGGAAAAGATACTCGACATCACTGATTATTAGAGAAATGCAAATCAAAACTACAGTGAGATATCACCACACACCAGTCAGAACGGCCATCAGAAAGTCTACAAATAATAAATGTTGGAGAAGGTGTGGAGATAAGGGAACCTTCCTACACTGTTGGTGGGAATGTAAATATGGAGAACAGTATGGCAGTTCCTTAAAAAACTAAAAATAGAGCTACCATATGACCCAGCAATCCCACTCCTGAGCATATATCCAGACAAAACTATAATTTGAAAAGATACATGCACCTCAATGTTCAGAGCAGCAGTTTTTACAATAGCCAAGACGTGGAAACAACCCAAGCACCCAATGACAGATGATAGGCTTAAGAAGATGTGGTGCACACACACACACGCGCACACACACACACACACAGGAATATTACTGAGCCAGAAAAAAGAATGGAATATTGCCATTTGCAGCAACACGGATGGACCTAGAGGATATTATACTTAGTGAAGTAAGTCAGACAGAGGAAGACAAATACCAGATGATACCACTTTTATGTGGTATCTAAAAAAACTAATACAGGGCTTCCCTGGTGGTGCAGTGGTTGAGAGTCCGCCTGACGATGCAGGGCACACACGTTCGTGTCCCGGTCCCGGAGGATCTCACATGCCGCGGAGCGGCTGGGCCCGTGAGCCATGGCTGCTGAGCCTGCGTGTCCGGAGCCTGTGCTCCGCAACAGGAGAGGCCACGACAGTGAGAGGCCCGCGTACCACAAAACAAACAAACAAACAAACAAAACTAATACAAATAAATCTTCATACAAAACAGAAACAGACAGACAGACATAGAAAACAAAGTTATCGTTACCAAAGGGGGAGGGCAGAAATTAGGAGTATGTGATTAACAGATACAAAATACTGTACATAAAATAAACAGCAAGGATTTACTGTATAGCACAGGGAATTATGTTCAAATCTTATAATAACCTATAATGGAAAATAATCTGAAAAAAATATATATATATATTTCAGTTATATATATAACTGAATTACTTTGCTGTATACCTGAAACTAACACAATATTATAAATCAACTATACTTTAATTTAAAAAACAAATAAATTATGGTTGGTAGAGATACAGGGCAATTTTATTTGAAGCTTACACTTAGGCCTTCATGAAATAAAATCTATATGGAATAAAAAATAAAACATGACAACTGGATGACATCTGAGTTACTAAAATGTACAAGAAAAAGTTCTGACCAACATTGAGAAAAACCTCTCCATATCTTTAAGTGGAAAAAAATCATAAATATTTTACATAAAATTTTGGGATTATAGAGCCTTTTAATGCATACTACTTGAATTTGGGAACTTGTAAAGTATGGAAAATGTGGTTTTCCCTAATAAAACAAAAATACCTTATAGTCACATTTCATACAAATGCACCAGGCATTATTTTCAACTGGTAGAATTTTATGTAGACATACAATTTAACTAGAAACAAACCACTATTTAATAAATATTTAGTCTACTGTTATTTCAGTTCAAATTTGGTTTTGCCTGTATCTTTTATGTTAGAGGTCATTCTCTGAGGAAAAAACTATTTGCTCAGACAGTAAAAGACTCAGAAGCAGGGGTTCACAGCTCTACTTAATGTAAATAAAAATTCAAAGGCAGTTGTTCAAAATGGATACATATTGGGCTTTAATACATTAAAACAATTTAGTGGATATTTTAAGGCTTAGATGACTAAAACAATTAGAACTTCTTTCCGTCGTTTTATTTTAAATTTTATTTTTAAATAGTATTCCCCATAATGTAATGTTGGTAGTTTCCAAATTCACAACAAAATTAATCATACTTCTTTCAAAAATATTCTTGCTTCATTAAACTTGTATGCTTCAATGCCCATTTTTACTTCATTTTTGAGACCTGATAGAGAAATAATTCCATATACAATTAATGATAAACTCAACTTAAGTGTAACCACTCTGCAAAAAGTTTAAAAACTGTTAGGTTCCCCATCTGATATTTTGTTACCTATTTAGATTCATGAGCTAATACAGTAGCTTCAGCTACTCTGTAGATAAAATTATGATATTAGTTACCCTTAAAGAAAAATCAAGAACTTCATCTGTCTGAACCGTTCATAGAGCTGGAAAAAAAAATCCATCTTCTGTTTTATAGAGGTGATTTTCTTATAAAAATATTCACCATTAACATTAGGACACTCTAAGTCAAAATATTCTATCTAGTGTTTAATCAAGAGCACTTCTGGTTTTAAAGAAAGACTCACACTTTTTTTATTGGATCTTGTATTCATTTCCATCCTCCTTAATTTGAAAGCAACCTTCAGCTGGGCCTCCGTGAATATGATCAGATGTCTGGGCTGAAGGTGTCTAGCTTACCTCACTTATGATAGAAAGACAACACTCATAGCTTATTGATTCTGTAGGCCTACCATGATAAATCAAAATCACAAATGGTGGTGTGAATGCCACTTTCTCTTATTACGCACACACACACTTATTTGTTGCACACCTCTTCAGACAAGTCAGTGCACTAGATATGTACTAGTGTAATAGTCTACTTTTCTCATTTTCATATTTTCTACAATGAACACATATTACATGGTAGGTCATTGAAAAGAAAAGCTCCAGGAATGGATTGTATTTTAGATTCATCTTGAAGGGTATGTATGTTTGAATATGAAAAAAGAAAGAAGACAACTGTATGGAAAATACAATGTACTGCAATTGATCTAAAGAACAAAGCAAAACACCAAGCACAGCAGTGATGTCATACAGTTCACTGAGACATTATCAATTTTAAAACAACTGAATTAGCTCTTTATGATAAATTACAGGTAACTGTTACATGTTCGATACCTGGAAAGCAGCCTAAAGTCAAAAGCATTGATTCCCTTTCTTAGGTTTACCACAAACAATAACCAAACAATACATTCCTGTTCTTTGTTCTAGTATCACCATACATAAAAAGATTTGTTCAGGACCTGATGTAATACACCATTATTATATTTTTCTGTTTTTCTTCACTTATAGCTAGTTATTTAGAAAATATTTGCATGATTGTTTAGTGCTCTTCCCCCTCTACCAAACTCTAAGTTCCCTGTAGACAGGGACCCTGTCCGTCTTTTCATTGCTGTGTCATCTGAGGCTTGTAAGGTGCCTAGCATATCAAGAAAGTGCAGTCACTATTTATTTAATGGAGGACATGAAGTCCTGACCTCTGTGTCTTTCTAGAGATCTGTAGTCCCAAATGACACGGTTCTATCCTGTCGTGGCTCAATTCCCGGCTCCCCGGTGAGCCTCAGCTGCTTTTGGATACTGTGCTACCTCTTGACTTAGTTATAATAGTATTCTTGCCAACTTCCCTCACTGAAAACATAGCATTCCCTCACTGTGAAACAGTTTAATCAGTAATCTGGCTTTTCTTTTTATAATTTCAAGCATCCCTTAATTTTTAATATTTGGGTATTGTCTTGGAAAGAAAGACTAATGATTTCATCTTTTTCCACTGAGTTGTATTTAGTAAAACTATTTAACCTCCTGTAGATAGAGGTGTCTCAGAAAACAGGAACCAATTCTTCCACATGAATCCAGGGACAATGGATAGAACTGTACTGAATCCAGACTTAGGGGAAGTGTACAAATGAATAGACTACTTGAAAATGTAAATAAAATAAGGCAATTGTGGAGAGCAGAATAAGCTAAAAAATAAATGGTGCTGCCACTTTTTGTCGTTTCTCATTTTAGATACCCAGTTTCTTACAAAGATGCCTGTTTTCAAAATTACAGTATGGTTGCTATGGTAATATGCACTTCATAAATCATGTACAAAGGCTGTCTTCATTCCCACTGTGTCCCGAAATAATAAAGATTATTAAAGTGGAGTCGCAAGAGTCTGAAGAGAGTCTGGTGAGACAGAAAAAGAGTGAAGGCATCAACCATTAAAAGCAACATTTCAAAAGATTCCACAAAGACCTCATTAACTATTTGTGGTAGCCTTGGGGTCACTCAGTGATATTTTGGACTGCTTTCCAAGTCTCCCTGAGAGATAAAGTGTGGATTACTGATGATGAATTGTTCGTTGATATTTGACAGCACTGACAGTGTACCTGTGTGATTTGGGAGTATTTTCTTTCACAAGAGATGAGTGAGTTAGGATCTCTGTGTTATAATTTCATACACAAGTGTATCCCTTAAGGGATTGAGTACTTTTCCCATTTTCTCTCCATCGTTAACACTTTAGAGCCATACACAGTCCACGTCTACTTCTTTCAACATAGAAAGAAATGATTTCTACTCTCCCTTACAGTCAAAATTATTCTGACACACAGACTGGAGGTGAGCCACTCAGAGCCTCTATAAAACGTGTCACCACCTCAGAAGTCATTATCCTTCGTATGCACGTTTGCCTGGAGATCCTGTCTCTGTGTTTCCCGGTGATCACTGGGGGAGCACGGCTGCAGACTTCAGCTCTTACATCCATCCTGCCAGGAGAGGCTAAAGAACCTTTCAGAGGAGACCCTGGAAAATTAATAGCAGGGTGTCCTCCATTCGAGTCTTCATCTGAGGGAGCCCCAGAGCAATTAAAATTGCTGCAGCCGGAACTAGAATTGGGGCTCTGTCTCAATAGGCATTTTAATTGGATGGTTCCAAGACGGCTCTATTTTCTATCTTCCCTCTGTCTACACTATGGAATAAGGGTTGCCAAGATGTTGACAGAAACAAGCAGCGTTGACCAAAACATAACTTAGGGTTCCACAGGCAGTCCAGGGGTAAACGGACTATAGAAAACTGACGACTGTCTGTTGTTTAAATCGATACATTCTGCATCTCTATGTCAGTGATGATATAATCTGTACATGAAAAATCTTATTGGGGGAAAATCGTAGGTACTTAGCGCCATATTTTTAATGCACACATTCAAAACTTGATATTCTCTAGCATCATGGGATTTTATTTGATTCATCTGCAGATATTTAGGTGAGCACTTTTGCATTCATATATATGTTATGAATAAAATGGAGATATATAAATTAGTATGGTTATTTAACTCTTCCATATCATTTGAGGAAAGGTGAGCTGTAGTTAGAAAACTAGCTGTATTTGAAAGAGTCCATGTCTTTATGAAAGTGGTTTTATTTTCAGCGGTGGTACAAATGTCATATATGATTATCTATTTGTTGAGATAAAAATATGTGACAATGCATGGAATTTCTTTCTGTACATGTATCCTCATAGATATCAAATGTGGATAGGTATCAGAAACTAGTTTTTGATGGGTCAAAACTGACTCAAAACTTTCCTGGAGAAGTTCTTATATAATTGATATCAAGTACAAATCATAAGAGACTCTCCACTTATAGTCTGTTGTTATCAACTTGTTGTATTGTCCAGTGTATCTGTAAGTCCAGTTTTCCTTCTTCATATTCAATAAAAAGTTTTAACGAACTCTAAGCAAAATTCATTTTCCTGGTAGAATAAATTACTTGTATGAGTATTGCATTTAGACAATTGTTTTATTTCACTATGAGAACCGATGCCTTTTGATCAAATCTTACCCATTTTGTTCATCAGCACTATAGAATCCTAGTCTTTTGAGTTCATTAAATAACATATTTGAAGGGTTTTTTTTTAATTGTAAAAATGTTAACATATATAAGGTAATTGTATATTCCGTTATTGAGGAGTGCATTCTGTAAGCTGACGATTCTATGGTAACTGTAACTGTATTGTTGCTGTTTTTATTATCTTAGATGAACAATTACATTACCAGATGAAGTGTGATATATAAATTCAGTCTTTTTTCAGTATTGTTCACCAATAGAATTTTTAGATGAGCAGAAATTATTTTGGTGCTAGCATCTCTGTTCCTGACCACATCTAGGTCTATTATATTATGTTTTTCCTACTCTGGTGACTGGTCAGAAATATATACCACACAAAAGATGCTCTCATGTAAACAGAACACTTTGGCAGATACCAGAGAAAACGTTTGCCAGGGATGATCTGTTTTAGATACTCCCCATTATGACATGTGTTGTCAGGGTTATCTGCACTCCATAATGCTGAAATATTAAATCACGCTGGAATAAAAGACAGGTAAAGACTGTCCTAAACTTTATAATAATCAGAACTAATTTTTCTTCTGTTACCTATTTCTCTCATGATCTACCTCAGTGCTTTCTCACGAACTGAATTAATTCACTTGCCTGTGATCCTAATATGAATTTATACTTAACCCTTAAGAAAAACGTCTTGCTCTTCTGTGCTCTGTCTGTATGGGGAGATGGGAGTCTTGGGTCCTGTTTTCAGCCTCCACTCTTAACTTGATGAATGTTTTTGAGAGGCTTATGTTACCTCAGTGAAATTCTCTTTTCCTTTCATTAAAACCTTACTGACAACATATTTTAATCCCAGAGCTCTTAGAAATTCATTATTTATGAAGCGCTTTGCGGTATCTGGGAGGAAGATTTATTATGTGTAGTGCTGCTGAAAACAATGTATACTGCATTATTTAGTACATACTGAGCTCTCTGCTTTTTATGTATTATATAAAACATCAAAATATGCATTACCTTGGGCAGATTGGAGTGGATTTAGGAAAGTGCTGGATTAGCAGGCAAATGAATAGAAGTGATCCAGCAAAGTTTGCCCCACTTTGGAAACGTCTGACCACTTTTTTTCCTCCTTTAAGGAAAAACAACTTGTGTCATCAAGATGACACATTTCAAGGATAACCTGTAATGCCGAACTGAAATTTTGCAGGTACTGGAAATGATAAAAAATAGAAAGAAATAAATTTACTTCTAATTCTACCAACTGAAAGTTACACTCAAACTCTTGTAACAGATTCATCAAATTTTCCTAATGATATTACATTTCATATATGTGTTATGCTGTCTCTGCACTCCAGTCATCAATTACATTTCCATTTAATTCGTGGACACTATAACGTCTATTGATATGTCTACTGAACCTCTGTGTTGCAGTGAAAAGACTGATGATAATTATTCTTTTCCATAATAAGTCACATGCTCTTCTTTCCTAAGTGCTTCCAAAACATATTCTTTCTTCTTTAATTTTTTTTAAAGTTCATCAGTTTTACTAGAATATGCTTTGGTGTTGATTATTCAGAGTCAGTATTCCCAGGCACACAGTCCTTTTAGTCAATATATAGTTAAAAATTTTTTGTTTGTTTTATCTTCAGAATTATTTTTTAAATTATAGCTTTAGTATGTATTATATTTTCTTGCTTTGGTTTTCTTCTTCTGTGATCCTTATTATCCTATTTTCCATATGTTTAATTTCCCTGTCTACTTTAAATAGCTTGCCCATCTTCCTCTGAAATTGTTTTACCTCTTTCTTCAGTTTTTACGGTTGTTTCACATCTTCCTATCTGTTACTTTCTACTTGTATTAAGGCATGATTTTGTTGTTGCTGTTGTTTTGTGTTCTTTCAACGTCAGCATTCACTTCTGACACAGTTTCTGTTATTTCTAATTCTTTCTTGAGTTCTCAGACCTCAATACTCAGTCTAGTTCTGATGTGTGTTGCTCTTTCATGTTTTATATTGTTTTTATTAATGTCTTTTAGTTTGTGTAAACATGGCAGGTTATAGCTTTGATCTGTTTTGTGGGCAGATCTTTCTGGCATTTTCCCCTTGTCTGTAGGGATATTACTCTGTTCTTTATTCTTTTTATTCTTACAATAGCTTTGCATGTGGTTTGATATGTATACATTTCTTTTTTTCTCACTTTTGGGTGAAATTAGGTTTCCTGAACTTCATAACGAAGTAGGGTACAGGAAAACTTTTCCCAGAGGTTCTGCTGTACATTGTACAGCAATAGGGTGGCTCACTTTCTGTGAAATCCCGGTTCCCTTTCCCTCTCCAACTTTGGTCTGGACCTTCTCTTTTGTTCACTCTGTTCTCTCTGTCTGTTCTAGTTTGAATTCCCTTGCAGCAGGGACTCCTAGAGAGGGGCCTTGTCCCAGAAGGCAGCCTCTGCAGGGTAGCTCTGAGAATCAAGTTACTGGAGTGCCCCACATGCCCAGCCCTTCCCACCACTGCGGGTGCCTCAACTCGCTCCCTGCTGGGCGCCAAGCCCCAGTGTCAGCTTCTCCTCCCTCATCAGCCCTCTGAGGTATCCACTGAATTCCCCTGGGTTCTTCTGGGGTCTGCTGATCTTCTGTCACACAGAAGATCCTTTGCTTTTCTTCTTTTCCTCCATACACAGGATTGTAACCAACTGCCTGGATTTTGGAATCGGGGGAATACCTTTTCACCTCGTTTGGTATAAATGTTGTCTGTAGATATTTTGTTTTGCTATCTCTTTGCTCTGTCAGTTCTTCTGGAGAGATGGAAAAACATACTGTTGTTGTCTTTGCTATACTCCCAGAACCCAGAGATTGTTTCAAAACAATCAATTATAATATCCATAGAGGGGAAAAATGCACGTAATGCATAGCTTTATGCGTAGGTCTATAAAGTAAATACACAAGTGTTACCAGCACCCAGATAAAGAAATACTTCATCATCGGTCAAGGATTATTAGCATTTTTCCCCATTTTTTTCTTCGAACAATAATCAGAAGTAAGAAATCAGCTTTAGTGAGCTACAGTCAAGAGGTCAGCAGGGCAGATTGCTTCTGGAGACTCTAAGGGGAGAAGGTTTCCTTGAAGCTCCTAGAGGCTGACGAGTTCCTTGACATGCGGCCCCCTCCTCCATCTTCAAGGCCAGCATCTCTCTCTCTCCCCTTCCTCTCACCCTCCATCTCTCCTTCTGTCATCTTATATCCTTCTCAGCCTCCCTCTTATAAAGGACCCTTACGACTACCTTGGTACACCTGGATAATCCAGGATAATCTCCCCCCGCCCAGATCCTTCATTTAATTAATCACATCTATAAAACCCCTTTTCCATGTCAGGTAACCTATTTTCAGGTTCCAGGATTGGGAAGTGAAGAGATTTGGTGAAGGAGACATTATTCAGTCTATCACAGCACTATATATGTTCAAAAACTGCCAAATGAATAAATATTCCCAACTAGCACATCTACTCTGAGAATATTATGCTTTATCTTTAAAAATATGAATCTTTATCCCTTGTGTTTCTTTGATCTTACTTAGACATCAGTTAATATTTTCAACAGTGCTTCAATTTTTAAAATTTATATGCTGTATTCTTTTCTTCCCTTTATTTTGTACTTTTTAAAAAAATTAATCTTATCTGTGTTCTTTCTGAGCAGAATATAGCTAGAACCCAATTTGAGAGCATATCTTTTAATAAAGTAGTTCCCATTAAATAGAATATCTAATATGTTGGGTTACGACTTCTATACCATATTTATTTTCTGCTTATTTTTATTGTTTCTGATGGTCCCTTAACTTAATGATTTTAAAAAAAAGCATTTATCTGTATGGTTTCACATCTATGAATTTGGATGTTCTGCTACATATCCCTACTTACTAGTAATTACCTTCATAATTCACAAAATTTTCACAGTTTTCCCAACATACGCTTTTTTACCACTGAGATGAGAGTTTGGAGATATTTAGTTCACTTTTACTTCTCTTCCCTGTCTTTCTTACTACTATTTCCAAATGCTAAATTTTTGGAAAATGTACTGAATTTCGTTTCAAGGCCGTTTTTATTATTTACCTTGTGTTCTTCCCTTGGCTAGACATTTTCCTTAGATGAATTCCACAGAGATGGTTCCTGGATGGGATGCTGTCTAATTTTGCACATGTTCCAATATGTCTTTCTATTGTCTTCCAATATGAATATTAATTGTACTCATGTTTGGTGTTTGGGTCATAACCCTTCCTTTCAAAGCCTACATGTCTTATTCCCTTATCTAATATGACCCTGTGACCAGATTTTCCTTTTTAAAAAGATACTCATCTAATTACCTTTCCTTATGAAGGTATCTGTTTTCCCATCTTAAAACCTGTGTGACATCTTTTTATGAAAACAGCTCAAAATTTTAAGATGCTATGCCTAGGTTTATCTAATTTTTTCAGTGTTTTTGTCTAATCTTGATTTTCCTTTCATCTCTGTCTAATTTTAGTTTTCCCTGAAAATAACGTCCTACTTAATCTCACAAAATTTTCTTTTTATATTTTCTAATTTTTTCTCTCCTTGTTGGACATTTATGATTCAAATGGTAAATATGGTCAAGTATTATACATGTTTACTCTTTTCACCTGCAATATATATGTCTTTGCATAGCTGTTATGTCTCCATAAGGTAATTCCATCACGTAATCAACCAGTGGTATCCAAAGTGGAGCGCATGAAGCCCAGAAGTTGTGCAGGATGATCCTGGGGATAAGGAAACTCTCCTGAATTTCAGAAGTCACAGACCACATGCGCGTGCTAAGTGGTGGGCTGTACAGTGTAGAAGGCTGAACACAGGCACCCTCCATCGCTTGCTCACTGTCAGTGTATCGCAAGCTATTCTGGGTTATGTTTGCACGTTTTGGATTCTCTTATTCCCTTTCATTGATGACTTGACTTACGTCATTCTCCTCCATAAAGCTCTAACCATGGCAAACATTGTCATTTTAGCTCTTTGTGACTGAACTAAGTTTTAGAATGTGTAAATGGTTAATGGTGACACTGTCCCGGGAAGGTGAGAAGAAAATGTTAGCCCTGTCCTCTGTGAGCTAGAAATGATCAAAGCAAGATTTCTGACACCTGTTTGAAAGTAGTGCTAGGACTATAAATCATTAAACTGGCAGTATATTAGCCCGAAAAATATACATCAAATTTGTCAAAATCACACGTGGAAAACATAAAGTAAACTTGATTCTAGAAAACATCACATGACTGTTTCAGGAGACAGATTCTGCTCTGTAGTTAATTCCCTATCTGCTCATTAGGTTAACTGAACTTTTAATGTTAGAGTTTAAAAAAAAAGAACAAGATTTTTAAAAGGAAAGAACTAAATAAAATGCGGGCTAAAGTAAAACTATCCATATACACTGTAGTCTTTGAAGGGTGATCAATAATTACACCATAATGAATGAAATAATCTTCTAAGCCACCACTGGTAGCCCCTGCCTGCTGCTGGCACTCAAGTTACATGAAGATGCCTCTCAAGTTGCTTTGCTTTGCCCTGTCCCTCTTCAAAGGGACACAAGCCTCTTTGAGAAAGAGGGTGTTTGCCATATATAGGGAAGAAATGCAATTTTAGTTGGGAACATCTAATTTTTGCTCTGATTCGTTTTAGGGATATACGCATGAGAGCATCCACTAACAGAGCTGAGGAGTTGAAGATAAAAAGCAAGGTTCCAAGAAAAAAGAGTTTAGTATATGTAAGTATCCATCATGAGAGCCGAGAGAGAAAGGAATATACAATGTGCAAAAGGTAGATGGAGGGACTTCCCTGGTGGCGCAGTGGTTAAGAATCCCCCTGCCAATGCAGGGGACACGGGTTCAAGCCCTGGTCTGGGAAGATCCCACATGCTGTGGAGCAACTAAGCCTGTGCGCCACAACTACTGAGCCCGCGTGGCACAACTACTGAGACTGTGCTCTAGTGCCCGTGTGCCACAACTACTGAGACCGCGTGCCACAACTACTGAAGGCCGCGCACCTAGAGCCCGTGCTCCACAACGAGAAGCCACCACAATGAGAAGCCCAAGCACTGCAACAAAGTGTAGCCCCCACTCGTCACAACTAGAGAAAGCCCGCACTCAGCAACGAAGACCCAACGCAGCCAAAAATAAATAAATAATTTAAAAAATAAAAACACTTGGAGTTAAAAAAAAAAAAAGTATATGGTACGCACTCACAGGATTTAATACAATATACACATTTTGGGGAATTGATGTATTCATGAAAATAAATTGCAAGTTATGTTAGATTTTGGGTCAATATCTAACAAGCAAAATAAAGTGCTTCTATCCTCAGTCCCTCCCAAATATTTGGATGGAGGATACATTGTGAAGAAAGAGGTGACATGACATCACCATGCTTTCCTGAGATAGCTTTGCTACAATCGAATCTCTCCCCACCCTCTTCTTGAGAGATGCCTTTTGCCCACCCCAAGCTACCCCACGACTTTCTGCCAGAGGGAGCAAATGTCCAGAAGTTGCCACCCAAGGGACAGGCTGCCTCCAAGACAACTTGTCACCTTACCTTGGTGTTCCCAAAAGAGACACCCATCACTGCCAAACTCCACCTTTGGCTGATAAAACCAGCACTCATGAGTTCATTCATTCTGTGAATTCAAGCCAAACGTCTGTAAACACCTGCCATCTGGAAGAGTCCAAATCAGGACTCACCAATGGCAAGAGAAGAGAGAACAGGTCACGAGATTCAGGGACACAGAGGCTCTTTTCCACCTGACGCCTGGTCAGGGAGAGAACCCGCCCACCTTCTTTCCCCTGATAGGGGCTCACCTGAGAGTGGATTGCCCACCCTACTTCTGACATTAGTCACCACCCTTCCCTGACCACAGCTAATGTAGAAACTACCTTATGAGCTGGGATATATTATGGTTAGAAGATCAAATTTCCTTGGAACTCTGCTTTCTGAAAAACTGATGTAAAGAGCTGTGGCTACTAAATCGTCCTTTTCGTCTAATCTATCTCTACTCATATAGCAGTTTTTTAATGTTAATGTTTAAACAAAGCAAGAATACATAGAAAGAAAATTATATAAAGAAATGATGTGAGAAACAAGCCGTATCCTTAACACGCTGTAATTAATCTATTTGTATTTACTTCAAAAAGATACGTTTTCAAAGTTCTTTGTTCTTTTATTTCCAGGTGCATATTAAAAACCTTTTCAATGGTCTACTCAACAAGGCAATAGCAAGTTAAACACTTAAAAATTTCAACACATACCATTTGGGTTTATGCATGCTCAGAGTTCTGAATTTATTAAATTATTATTTACATTCTACTTGGGAAAACTTTTACACACAAATTTTTACTGTAAAATGAAAGAGGGGTAACATTACTATCATTCCTCCAATTTATACACTTTGATTCAGTTTTGTGTGATGATTAAAATTAGTATTTTTGGCATCTCTCTATCCCAACATCTTGTTTTCTGGAGATTGAGTGCAATTTGGTAACTTTCTTTTTTCTTTCTTTTCTTTCAATGGAAAGGCTATTTATTTTAATCTGTCTTTACTATCATAGTAAAGTTCTTGCTTCTGCTTTTACTGGTGACATAACACAAGGAGTCTGATCAGATCGTCAAGGCAGACTTGTATAGATTAGACGTTTTTCCCACTACCAAGCCTGATGATTTCAGCGATACAAGTAACTTCAGGTACAGGCAAAGCAGGAGGACAGCCCTTCAACCAGTCCCTGGGTCTTTCTTCCTCCTGCTTCTCCCATCCCATCTGTTTTATCCAGACTATGGGAGGTTTCTAAGTGAGGTTTTCAGTCTCTTCTCTGACAAGAAGGGCAATCTGTGTCACGAGACATCTCCACATTATGTCCAGATGATTACATAGATCGTGGAATATTCTTCAGGAAGCCGTGCCTCAAAAGCCC
Organism: Neophocaena asiaeorientalis asiaeorientalis; assembly: GCF_003031525.2. Lineage (NCBI taxonomy): Eukaryota > Metazoa > Chordata > Mammalia > Artiodactyla > Phocoenidae > Neophocaena > Neophocaena asiaeorientalis. The sequence goes on from NW_020173697.1 coordinate 2,743,111, forward strand.
ACAGATTAATTTTTAATAGGCAATTGCACACAACAGAGACATTGTGATAAAACATTCCATAGATAGAAACATTTGGTACATTTTCTAGTTGGTATTTCCCTAGCATGTTTACAAGATGATTAGACTAGCTCCTGCACCTTTCCTCTTTTCCAGCAATCTCTCTCCAGTAGAAAAAGTAACTGAAATGCAGACCACTGACCTCCCAAGAGATCCGGACTAAAACGTTCAAGTCAAGAACCACTGAACAACATCTGATATCATTCATAAAATCCCTGCCCCACCTGGCATCTAAGATCTGATACTTGGATTCTCATTGATTTATAGTAAAAGCTCATGAATCACATGCTTCATGAGAATATTCCGTTTATTTCACCATCACATCCACTGCATTAAGGCAAGGTTTGGCACGTAAGAGTTCCAGTATATTCTTTGAATCAGTAAATGCATGAATGAGGGAGAAGGGAATGGCCAGTTCATGTTAAATTTCACAGAAGGAAAAATTTAGGGACCATGGCTGGGGCAGTTCTATCACGAGAAATTTTATGTTAGAGCTAATGATTGGGTTTCCTTGATTTGTTTACAATAACCTTGTAGATTGTTTAGACCTGGAATGATTAGATTTAAAAGTAATAAGGTTATGGATTAACTTGGAATTTAATAACTACAAATAATAAAACCCAGCTAATGGAAGTGATTTTTTTTTTTTTTTTTTGTGGTACGCGGGCCTCTCACTGCTGTGGCCTCTCCCGTTCCGGAACACAGGCTCCGGACGCGCAGGCTCAGCGGCCATGGCTCATGGGCCCAGCCGCTCCGCGGCATGTGGGATCTTCCCGGACCGGGACACGAATCTGCGTCCCCTGAATCGGCAGGCAGACTCTCAACCACTACACCACCAGGGAAGCACTGGAAGTGATTTTTTAATTACACTTTGTAGGAGGTTTTATGGCAGCCACTTAAAAACAAATCAAATCCATCAAGCCAGCCAACCAAACACACACACACACACACACACACACACACACACACACACACACAGAGGCTCTGGATAGAGATAGGCTGTATGTAAATTCTTACAATGCTGCTTCCACGAGTATGACGTTTGACAAGTTATCCAACCATTCTGTGCCTTTATTTCCTATAAAGTGAGCATTGAAATAGAACATCCATGATGGGAACACTCTGAGAATAAGACTGAATAATACACATGAAACGTGTTTGGGAGCAGTATCCAACACAGATAACGTTCAGCAAATGTTAGTTATGGTTGTTTTTATCATTCCTTTAAAAATTACCATAATACTATCAATTTCTAATGTTTCCAATAACTCATAAAAAACAAAAACAAAAACCTGTCACTTGAGCATTAAGAAAGTGATTGTAGAAGAATAAGCAATTGAAATATTAAGAAAACAATATTTTCTCTGCTTAAATGTATTGTATGTAATTCATCAATATATAGAGTACATTTAAGCGGACAAAATATAATTATAACAGCATTCATGACCTTCCTAATACAGTAATAAGTCCTCCTGATGTATTGTGCGAACACAGGAGAGAACACAGATCAGAGGGAAAAAACATCCTGATCAAGTGAAACAAACTATTGTAATAGCTCTAGCATCCTGTGGAGACAGGAGCAGGAAGAACAAATGCATGAGACTTCTGATGACGTCTGGTTTTATATTTCAATTGAAAAGCCCAGGGGAGCATTCAGAAAAAGTTGACCGCAATTGATTTTAGGATCTCTATTCTTCGTTTTTCTCACCTGATAAATGAGGGCCCTGAATTCGATCCTCTATCAACTATGTGCGGTTTTAAGATAGGCCTTTCTTGATAATCAAAAGCTACAAATACCTGAGGTCTTTGTGTTAGTTTCCTAACAAATCATCACAGACATGGTGGCTGAAACAATACAAATGTATTAGTGTAAGGTTCTGAGGTCCAAAGTTCTAAAATCAAGCTGTTAGCTGGGGGCTGAGTTCCTTCTGGAGGCTCTGGGGGCGAATCATTTCCCTTGTCTTTTCCAGCTTCGTAGAGGCTCTGAATTCCTGGCTCGTGGCCCCTTTCTGTCCTCAATACCAGCAATGCAGGTAGAGTTCTTCTCACCTACATAGAATTAGTTTCTTCTTCTTTCCTTCTCCACATTTAAGGACCCTTGTGAGTATGTTGGGCCCACCTGAATAATCCAAGATACTCTCCCCAATTGAAGGTTATCTGATTAGCAACCTTAATCCCATCTGTTACTTTAATTCCCTTTGCTGTGCAATTTGACGTACCCACGGGTCCCAGGGATTAGGATATGGGTTTCTTTGGGAATCACTATACTGCCTGCCACAAATTTTGACATCAGAATTGTTTTAACACCAAGATTTTCTATTTATTCATTTTTTTAAATTGGATATATTAACTACTCTAATACTCCTTTTCTTAATTTGGAATACAGCAATAAACAGCTTTTTCATAATTTGGTATCGTGAAAAATTAATAGAAGCATATTTGTAAAGTAACTTGTAAGGCACTCAAGTCTTAATACTCAAGCACGTAAAGAACTGTAGATGCTGTAACAGTCAGGAGTATTAGCAATAGTGTTTTCATATGGATAATTATTCAGTGTCTTTCGTCTTCAGAGCACAGAAATAGACAATATGAGATCTTGAAGAAATACCTACGAAAGAAGCCCATGTCCTTAAGAGTCTTAAAAAATAAATGCATTACATATAGTCTAGAGATATTACATGCAATAGAGAACTCCTTTATGCCCACTGCATTATTTACTCAAGGAATAATTTTTTGTTTCTCGGTGAAGGTTGGATATACTCTCAAAATTTGGGGTAGAAGGAGATATTACAGATGTTTTTGTCAATTAAAAGCCACATTTCAACTTTCATATATTCCTATTATGTGGATACGAGTTGAAAAATAACTATAGTTATAAAAACTGAAGAGGGCCAAGAATTTGGGGGGTGGGGAAATGTTAATTCCAGTATTCTAGATCGAACAGAAAAGGTGGGCGTAAGAAGACGATTTGAAAGAGTGCACTTAACAGGTGCTGATTAATATGCCCTTCTCAGCACAGGAAGTGTAAAGAGTGGGAGAGGAAGACAAAGCTGCCTGTCAGGATGGACCCTGATGGTGTTCAAGGTCTGCGTGTGAGATGAATTTGGCCTAGGAATCTATGCAGTTCAAAGCCAGAAGATTATGCAACTTTAGAAACTCGAGCTGTAATTCTGTAAGATATTTTCAGACTAAGAGAGAGATTTTAAAACGAGTTGACACGATTAAGGTCCTGGAACAGTAAAAGGATCTAAGTAGCAGCGATTTCAAAGTGCTTCAAGAAGAACCAGACACATTTTGCTGAGCCAAACAATGACATTCTGAAGAGAATAAAATGAAGTCATAACTCATTTTGGGAACTGCAGTGTAAAAAGTGTTAGCAAAAAACCGGAGAGGGCTGTGCAGGGAAAAGGAAACCTCAATCACTGTCATGACTGGAGAAACCTTTTTAATACAGAATACAACAAGAGAAAGTAGAGGAAAAGTATACCCATAAAATGGAAAGTTTTCAGAAGACAGTTTAGAACTGACAATATTTGCAGAAGACAAGTTTCTAAATATTTGTTAAAATCGGCAAAATAATTCATAATTACAATAAAATTGATGTTCACTGGCTGCTTTATACATATGTATTACACACTGTACTATGTACCTTAAATATATGAATTTATCAGATATTGTCATTCCTGTTTTAGAACTGAGGAAATGAAGACAGAGGTCTGCAGAATGATGTCCCCGCAAACGCACAGCTAAAGGTAGCAAAGCTGACAGCTCTGAATACTGGCAGCGTGGCTCGATACATGCTTTCACCCTTCCGAAATAATTGACTTTATTCTTTAAAAAGTGCAAGCCTTGGACAGGACTATTCTTCATAAATATATACAGTTACAGAAGGCTTATGATATGATAGGTTTGCTAGACACTTAAACATACCTAATTTTACATCTACTCAATGAACCAAGTATTATCATCTCCGTTTCGAATGCCAGTAACTTACACACGCACCAGATTTTGGACAGAGAAACTGGTTACTGACACCCTAAGACTTGGGAAGCTTAGTATGGGTGGGGGTTGGCGGTACATAAATAAACCCAAAATGCATGCATAAATACAAAGCGTGGCACCTGATGAAGGGAAAATCAAAATATTAACGTATGGAGGAAGAGAAACGATGTAATTAGGATTACAGGTTCGGGGACATTTTCTCTGGGGAAATGACATTTTTGTTGATATTTGAAAGATGAGTAAGAGACAACTAATGGGCAAAGGGAGTAGAGAAGAGCTTTATTTGAGGAGGTCAGAGAAGAACACTTGGCTAGACCGTCATGAACATGAAGAGGAAAATGAATAGTTGAGTCAGAATTAAACAATTAGGACTTGACAAATTAAGGAATTTGGATTTTATTATAAAAGTAATTGTGAACAAAAAGAAGTGTTGCAGATCTGATTTGCAATTTGTTAAGGTGAATCTTCCCACTAGAGGAGGAGACTTTGGCAGCAGAAGATGAAAGAAAGGTCTGAGGTTAAGCAAAGTCAGTAAGAGAAACATGAGTGCATTTGGAGGCAAGGTGGACACATGATTGATTGTGAGCAGGCTGTAACAAAGAACCAAATTTCAAGAATGAGCCTCGCGTTCCTGATTCATACAATTACACTAAGTTTCAGGCTTGGACAAACACTGAACATATAAACCTTACGTTCACAGGAGAGGTAGGAGCCAAATGCAGAATTTGGGAATTTCTGGCAAAGGAATTAGTATACTAGGAAAGAATGAGGTCCTTTACATGGAGAAGGTAGAGTGAGAAATAAAGACAGACCTGGATTGAGCCCTGAGGTACTCTAACAATTAGATGCCAGTTGACAAGGAAGAAGAGGTAAATTGGAGAAAAAAAAATCAAAGATGTAGGAAGAAAATAAGGAGAATGTGGTATCACATTAGTAAGAGCAACGTAATTTTACGGTGGAGGCAAGAGTTAACATGTCCAATGATTCAGAGAGTTCTAGGGGGGAAAGGAGTCACCAAGGAGATCTCTTGCATCTGTGAAGCCATATTTCAATGGCGGTCACACCACAGTGGGCTAATCCAAAATTAATCCCAACAAGGGTGAAAGGGACAATTGGAATCTCTGCTGGAGAGATTCAGCCTTCTGCAGAAACAAGAGCTCCATCAGTGCCTGTGTCTCCCCTCTATCCTTGGAACCTTGGTGCCTTGGTAGGACCTAGGGTTTCTGTGAATGTTCCTGGACCGTTCCCTGGATGTTAACACAGAGAGGCTAACAGGGCTCAGCGAAGTCATAATGATGTTTAAGGTAGAGGAGGTGACCACATGATGGAAACAGCATTTAAATCTAAGATTTACAATCCAAAAGCTTGAGATCCTAACAAGTACTCGGTAGTCTTTTCAAATAGACCAAAATAAATGATAAGCCAATCAATAAATAGCAAAGCCTAATAACAACATATTCTTTATGCACTTAAAATCTACAGACAGCCCATTTCCAGATGGATTTGTGAGAAGGCACATTTTAAATGTACGCGAAATATGAAAGAGCACACGGCCAAAATTATAAAGGAGATCAACGTTAGATAAAATAATATTAACTTTTATCGACTGACATACATTTTGGTCAAGGGATTTTGATCACATGGTATCTTAGGCTTGGTTTAAAAACAAACACAACAACTGAGTGCTATATCTCACAAATACCTGATTCAATACATAGCACGAAGAGAGTTTTAACTTCACAGAAAAGTATATACCTTGACTTGGACTAACTTTGAGATAAATTCATATTCGGAAGAAGACAAGGGGGTCTCATCAATGCTCACATCGAGGTTAGTTGCATTTCTCATACTGCTCTGGATGAGCTCTGTTTTTATACACACCTGACACCTGCCTGTCAAGTGGAAAAGTCCAAGGGCAAAGCAAAAAAATGGGGGGGGGGAGATGAACTAGAAATACATTGTAATCTAAGAAACCTCCTTAATAAACTGAGGAAATTAAGACAACTATTGAATGAATATAATCATAAATATTGTTTGTTGTTAGAATGTCTCAAATCTGCATGAGAGAAGAGATAAATGAGAAAAATCTGGCAACAATTGAGGGAAAATTACTAAATTATAGAGAAATAACGTTGAATTTGATTTAAAGACACAGATAATGATGGCATTATAATTAATATACTGTTAGTGGCAATTACTTTTTGAAAACAGGTAGAACAAACGTAAATTCACTGTATCCTGTTGACCTCCTAAGTAGAGTGTGCTGTTATAAACTCAAACTCTAATCAAATACAGAACCATTCACAGATTAAAGTGAAAGACAATGGTTTTCATTACAAATTTCTTGTTCCTCTAAAGTGAGGTAAACATATCAGTGGTGATGAATTTACAACATAATGCTAATATGCTAATTTTCAGAGCCTGTAATAATATTATGTTGAATTATTTTTGAACACATAGGAGTGAAAATAACAGAAAAGTGAAACACAGTCACCTAAATATGTGGAAATAGAAGATAACCATTATTTGTAAGAGATGATGGAATTCTTGGGGAAAAGTTTAGGAATGAAGAAAAGTCAGGGTAATGTCTTAGAGTAAACCCCTCAATGCTAGGATACTTCATGAAATCACCTTCTTTCTCAGCTGCACCAAGCACTGACTGAGAGCTGTAATAATGACACCCATGTGCTAAAGACAGGGTTTCTCTCCTGTAGAGGAGGATGGTACCCATCCAACCATCAGATTTCCAATGAAGCCCTTCTTCATAATGTGCATGCATCATTTTTGTTGTTGTTACTTGTGTTTTTGTCTGGTCTCCTCAATTATTTGTAGTTTCCAGCTATTTCATTAATCCTACATAAATGTGACTTTCAGTTGCTATAGATTGAAAATACAATTGGAATCACCTACTAAAACCTTTTTTTTTTTTTTTGGCTGCATTGGCTCTTCATTGCTTCACACGGGCTTTCTCCAGTTGCGGAGAGCGGGGGCTACTCTTCGTTGCGGTGCGCGGGCTTCTTATTGCGGTGGCTTCTCTTGTTGCGGAGCATGGGCTCTAGGTGTGCGAGCTTCAGAAGTTGTGGCTCACGGGCTTAGTTGCTCCGCAGCATGTAGATCTTCTGCACCAGGGCTCGAACCCGCATCCCCTGCATTGGCAGGCGGATTCTTAACCACTGTGCCACCACGGAAGTCCCACCTACTAAAACCTTAATAAGTAGAATTCATCATATTATTCTGATCATCTATGGTACTTTATCAATGTCTTTTGACTTTTTTCTATTATGCAAGTTCTTTGTACTATATATTAGAAACATAGTTGTCTTTTATTTTCAATTTAAATTTTTTGTTCACAAGCTTTCTCCTTTGCTCACACTTAAAAATTTGTAGTCAATGTGTACCTTTCATTGAAAAATAATTGACTCGATTTGCATCTAATCATTTTGTGTCAATAAAATGTGTGTATACAGTAGCAGTTCTAATTTTAATCATTTTAATCATTTAATGTACATGAGCATCTCAGAAAAAATATACAATAAAAAAAACTTTCAACCCTATTTTATTTTGTGAAGTATAAATAGGAATAAAAGGGTTTTTTTCATAATTATATTACATAAAACTCATCAGTGGAAACAATTACTTTACACTCAACTTTTGGATGAGGTATAATTCTTATTTTAAGGGAGTGCATTCAAACCCCAAAAAGCTTCAGAGCCGTCCTGCAAATTAGCTTTGTTGGGGAAGCCACACGATGAGTGTCAACAGAACAGAACCCCAGGGTATCACAGCACATGCTTCCAGAAAGCTAAATGAGAGAGAGCAGATCAGAAGGCAGGCCGAAGAAAACTCTTCAAGAGCTTAGAAGTCCCCTCTTGGGACAATGAGATGTAGTCATAGGCAGGAGAAACCTACACCATACCACGGTGTGCAAACCATTAGAGACAGATTCTGTTCAAAGAGAAGCAAAGTGTTATCCATGAGGCCACAGAGCTGCAGATCATGGGACCCCCCCTCCCCGAGGAACGGCTGAGGAAAAACCCAAGTCATGTAACAGCACTTCCAGACACACACACATCCTTTTAGAAAATAACACTACTACTTCAGCATCCTCAGCTAACAGGCTCAAAGATCATGTAAAAATATAAGGTTTTGAAGCAAAGACTAAAATCTTATCCACATTCTAATATTTATATTTAGTCCTTGAGAAGTGTAGGCTACACATATACAATTATTTCTTATTATTTCCTATGGTCCACATAAAACAACTTAGAGTTTATATTCTTGGATTACGGTTTTAATGCATTAAAAGTACATAATACTTAAAGACTTTAAAAATGTCTACACACAATCCATTAAAATATCTATGTTTGAGGTCATAATTTCACTTTAAAAATAAGTACATTCTATTTAGCTACAGGAATGATTGGAGCAATGTGAAATCAAGTGGATATATATAATATTCTCTAATGTAAAGATGGACAAAAAAGTTAACTTTGGAAAATCAACTGACCAACGTGGAACACCATAATATTAACAGAGCACAAGGCAAACCCTGGATTAATATGGCTCACATAAGAGATGGCAAGAACAAGTTCTACATCAAGAACCTGTCACATAGAGCCTCAAATTCCATCAAATTCCTCCAGAGAGCAAAAAATCAACTGTTACTTCTGAATGCATTTTTCTCATATTACTGCTAAAAGCTGAATTATATTATCCAATTCCATGTATTTCACAAAAAGCAGGTCAAATTTTCAATGATACTACAATGACATTCGCAACTATGACATTTTTCTGATGTATGTACAATAAAACCCCAATAAATAACTCCTGAAAGCACTTGAATCACTACTTTAATTGATTAATGTCTCTAAAGGGCTGCAATCCCTACTCCTTGTCGTTACATATGTCTGTGTAGAAGCAAGTCAGAGCAGCTTCAATAAATATAAGTCTACAGTCACTTATAAAACAGTGACTCCCAAAGTAACATGGAAACACAGGTTTGAAACCTCAGCTTAACCTGACCCCAGCCTGTGTCCCAGGGAATGGCTACTTCCTGCTTCAAGTTTACTGATGGTCTCGACTTGGCTGCCAAGAAATTCACACTCTTGCTTTTACTCTGCTTCACTCGTCCCTCTTTCCCTGTTTTCTCTACTTGTTCTTTATCTTATTCTTGTCCTGGTGCCACTGGAATATCCCAGGGCTCAGTCTTTGGCCCTTGGTTCCTTTTCATCCACACTCAACCTTTCCCCGGTGTCCTTTACTTTCGTGGATTAAAATGCTGCCTTTATGCCAATGATTCTCAAATGCTTTCTCCAGACCAGATTGCTCTCCCCAAACCTAGATTTCATAGCTCCATTTGTAGTCATGTCCACTTGGATGTCATGTAAACATCTAAAACTCAACATTTCCAAAGCTCAACTGATGACTTTCTACCTCCTCTGCTCAGACAGGCATCCGTGGTTATTTTCATTACATGATGACATCTGTTTTCCTTTTATTCCTCAGGCAAAATATTTGGAGTAATTTTTCATTTTGTTCTTTCTCTTACACTCCACATCCAATCCACCACCAAGTCCTTTTGGCTCTATCATCAGTGTGTGCCCAGAATCTTACAAACGATCAGCATTCTATTTCTCATACCCAGGTCCAAGCCACCGTTGTCTCCAGGATTTACTGCAATAACCTCTTAACTGATTCCTCAGTGGCTACTCTTTACCCTCTGTCCTTTCTCAGCACGGTTGCCAACACGACCCAGGAAAACGTAAGTCGGACTATGTCCTCCATTCCTCTGCTGAAAACCAGCTGGTGGTTCCCTATAACCCTCAGTAGAAGCAGAAGTCCTTAAAGCAGACAAGACTCCACAGAATCTGCCACCACATCCCTCTCCTGCCCCTCCGCCATGACTCATCTGATTACCTGTTCCAGACACGTCAGGCACGCTCTCATGACAGGCATTTTGCTCCAGTGACTCTCCTTGACTTGAATGCTTTCCTCAGGACCTGCATGTCTAAGCCCCTCATCTCACTCGAAACCCATCCTCACCATTGTCTCACCTTCTCAATGGGTACCCTGACAATGCTACTTAATACTGCAACTTTTCCTTCTCCAATTCCTCCCAAACTTATTTAACTTTTTCTAAGTTTTTTTCACAGCTCCTATCACCTACTTATAAAACAATTCACGCAATACACTTTATTATTATTATTATTTTTTTTTGCGGTACGCGGGCCTCTCACTGCTGTGGCCTCTCCCGTTGCAGAGCACAGGCTCCGGACGCGCAGGCTCAGCGGCCATGGCTCAGGGGCCCAGCTGCTCCGCAGCATGTGGGATCCTCCCGGACCGGGGCACAAACCTGTGTCCCCTGCATCGGCAGGTGGACTCTCAACCACTGCGCCACCAGGGAAGCCCCTGTACACTTACTATTTATCACGTGTCCTATGACACCGATTCCAACCTGCATTAGGGTCAGGAATCTTTGTTTCATTCATTGATGAATCCCAAAAGCCAGGAAGAGCGCCTAACACCATCGTGGGTTCTTAATAAGTATTTGTTGAATGTATAAGAAAAAAACCGAATGAACAAATAATTGAATATAATTGCTCTGTTATTCTCTTTCACTTATTTATTCAACAAATATTTATTAAGGAGCCACTATAAACTGGACACGATATTACAACCTGGAGATACCACGATAAACCATTTATATTTATATGCACTTATGGAGGTTGTTTTCTAATGGGACAAACAGATATTAATCAAATGATTACATATATCAAATCAGTGCAAAGTTACAATGTATTATTTTTTAAGTAGAGGTATACGGGGCGCTCTAAAAATATAGGGAATGGTTGTCAAGACAGCCTATATAGATACTTTTAGTCCAGGTTAGGAACTGTGGTCTTTATTCCAAAGCCAAGGGGAGGTATTGAAAGGCTGTAAGCAGAAGGGTGTCCTGATGAGCTACGTATTTACAGGCACCATCTGAGGCTACTGTGTACATAAGAGAGGCACTGGGAGACAAGTAAGGAGCTGGACTAGCCTAGGTGATACCAGTGGAGCATGAGAGGAGTAGGGAGTTCAAGAGGCGTTCAGGAGCCAAAACAAACCAGAGTCTGAGAGACGGAACCCTGTCCCTGAAAGAGGAGGTATCACGTGTCATTCCTGGTCAAGTGATTTTTCTTAAGAATTTCTATTCTTTACCTCTTGGGTTGTTAAACTACTTTAAGTCTCCACCTTGTTTCGAATAGATATTTTGTGGAAGCTTAAGAATATGGACAAAAACTATTAACAGTTAAAAAGTTAAAGCCTGTAATAAGGCAAGTCTCCAAATCCAAATACCTCAAACGGATGTAAGTTGGGTGATGCAAGCAGCATTCGTAGGATGAGTTGCTCGGGAAATAAGAATTAAGCACAGCTCTAGGTGGAATATAATAACCAAAGAAGAGTTTAAGGTAAACTGATGTTTTGGTTTTTCTTAACAACTTTATTGGAGTATACTTGCTTCACAGTGGTGTGAAACCAATGTTGATTAGATACATGTATACACAAAGAGACAAAGAAAGAGAAAAACACTTGTGAATGCTTCACACAATTTCATTTCTTTCCTAATGCAGGTTTAGAATTCAAGGGAAAAATTGGTAGTTCCTACATCATCTGTCAATATTTTGCATATTCAAAATTAATTTAGAAACATTCAAAAATAAATTTTCTCAACTTTAGGGAAAATTAAATACTGATAACTGTTTAGATATGGAATTTTGAAGTAGAGGTATTTATATATGTATCATATTTATAAGTTGTATTTATATTTCTTGTCATATAATTATAATCTGTTCACAGTTACTCTTTGACCCACCAGTGAGTGATTTTATGTATCATGCATACTGTATGATTCATTAAGGACTTTTCCCAGTATCACTTTGAATATAACTGTCAAACTTACAAAATGTTTTGTAGAGTACCCAAAGGATGCTTGGCCAATAAAAGATAACTGAAGTAAAGGAAATAAAAGAGCTCAGGAGGAATGCCAGATGATTCTTGTAGGGCAGAATGTGGGCAGTGAATGCTCCAGAGACCTAGGAGTTCTCTCTGTAGGAAATCAGCTACAACCCGGAAATACCCACTGGTTGAAAGCACAAAGTAGCAGCAGCTTAACCTCAACAGAAGTTCACTTCTCCCACGTGGATCCTTCACAGCAGTCAGGACTAGAGTGTTAGTCTTGATTCTCTAGAGAAACAGAACATTCACAGCCCACAGGAATCAGTTACCGTTCCTCACAAACTCAAGTTTTAGTTTTGTTGTTCTATCCACGCCTTCAAGCGACTGGATAAGGCCCATCCACAATAGGGAAGGCAATCTGCTTTATTCAGGTTACTGTTTTAAATGTTAAACTCATCCCAAAATACCTTTGCAGAAACACCCAGAATAATGTTTGACCAAATACCTGAACACCCCATGGCTCAGTCAAGTTGACACGTACAATTAAACCTCACAGCCCATAAGGCAGCCCTGCTCCACACAGGCTTCAGTGAACATATTCCTGCATATCTGACCTCTCTGTCGTCTGTAGGATAAGGTTCTTATTCTGGAGCCTGAAGCTGGGGCTGGATCTGCAGACATTACACCCACATTTTGGTCAAGATGATGCAAAAGGAAGGAGGCATAACAGGCGGAGGATCTGTACCCGTTCTTTGAGGAAAGGCTTTAGAAGCCGCGACAAAGCTTCACCACTCACACGTCTGTGGGGAACAGTGAAATGCTGATTCTCGTCTGCAAGCTTCTCCCATCCCCACATTGCGGGCATTACCATCATTGCTCATTCAATCACCAAATGTTTATGAAACGTACGATGTGCTAGAAACAGATTTAAGGAATAAATATTCCGCAGTAAACTAGAGACCAAAGAAAACCAAAATCAGACAAACAGGCCCACACTCCCTTGAGTTTGCATTTTTAATGGAGGGAGGCAAAGAATATTCAGAAATCTAGAAGGAAAAGGCGGTCATTCCAAAATACTGCCATTTGCAGTGACACGGATGGACCTAGAGATTGTCATACTGAGTGAAAGAGAAAAACAAATATCATATGATATCACTTGTATGTGGAATCTTAAATAAATGGTACAAATGAACTTATTTACAAAAATACAAATAGAGTCTCAGATGTAGAAAACAAACTTATGGTTACCAAAGGGGGAAGGGGGGGAGGGATAAACTGGGAAGGTGGGATTGACGTATACACACTACTATATATAGAATAGATAACTAATAAGAACCTGCTGTATAGCACAGGGAACTCTACTCGATACTCCGTAATGACCTATACAGGAAAATCTCAAAAAAGAGTGGATATATGTATATGTATAACTGCTTCCCTTTGCCGTACAGCAGAAGCTAACACAACACTGTAAATCAACTAGACTCCAATAAAAATGAATAAGAAATGAGTTCATACTTGCGATGGTCACAGAGGGTTCCAGAGCTGCCAGGTTAGGCGTCATGTCGAAGTGGCATTTGAATAAAATCTGAAGGAAATGCGTAAGAGAACTATTTAGATTTTCTTGGGGGAAAAGAGAAAAAGCAAAGGCAAGGGCAAGGGCCAGCGCTCCAAGTCAGGAGAAGGCCTTAGCATCTTCTGTAATACTCAAAGGCCAGAGCTGTTAGGAAGGAGAACAGCAGGAAACAAGCTAACGCCTGGCCTGTGGGGAACCACGGCTTTACTCCGGGTGAGACCGGAAGCAACCGGAGAACTTAGAGAAGAGGGTTGACATTAGGTGACTCACTTAACGGGAATACTCTGGCTGCTGTACTGAGAACACACGAGAAGCAAGCAAAGGTAGAAACAAGGAAAATGCGGGTCCACTTTCCTACTCACCTCGTGTCCAATATAATTGGGTTTTATTTACATACTAAACAGTCCCATGTCTGCCCAAGAGAGATGACTGAGAGCATCACCTAGTTACTGCCTTCAACAAACGGCCCAGGAAACCTGGTTATGCACAGCTCTTCAAGCCCCAGGAACTATACAAGTTATCAGCACACGATACATTCAACAAACAACGGTGGAACACGAACAGGATGACCCATTCAGAACTGGCGGGAATGGAAAACACACAGCACTATTTTGCCCTTACAATTATCATTTTTCCCCTAATATATGGAATTTCTCCCCTCTGTCAGTAAATTTTTCATTTAGTAATTTACAGCCTCCCCACTTCTGCTCTCTCAGAAGAACTCATTTTTTCAGCATCACCTGTGGTCTCAGTCCTTCCCTCACCCTTCAAGCCCTCAACTCAAAGAGCTATTTCTTGGGGATCACACGGCTTCCTACGCCTTCTTACTGCTACTGCAGTTTGGGTGGCCTAGAGCTGCTTTTGGGATAGAAACATTACAGGTGCTGGCAGGCCAGACCCCTGAAAATCTCTTATGTTTTACTAATTTTTGCACCTCTTCACTACCATGGGCAAGTAATTATAGCCAACTTTCTTGTCTGGATAATGTTTTCATTGTGAAGACTCTCTTCTTGCAACTACTGGTCCCTGTGCTCTTGCTCTCACTGTCTCCCCTCCCTGCCACTCTTAGTATTTAAAGCAGGGTCCCCACTCTCGGTCTGCAGCTCTGCTGCAAAGGCCTTTCTATAGCACGATATTGTACTTACCTTACACTACGTCAACTGCTTGGAAGGTACTGCTGATGAATTCTTGCTAGTCTCCAAACCCCTGTGATTTCCATTTCCTGACCCAGGGAATCCAGATGCAGCTACAGGTGGGAATTTCTTACCACAAAAAAGGGCACTGCAAGATATTCTCCATTCTGAACTGAGACCCCGGAGCTCCCTGCTGGCTTTAGGCCCAGAGAATACTGGCAGTTAGACCTAAAGACACTAGCTGATGGGGTCTCCCAGCAAAATGGAGTAACCTTTTCATACTACATCAAAACCCACCGGCCAAGCAGCATCCCCTATGTGCATGACATGTTCAACCCGTTGTAGTATCCCCTCTTAAATGTGAAGCAACAGGCTAGTATCATTGGGTATTTAAAGGAATTGCAATGATAAAAGATAAAGACCAAATCAAGCAAAATAGGCAGGAAACGCAATCCACAGTAAGTCTGCCAGATAAAATGCACAAGGCCTAGTGACATTCAAATTTCAAATAAACGACAAATACCTCTTGAGTACAAGGATGTTGCTTCCAATATTTGGGACATACTTCTACTGAAGACAAAATATTTGTTGAAATTCAAACTTGACTGGACATCCTGTATTTTTATTTACTAAATCTAGCAACCTTCATCCATGGAGGATAAGAAAACATTACAAAAACGATAATCAGCATGTTAGAGATATAGAAAAGATGCAGCAACCAGAGAGAGAAGTCAAGTGGGAGTGTGACCTCTCAGGAGACAGCAAAATCTCCATCATGTATTTGAGGTTTTCTAAGTGAATTCAAAAAGGAGGGGGTATATGTATACGTACAGCTGATTCACTTTGCTGTACAGCAGCAACTAATACAACACTGTAAGTCAACTATGCTTCAATAAACATTTAAACAAATAAATACATTTTTAAAAATGTCCACAGTAGCAGGGGATGGGAAGACGTTTCCATACTCCCCACGCCCCCTTATTACTATTATGTTGTCGCATTAATATAACATTTGGATTCCAAAAATCCCAAGTAATATCCTTCAATTTAGGTGGGTCTGAAATCAAACATATAAAAATTGTATTGCCTGGTGGGACTAGCAGTGGTTCATAAACAGTAATATGCAGAAAGATGACCTGGATTTCTTACTAAAATACTAATAACAGTGTCCCACACCCATATATTCTGATTGCATATATGTGGATTGGGCCCTAAGAATGTACACTTTAGCAAACAGTGCAGGCAAAACTTTGATAACATTTTGAGGAATGCTGTCTTAACACTTGCTAAATCTGCTGTATCGTCATACACATATATATTTATAAGACTTACGAATAGAAGTTGAAGGAACCTTGTGTTTTTTTTTCCAGGTAACATTTAGTCTTTATTAATAATCAGGAAGGAAAGCACTAAAACCGTCTGAAGCTTTCCTCTTTGCTTGTAGACAAGAACGAACCCCATGGAGAGAGTGATGTAACATTTTTCTAGGAAAGCAAACTTTCATACAGAACAGAAAACACAGTCTCACGGAGTCCAGGGTTGGGACCTGGCGAGTGAGCAGCTCTTCTGAGTGATGCAGTGGCTATGAGTCTCCATCCTCTAGACATGTGCCTGGTGCAGCTGGAAACCAGGAGATGCTGATTTTATATCGAGAGGTTCTGATTCTCAACTCCCCGGAGCATAAATATTTTAGAAATGTAGAGTGCGAGTAGGAAGTGAAGGGAGAATGTCCTGGAAGTGTACCCACTGTTAGAAAGAAACAGCCTGCAGAGCGGTGGGGAGACTGGACAGTTGAACTCACAGCCCCTAATACGAATGGGTGCTTACAGTTCAGCTCCCTCTGGGTTTGTGGGCATCACCCACTGAATCCTCATGGCGACTCTAAGAGTGGATATTACCATGACCTTCATTTATGGACGAGGAAGCCGAGACAGTGAAAGAGTAAATAATGGATGAAATATTTACTAGTAAGTGAATTAGTTACACACATAATAAGGGGCTGCACCAGGTTTTTAATCTAGGCTGAATGACTTACATTAGTAATATTAGGAAATTTTAAGCACTATTCAAAATATTATCGAGTAAAGAGTATCCCTAAGATAATCTACATCTTTAGCTAATTCAGTTCCTAGTTACTGGCAATTTCAGTTTAAAGCCAATATATGACCAAATGTTTCACTTTAAAATTGTGTTTTCCATGTAGCATGGGGCTCTTGCTAGAACAGATTAAGGCTTTTCTCCCCCTGGATCTGACCACAGGAAACATAATATCTGCACTATTTCTCTCCACATTTGTCTCAGAGCTCACATCAAGATTTTTAGAAACTTTTTCAGTGATCAGTTTTTTTATCATCATGTTCTCGGTGGGTGAGTTTCTGATTTAGATTCGTCTCTTTTCCTGAAAGAAATAGAATTTAATCATATGTAAGTCTAATATACGAGACATGTCTTTTCATCATGCCTATAAATTTCCTCTCCTAGTAGTTAAAATGTGATTAAAGTTCAACAAGTCCCCATAGTTAAACCAAAGGAGCATTGCAAGTGATGTATCCTAATTATTCTGGGATAGCAGGAAGGAGAGCCATACTTGAATAGCAAATGACAGCTTTCATAGCACCTCCCAAACCACTGGGCTACAGCTCATCCCCCTCTGGAGAGCTTTACAGGAGAAGGGAAGAACATTTGTAATAAAATAATCATAAGCTGGGTAAAGCAGAATTCACCTGCATGCACACCTGTGTGTCTGTGTAACACACAGTTCATTCCACACATTCCTCTCCATTTTTCTAGCAGGTTCCATGAGGGAGAGGCTCTGCAGTTATTCTAATTGTACTCCTGCCAGGAGATCAACTGAGATAAAATAAAGAAGAGCACGTACATACCATCAAATCAAAGCACAGGTTAGCCAGCACAAAGAGAAAGGCCATCATACTGCTGAAACGCACAGACTGGAGAAACAGGTTAAACGCACAGACTGGAGAAACGTACAGACTGGAGAAACAGGTTAAACCCCACAAGATGACAAATAACACGGATGAAAGCAGACGTCTGTGCGTACTGAAATCCAAAACTCCCAGCATACAAAGAAACAAGAGGAGAAAACTAAGAAGCAGAACACTAAAAAAGAAAGTCTCAAGGATTTAGTCCACAGTAAGCTTGACATAAGAGCAATTTGACATAGTTGCCAAAGTTAGCATGACAGCGGACATGATCTGATATTAAAAATCTTGTTTGAGTTTCGACTTCAGAGCATATCTGGTTAAATAATTACATGGTTAGAGCTCACTGGTCAGAGTAGGATCTAAATAAGTTTAGAGACAGGAGAAATTTTTCTATGGCCTTCAGGTTTAAGTGACAAAAGCTGTAGAATTACTAGTACTGAATAAGAAAATACCCTAGAATTTGGAAAATAAAGATATTGTCATGAAATTCAAGAGCTGAGTGAAATTATTTGTATATTTATCTTCTTAGACATTATAGAAACTCTGACTATAAAGCCCAGAAACTATGATTTTTATATTTATGAATTCATTATTATTCTTCTATGTATAGTACAAATTCTTGTTTTATCATATGATGTTTAAATTATTATACAATATTTGATTATAAAAAGAATACATGTTACAAAACATAAAATAAATAACCATGACTACATTACCGTACTTAATTTCAATGTTAGAAATATGACTGAATATATGTGTTTATTGTCTCAAATTCTGTCTCTCTGTCCTGCTGCCAAGCAACTACAGATGGCTCCTAACTTATGATGGTTCAACTCAGGGTTTTTTGACTTTATGATGGAGTGAAAGCAATAAGCATTCAGTAGAAACCATACTTTGAATTTTGCTCTTTTCCTGGGCTAGGGATCATGGCCTGCTACCCTCTTGTGATGGAGGCAGTGAGCACAGGTCTCCCATCAGCCAGCCAGGTGACTGCAAGATGAACAATTGATACACATAATACCATTCCATACCCAGACAACGATTCTGCTTTTCACTTTCAGTATTCAGCAAATTATATAAAATATTCAACACTTATAACAAAATAGGACTTGTGTTAGATGATCCTTCCCAGCTGTAGGCTAACATAAGTGCTCTGAGCACATTTAAGGCAGGCTGGGCTAAGATAGGCTACGTCCTAGTTTGTATGTTAAATGCATTTTTGACTTATGGTATTTTCAACCTACTATGGGTTTATTGGGACATAGCCTCATTGTAAGTCTTGGCAAATACATAGATTGAATTGTGGCTTCATGGTATGCATTCGACAATTTATCATATATTTTTATTTTTAAAATTGTGTTTCGGACTTTATAGAAGAAGTGTAATGTGCTAAGACTTGCTTTTGGGGACTCATATTTATTTCTATAAGACTCATTCATGTCACTGAGTACGGCATTAGTTTGTTCAACATCATATCTGTAAAATAGTTTCTTTAATTTAATATACATAAATGGGCATTTGGGCTACTGATTCAGTCCGCTCCCTTATAAGCATTGCTATTAATACCTCCTACCTGTCCCCTACTGCATTCTTTGTTTGTTTGTTTGCGATACGTGGGCCTCTCACTGTTGTGGCCTCTCCCATTGCGGAGCACAGTCTCCGGACACACAGGCTCAGCGGCCATGGCTCACGGGCCCAGCCGCTCCGCGGCATGTGGGATCTTCCCGGACCGGGGCACGAACCCGTGTCCCCTGCATCGGCAGGTGGACTCTCAACCACTGCGCCACCAGGGAAGCCCTCCCCTACTGCACTCTTGTGTAAGGAAGAAAAATCATCTTCCCTCCACTCTTTTGAGTTCTTGGCTGACACACTCTGTCATAAGAGACAGATTAACAAGAGGAAAACAAACACAAATGTATTAACACGTATACCTCACATATACATGGGAGATACACAGGGAAAAGTGTACCATTTACTCCCCAAGGTGGCTTAGAATTCATTCATACCATTTTAATAGGGAAAGGGGAGAGGGATGTCGACAACTTAGGGGAGAGGAAATGATTTTTAGGAAAGATGAATGAGCCCTTAGAAGGAGAGATGGGGGATCTGACAGTTTGTGACAAAGTTTATCTGCGTGTGGAATTGATTTCTAGTCTCTCCTGTGATTAAGAGTCAATCTTCCCTGGTTGATGAAGCTCCTGGGGAGTGGATCTGTGGCCATGCAGTTCCTATTGTTCCTTTTGTAGAATTTATGTTCGGACAGATAAAAAGAGTTCAGAGAAAGCCTCTCCCCCTACTGCCTTTTTACCAAGTGCCTACAGCTCAAAATAATCAATACAGCAAAACGGCATAATTTGGTGTGGAATGCCCTGAATGTCTATGTCATATTTGAAGTGGTGTATCTGCTCCCCTTCAGTTGCAAGATAATAAAAAATATTGCAGGATTACAGAGTATTGAATGCTAATCTATTCCAAAGTGGTTTTTACCATTGTACACTCAAAACAACAAATTATAAAATTTCTCCTCATTCCATATCCTATCCAAAACTGGCTATTGTCACACATCTTACTTGTGGCCAAAATAATGAGTGTAAAATTCTATCTTATTGTGATCTCACTTATATTTATTTCACTAATTACAAGTGAAGTTAAGAACATATTTTTATTTGTTTATTTAACATTTTTTCTCCTATTTTAAACAACCATTCCTTTCTTAGGTCTGTTTTTACTTTGTTGTTTTTCCCTTTTCTTATTAATTCCCAGAAATTCTTTCTATGTATAGTATACTGTGTGTTGGTTCCAGATGTCACAAATATCTTCTTTAGGTTGATGGCTGTCAGGAACGTGAAGGGTCTGAGATTGTACCCTACCTGCAGAGGCACATGTTAGCTCGGCAGCACCATGTCACAGGTACTGACGAAGACAAGAAAATTCTAAATAAGAGAGAAGAAACCATTACTCACAACACAGCAGCAAACGTCATGAGTATTACCATATTTTCACCCTTTCTCCTGCTCTCAATTCCATGAGAATGAAGAACTGCGTCAAGGCTGCCAGGACTCCCTCCTTGACCAAACTCTACTAGGCTCCCTCTTAGCCCTGTTCTCGACTAGCCTCAACCTAGGCTTATGAAGTCTTGAACAAAACATTAGCATGGTTGCTACCATCTCAAGGCCACATCCCTAGGGTGACCTTCCCACCTTTTAAAGTGCCTTCCTGAAAAAACTGAAGCTTCGAAAAGAATGTACTATTTGTTCCATACAACACCTGAAGACAGGGCCCTGGTCCCCCAGCCCCTGTGGAAGGGGAGGAGCCTAATTTCCATAAACGCCAGTTAGCAAACCCGGATGGGGTTCATGGACCAACATTCCTGTCCTCCTTTTGTATTTTTCATTCACTCACTCTACCGCGCCCTCGCTCATGCCCCTTTAAAATACTGAGTCACCTCTGTACAGATAGAAATTGAATTCAGTTCATGCTGGACTCTTCCTTATAGCAGTAGTACAGCATGATGAAAATCCATCCTTCCAGCTTTATCTAGCATTCAGCTGTGTTTATCTCTGACAAGCACGTACATACCACGTGCAAAGTAGACAGGATTCACAGCTAAGGGACTCAGGGCTAAGGGTCCTGCCTATGTTGACCAAAGAGCAAACACTGTACCAAGCAGCAAACATGCCTCTCCTCCTTCATGCCCTCCACACGCACCCAGGGAAGCAGGCAGTTGGTTACACGGCAGTTACACCAATCCCTTTGACCTTCACAGTTTTCTATGTGATCAGCCATAGAGCTGGCTCAGATCAGGAGAGCTTTCAGTCCGTCACATGCAGCAAAAACACACAAGGATGCTCAGGACCTGTGGCAAACTGTTTCTTCAACTGACTTTTTCACAACATTTAAGGTGTTTTTTGAGAAGTGAAGTTGTTCATTTTACTGATCAAATGTAAATGATGTAATATACGGTTAATACATTTAATAATAATTGCTATTACTATGTCATAAAGATTTCCTACTATACTGTATTGTTTATATATTTTTTTATTTTCTGAATATTATAATGTTTTGCTATCTTAAAAAAAATAACCTTTCTGGCTGGGAAAATACTGGCATTCATGGGCTGTCCAATTCTTTGAGACAGCAAAGGGCTCAGCGGGGAGCATGCCTTTGACACCAAACCAACTGATGAGAATCATCCCTCCTCTATCTGGTCCAATCGGTATCCATCATTTAATCACATCTGCAAAGTCCCTTTTGTTTTGCAAGGTACAAGTCAGGAGTTTTAGGAACTAGAACCTGGACATCTCATTTGTGGGTGGGGTGGGACATTTCCTGTTTAACAATTACCTTAAATAATTGGGAAAATAACACCTGCCGTACTTGTTTTCATAGTTTGTCACTGGGCTCAACTGAGATGATTCTGGGGAAAGCTTTATACCATCAGCAAAGGTATCATTTACTAGAGAGGAACACATTTTTACCACTCCCATTTCACGTATTTCTCTTTACTACACAAAATATTTTTCTCTTTATATTTGGATTATTATGTGAATTGATTTCAGTGCTGTGATTCATACACATAAAATGAACTAAAAAGGCATACTTTCTTCTAAATGACTAAGAATGTTGCATCTCATTCAAGGGATTAATCCATCAGCAATTGTTTTCTAGTATATAGTGAAAACTAAAGATCTAACTTCAATATTCCTCTAAAAATAACAAATTATTGTAGGATCATTTCCCTAATGCCATGCAAAGGGAAGTCTGCAACATCTGAGTTTTCACATAAGTATGTCTGCTCCTGAGAATTTTTTTGCTGTTCTATCATTTCATTTGACTACCCCTTTAACTCACAGTCTCAATTATCCTAGGTTTAAAATCAATTTTCCTATCTGGTAGAACAACTTCCCTAGTCCATACTCTTTGTATATAAGTATGAGAAAGATCTTGCCAAGGTTTAGCAAAATCTTGCTGGGATTTTAAATGGAATAGTACTGTGTCTGAATATCAATTAGGAAATAAATAAATAAATTCTATTTTCCCGAAAAGTTTTAATTAGTTACTGAGGTACTTTTTAATGAAATAAATATTGTATTTTCTATATGCTTCCTGTTAGTTTCTAAAATTTAGTTGACCCGTGTATATTGACCTTCAAGCAGATATTCTGTTAAATTTATCTATTATTTCTAATCATTTGTTGGTACACTATTTTGGATTCTCAATGAAGATAGTCGCATCTTCCACAATATTCACAGCTTTGTTTTCTTTATCACTCTTATAATATTTATTTTCTTTTTTCATTGGAAATACTAGCTGGGGTCAGAAAGCAAGGAAAGTGCACATTTTAATTTTGTTCTTTATTTAGAGTGAATTCTTCTAAAATTTCACTGTTGAGAATTATAATTTCTGAAAGAATTATGTAGATACACATTATCAGCATAAGTACCAGCACTGAATTGATTTCAAGAATAAATGTTGAAATTTGTCAATACTTTTCCTACACTTACTGAGATGCTCATATGTCTTTCTACTTTAATGTGTAAATATGGTAAAGTACCACATTTTGTTAAAAACTGTCCCAATATTTGTAGGTTAACTCCATTTCATAATATACTGGATTTTTGCACATGGTTTGTGTTTGCTAACATTTTGTTTAAGATTTCTTTTTAAATCTATATCCATAAATGCAATCATTCAGAAAATTTTTCTTTTCCTGCATGTGTCTAATTTTGTTAAAGCAGTTGTGCAGACCTCATAAAAATATTTGGGAGGTGTTCTGGGTTTTTTTTGTTTTCTATGAGAGAGAAACTTAAATATACAAAGAATGACCAGTTTCCTCGTATTTTGAAAAGAATTTACATACTATATCAATTTACTTCCTTTAGGAAAATGTTTAAAATTGATTCATTTTTAAACTGGTTACAATATTAGTTAAGCATTCTTTCTTGAATTTATTTTAATTAACTCTATTTTCCTAGAAAGTTGTCCATCTCATCTAAGCTACAAATACATTGCCATGAAGATTTTAATAGCATTCTCATACATTTTTAAATGTTTGCTACAATTGTAGCAATATATTGCATTAAATAAATTGCACTAAAAATAAACACATTGTACTAAAATTATTACATTAGGTATGCGTTCTCATTTTTGTTTCTTAACTCCCTTCAAAAATATTTTTTTATTTGATTAGTCATATAAAAGAATTAACATTTGGCTTTGTTGATATTGTCTATTATAACTTAGTGTACTGTATCATTAATTTCTTCTTCAATATAATATTTTCCTTATTATTTTACTGACATCTTAATTCAAATGATAAGATCATTATTTTTAAATATCATTTTATTAGAAAAATTTATGATAATTTCCCTCTAAGAATTTTTGTCACTGTATATCACATTCATTGATATGCATATATCTTATATTCTAATTATTTTATAAATTATCACCATGAATAATTTTTGGACTGAGGTTTTTAGCAGTGTGCTTTTAAATTTTCAAGCACAGAGATTTTTGTTGTTTCCTGTCTTTTATTGGCTGTTAAAATTTACTTGTCTTATCATAAGAGGACGAGTTTTATACATTCTTAATTTTGATAGTTATCAAAAATTGCTTTTTATTTTAGAAAATGGCCAGTTGTTTGCAAATGTTCAATGTGTGTTCAAGTAATTCACAAGCTATTATATTCATAGTTTAATATTTTCAATAAATGGAAGTCATTATTTGTGTTGTTCAAAATTTTTTATCTTCACTAAATTCTTGCCTGCAAAATAAATAATTAAGAGAGATATGGTACAGTTACATACTGTAATGGTGAATTTTTCAGTTTTTTCTATTGTTGTGAAAATTTATGTAGTTTTAGACTATTTTATTATTTGCTTACTTAGTTAATTGAATGTTTTGTCCAGTAACAAACTCAACTTTTTTTTTCCCTCTTGTGTCTTTTCCATCCTTTTATTTTCAAGCTTTCTATAATCTTATGATTTTAGTGTGTATCTTATAAATAGCATGCTACTAGATTTTCATATATAATCTGATATCCTAGTCTTTTACTTGGCACAATTAGTTTAAATTCACTGTGGTAATAAAAATATTCAGATTTTTTTCAAACATCACTTGTTGCTTTTGGGTTTTCTATACACGCATACCTCATACCTATTTTGGGTTTGGTTACAGGCCACTGCAATAAAGCAAATATTGCAATAAGGCAAATCCCACAAATTTTTTGTTTTCCCATTGCATATAACAGTTATGCTTATAGTATCCTGATGTCTGTTAAGTATGCAATAGCATTATGTCTTAAAAAACAATTCATATACCTTAATTTAGAAAACACTTTTTTTGCTAAAAATGCTAACCCATCATCTTAGCCTTTAGAGAGTTATAATCTTTTTGCTGGTGGAGGGTCCTGCCTCGATGGTGGCTGCTGGCTGACCAGGGTGGTCGTTGCTGAAGGCTGGGGTGACTGTGGAAATTTCTTAAAACAAGGCATCAGTGGAGTCTGCCACATCGATTGACTCTTCCTTTTATGAACACTTTCTCTGTTGCATGCAATGCTGTTTGACAGCATTTTATCCATAGGAGAATTTCTTTCAGAATTGGACTCAGTCCTCTCAAACCCTGCTGCTGCTTTATCCACTAAGTTTAGATAATATTCTAAATCCTTTGTTGTCCTTTCAACCATCCTCATAGCATCTTCACCCAGAGTAGATTCCATCACAAGGAAGCACTTTTTCTGCTCTTACAGAAGAGGCAACTCCTCATCCAGAGATGGCAGCAATTCACTCACCTCTTCAGGATCCACTTCTTTTTTTTTTTAAACTCAATTTCGTTTCTTTTTATGGCTGACTAATATTCCATTGTATATATGTGCCACATCTCCTTTATCCATTCAACTGTCAATGGACACTTAGGTCAGGCTCCACTTCTTATTCTAGTTCTCCTGCTGTTTCCACCACATCTGCAGTTACTTCCTCCACTGAAGTCTTGAACACCTCAAAGTCATCCATTAGGGTTAGAATCAACTTCTTCCAAATTCTTGTTAATGTTGATATTTTGACTTCTTCCCATGAATCTTCTTATTGGTATCTAGAATAGTGAATCCTTTCCAGAAAGTTTACAGTTGACTTTTCCCAGATCCATCAGAGGAATCACTATCTATGGCAGCTATAGTCTTACTAAACGCGTTTCTTAAATAATAAAACTTGAAAATTGAAATTCCTCCTTGATCCATGGGTTGCAGAATGGATGCTGCGTTGGCAGGCATGAAAGCAACATGAATCTCACTGTCCAACTGCATCAGAGCTTTTGAATGACGAGGTGTGTTGTCAATGTGCAGTAATATTTTGAAGGGAATCTTTTTTTTTTTTTTTCTGAGCAGTAGGTCTTAACAGTAGGCTTAGAATATTCAGTCAACCATGCTGTAAACAGATGTGCTACTATTCAGTCTTTGCCATTCCATTGATAAAGCACAGGAAAAGTAGATTGAGCATAATTCTTAAGGGTCCTAGGATTTTCAGATGGTCAATGAGCATTGGCTTCAACTTGAAGTCACCAGCTACATTAGCCCCTAACAAGAAAGTCAACCTGTCCTTTGAAGCTTTGAAGCCAGGCATTGACTTCTCCTCTTTAGCTATAAAAGTCCTAGATGGCATCTTCTTCCAATAGAAGGCTATTTTGTCTACACTGAAAATCTGTTGTTCAGTGTAGCCACCTTCATTAATTATCTTAGTTAGATCTTTGGGATAACTTGCTACAGCTTCTGCATCAACACTTACAAGCTACATTAGCCCCTAACGAGAAAGTCAACCTGTCCTTTGAAGCTTTGAAACCAGGCATTGACTTCTCCTCTTTAGCTATAAAAGTCCTAGATGGCATCTTCTTCCAAAAGAAGGCTGTTTTGTCTACACTGAAAATCTGTTGTTCAGTGTAGCCACCTTCATTAATTATCTTAGTTAGATCTTTGGGATAACTTGCTACAGCTTCTGCATCAACACTTACACTCTCACCTTGCATTTATGTTATGAAGATGGCTTCTTTCCTTAAACCTCATGAACCAACCTCAGCTACCTTCAGACTTTTCTTCTGCAGCTTCCTCACCTCTCTCAGCCTTCAGAGAATTGAAGAGTTGTGGCCCTGCTCTGGATTAGGCTTGGATTAAGGGAATGTTGTGGTTGGTTTGGTCTTCTACTGAGACCACTAAAATTTTCTTCACATCAGCAATGAGGCTGTTTCACTTTCCTATAATTTGTGTATTCACTGGAGTAGCACATTTTTGAAAAATTGAAGTATAGTTGATTTACAATGTTGTATTAGTTTCAAGCATACAGCAAAGTGATTCAGTTATATATAATTCTTTTTCATATTATTTTTCATTATAGTTCACTGGAGTAGCACATTTTTAAAAAATTGTATAGTTGATTTACAATGTTGTATTAGTTTCAAGCATACAGCAAAGTGATTCAGTTATATATAATTCTTTTTCATATTATTTTTCATTATGGTTTATCACAGGATATTGAATATAGTTCCCTGTGCTATACAATAGGTTCTTGTTGGTTATCTCTTTTATATATAGTAGTGTGTATATGTTAATCCTTAACTCCTCATTTATCCCTCCCCCACCCCCTTTCCCCTTTGGTAACCATAAGTTTGTTTTCTATGTCTATGAGTCTGTTTCTGCTTTGTAAGTAAGTTCGTTTGTACCATATTTTAGATTCAACTTGTAATTTCCTTCAAGAAATTTTCCTCTGCATTCAGAACTTGGCTAACTGTTTGGTGAAAGAGTCGTGGCTCTCAGCCTATCTTGGTTTTCACATAAGCTTAATCATTTCTAGCTTTCAATTTAAAATGAGATATATGTGACTTTTCCTTTCACTTAAACACTTAGAGACCATTGTGGGGTTATTAACTCTCCTAGTTTAAATAGTTTTGTGTACAATAAGGAGGCCTGAGGACAGGGAGAGGGACAGGGGAATGGTCGATTGGTGGGGCAGTCAGAACACACACAATGCTGAAGATTAAATTCCTGACCTTACAGAGGCAAGGTTCATGGTGTCCCCAAAACAATTACAACAGTAACATCCAAGATCACAAATCAAAGATCACCAAAATCATATAACAATAATGGAAAAGTCTGAAATATTGCAAGAATTGTTAACACAGAGACACAAAGTGAACAAATACTGTTGGAAAAATGGCGCCAATAGACTTGCAAGACTCAGGGTTGCCACAAACATTCAGTTTGTAAAAAGTGGAGTATCCACAAAGCACAATAAAGTGAAGTGCAATAAAAGGAGTATACCTGTATTTTTCTCCTTATATGTCTCTTTTGAATGATAGTAGCTATGTTACATAATCTTTTTCTATTATTTATTGGTTATCTTAGACATTTTATCATGAGCATTTAATTTATAAAAGCTGACAAGCAGCATATTGGTCCATTTCCTGAATGACATATAGAAAATAAAATTATTTAATTATTATCAACCTATGTGTAATTTTGTCCTATTATGAAGTTCTCTATTTTATTTCCCAAATTAAATATGATAAATTATAAACTAATAATAATTGTAAAAAATGTTTGATTTGATTAATGTAAGTCAAGAAGGGATTCTTTTTTTTTTTTTTTTGACCACGGCATGTGGTATCTTCCCGGACCAGGGCACGAACCCATGTCCCCGGCATCGGCAGGTGGACTCTCAACCACTGTGCCACCAGGGAAGCCCCAAGAAGGGATTCTTGCTCACAAATTTTTAAAATATATTTGAAAAATATTTTTAGCTTTTGGAGTTTTAATATGCATGTGTAATAGGGAAGAATACATCTGACTCCATATTAGATCTCTTTCTTTTACTTTAACCTTTGTATTCTATTGCTTTCGCTACAAGTTAAGATTGTTGCCTATAGCCTGAAATATACAGGATAGCCCATTCTCAAGTATCTGGCCTTTAAAGGTGTAACACTTCTCCATTCATATAGAGATAAAAAGTTGCAGAACAGAGAATAACATTTGTCTCACTGGAGGTTTATGTGAACATCATGAACAGACTTATGTGGACAGCTGCAAGAACAAAGGATCTGACACCAAGAAGTTTGCAAAAACAAGCTACACACCCCTTCCCTTTTAATATAAAAGAAGACTGAATTCTAACTCAGGGAAGATGGTTCTTTGGGAAGCTAGTCCACCATCTTCGCTGTCTGCTGGCTTTCTGAAAAAGTCGCTATTCTTTGCCCCAACAACTCAATTTATTGGCCTGTCATGCAGCAAGCAGTACAAGCTTGAACCTGTTAACACACACAAGGAAATACACTCTTTTTAAGTATACAATTCAAATGCTGTTGATAAGTATATAAAGTTGGATAACAGTTACCACACAGCCATGATTAGTAAATCCACATACCCCACCCATCTGGAAATGACTAATCTAACAGTTATGACTTTTCTTGAGTTTCATAAATAGAATCATAAAGTATATATATTCATCCATGTGTCTTGTTTGTGTCACGAACAAATTGCTTTTGCATTTCATCCATGCTATTTTCTGTAGCAGCATTTTTCTTTGTTTTTTCATTAAAAGCATTCAATTGTATATATTTTCACCACATTTTTTACCTGTTCACAAGTTGACAGACATTTTCATTTTGGGAGGAATATGAATGGACTGATATTAAAAAACTGAATGTATTTGTGTGTTTATGTTTTAATTAATCTTGGGTAATTATCAAAAAGAGGGACTGTTGAGTCATGTGGTGACATTTACCTGTACATTTACCTATGGAATGCCCTGTGAAGCTGGTGTTTAAATTGGACACACCATTTATTTTCATCCCCAGCAGCAACGTAGGAGAGTATGTGTTGCTTGCTACAGCCATGATTTTTAATGTGAGTCACTCTAATGGGTGTATAGTGACATTTAATTGTCATTGTAATTTGCATTTAATTTGTAATTTAATTTAGATTGTATTTAATGACTAAGGATGTTGAGCACAGCCATTCATTTACCTACTTTAGTGAAGTATTTGTTCAAATCTTTTACCCATTAGTATTGAGTCATTTGTCTTACTACTGAGTTGGAAGTATACATCGTATATTCTGGATATAAGTCCTTTATCAGATACACATTTTGCTAATATTTTCTCTGAGACTATAGTTTACTTTTCATTGTCTTAACTCTCTTTTGAGGAGCAGTACTCATTAATTTTGATTAGATTTCCTTATCACTGTTTTTCTTTTATAGTTTGTGATTTCATGACCTAAGAAATACTGTAAGAAAGATTTTTCTTATAAATTTTCTTCGCAAAGATTTATAGTTTTAGGGCTTACATTTAGGTCTATAATCAGCTCAACCATCTTGAACCATAGGATTAAACCCCTGTGTTTGGTTCAAGAAACACATTCAATGTCTGAATGTGTATTCAAGCAAAAGCCAGGACAAATTTGAAAAGTGTGTAGATGAATGTACCTTAAGCAGAGAAATATGTTTCCTAAATCCCAGGTGTCTCGTATTTTGAGAACTTACTTATGTGACTCCACATGTACTACATTAATAATTTTCCATGGTTGATACATCTAGTTAATAAGATTTTTTAAATTCTACATAGGATAGATTTTCCAATGTGAGAAGATTTATTGACTTCCAAGTATTATAGCTCCATAAAAATTTAGAAACATACCCAAATAAATTTTTTCTATCACTGGTGAAAGCAAAAGTAGTTGAGACATAGCAGTTGGGAGGGAAATTCAATGTATTAAGATTGTACATCCACAGCAAACTGATTTTGAAGAAAAGATTATACAGAAAGGCACAATGCTTACTCCACACTCTCAGTAAGAATCAGTTTCTTTAATTTTTCAAATGGTAAAAAAATTTATGCAGAATCATTAAAAGCACACAAACTATAAAACAAAAATCAGATTTCCTCTTCTTCCTCCTTTCCATCAAATTATCATTATATTTATCTCATTTTTCACTCCAAGCTGCTAAAAACATACTGTCACTCACAGATTACACGTCCTCAGTGAAACCACTTACTTCTAAACCCATCAATCTGGTTAGTCATTTTACAGCAGGACGAAAGCCAGACTGGAAAACAAATGGCTGTTTTTTTAAATTAATCTCACGTTGGAAATTAACATAGTTTCCCACTCTGTTGATCTGGAAATTGTATTTCTTTTGTTCCCATTCTGACCTCAACAGATATTTTAACAATATTTTGGCAGATTTTTTTTTGAAACACAAAATAGTAATACGTACTGGGAACATGCTTATGAACAAAACTTGGTCCCTACAATTCAGAAAGTGATAATTTAGTAAGAGAGCGAGAAATGTAAACACAACATAATAAGAGGGTTAGTAAATGCTTGCCGGGATGAAGTGATAGTTGATGAGAGGCTGCCCTAGACCCCTCTCTGTGCTGCATGGATTGGAGAAGCCTCAAGAGGTGAAAATCAACAAATGTGGAAAATAATGAACATGGAAAATAAAGTACACTTTGAAGCGGAGATTTATTCCCAGATATTTGATTTGGACAAATGAGTAGATGATAATGACATTAACATTAAAAATTGCTAATGCAAATGAACTTTTTCACAAAGCAGAAATAGAGTCACAGATGTAGAAAACAAACTTACGGTTACCTAGGGGGATGGGGGAAGGAGGGATAAATTGGGAGACTGGGTTTGACACATACACATTACTATATATAAAATAGATAATAAGAACCTACTGTATAGCACAGGGAAGTCTACTCAATACTCTGTAAAGACCTATATGGGAAAATAATCTTAAAAAGAGCAGATATATGTATATGTATAACTGATTCACTTTGCTGTACACCTGAAACTAACACAACATTGTAAATCAACTATAGTCCAATAAAAGTTAATTTAAAAAATTGCTAAAGCAGAAGCAGATACACCTAAATATTAATTTTATAATAAATTATTATTGTATTAAAAGCCAGAACATTTAATTTTTAAGAATATAATGTTTCATCAAAGTTTGGAGTGCTTTTACATCCTCAGATTTTAAATTATTTTTATACAACTATCTCAATTTATTTTTAACCTTTCTAATTCATAACTTAACTATTCTAGTGATTTAAGTGGTAATCTAACATCATTTTAACTCATAAAATGCTATATTTTGTAAGATTTTTTATTTAATATGAATTTGCTTTCAATTTTTATATGACCACTACCTCTATTAATTAAAGAATAATTACAAGAGTAAATACACAGGGATATTTTAGAGGGAATAATTTCATGTGTCATTTGCATTAGTGAATATTATTTTTTAATTAGGATTCCATTTCTTTGGCTACCTTACTGTGGCAGCAACTCAAAGTATACACAGATAATTAGTGCCTTATGGTTGAAGGAAAGGCCACATTGGCTCTGAAACAATGCAGTCTAGTTTGGGGGAAATACCATTAAGTCTTCTTCATGTGAAAAGAATCCTACATTGCTATTTTCTACTGAAGAGGGCCTTGCTTGGGAGACAGATGAAAAACTCACCCTCAAAAAGGACATGACCTTAAAGATACACATTGGAAAAGAAAAGATCTAAAATAAACAAAATCATATCAATGCTAGTGAAAATTACTATTCATAGCACTAATAAGATGCAAGTTATATGGAAGAAATATCAATAACAGGGTGGGGTGAGCATAGGGTACACTGAATATAATCAGCTCTAACATAACAGGTGCAGAATAAAGACTCTGAAAGTTCATAATGGACGTGAACATATAAATTATTCAAAAGGAGTTTCTGCACCAGATGCCAAAGAGTTTAAAAGTGATCAATAGTGAATTAACAGCGTTTAAAACTAATCTGCCCCTCACCTAGACCGTTGACCTACGAATCCAAGCCTTGCAATTCATCGGGAAATACATTTGCATAAAAAGCCCTAATTATAGAATACAGAGAATTCACTTTTTTAGTAAGACAGACTAGATTCTAAATACACTAGATGGAAAGAGGTCTGTAGATTTGGTAAGTTAAACACTTCAACTGCTGTGAAGTGTTACTTAAAATTAAATTTTAACATGTCACATTTATTGAACATATTATGAGGGACTATTCTTAATCCCTGTCTGAATTCTCGTGTCCAATGCTGTATTAAAAATTAAGAGAAGTTTATTTTAAATAATACAATTGGAAAAGTGACCACAACAGTGGTGCATCAGATTCTTAACTTCTCTAAGTAAATATCGCAGACTTGTACCTTTAGAAACTGTATTTCCACATGTTTTCTCATTTTGGATTTAATTACCGAATTCATCAAAGGATGATCTAGGGTGCTTTCCAGGCCAAAAAATTTAGAAAATGTTAAGTCAGTCAAAACTTCAAAGAGATGTCTTGGGCTTGTTTGTACACACTGATGTTATTACTTGTTAAGCAAAATGTATCCTTAGGTCATTCAAATCTATTTTAAGATACCTCCAAAGAGAGGATGTACTTTTCATAGTAGCTTCACCCCAAATATCAGCACATTTCATGTTCTCTAAGCATCTGCCCACATTTCATCCTTTACCTTTGTGAAGTGAAAAGTAACTTGACCTGAAGCAGTCAGAATCACCAGGCTGTGTATGCACCACAGTTCCAACTACTGGGACGTGTCAGAAGTCTAGCCCAGTGGGAGCAGGTACCAGGAAAAGGATTATCACATAGCCCCCTGGTCAGACAGCACCCGGGGCCCCACTCCTCTGCTCCGTCTGTGGTTAGGGGGCTCATTCAAGAGCTGCTGGGGCATTCTCACTTGAAGCCTTCATGAGAAAAGCGTTTTCCATTCTGTTTCCCAGAATATGCTTCACCTCCTCCCTCTGCCAAGATCCCTTCTTGACACCCCCCACCCCCCTGACTAGGCCTTGAAGAGTTAGGACTTGTTTTCTCTGCAAAGTAAGTCATTCCTTTATTTCTTATCTCCATATCCCAACTCCGGCCCATATCTCAGCTTTCAGAGAGTGAATGCCCACGTTTTACTCTGTGAGTGATATTTTCATTTTCAACTGAAGCAACTTGCTTCACTGAGTCATTGTTGCTACATAAACTGGGAAACAGCAAAAGAGCAGGGGGTTAGGGCAATACACACATAAACCACAGAAGTAATTAAGTGCTATAACCATAAGTATTAAATTGGAGAGGTCCTTGGCAAAGAGTGGAATCAAATATCTACAGCATGCCATGGTGAGTATCTTTTTTAATTTTAATTTTATTTTAAAAATTGTTTTCATTGGAGTATAACTGCTTTACAATGTTGTGGTAGTTTCTGCTGTACAATGAAGTGAATCAGCTGTATGTATACACATATCCCCTCCCTCCTGGGCCTCCCTCCCACCCCACCCCCCATAAGATCTATTTTACACATGGTAGTGTACATATGTCAATCCTAATCTCCCAATTCACCCCATCCCCCTTTCCCCTGCTGTGTCCACCCGTCCGTTCTCTACACCTGCATCTCTATTCCTGCCCTGCATATAGGTTCATCTGTACCATTTTTCTAGACTCCACACATATGTGTTAATACACAGTATTTGTTTTTCTCTTTCTGGCTTACTTCACTCTGTATAACAGACTCTAGGTCCATCCACATCTTTAAAAATGAGCCAATTTCATTCCTTTTTATGGCTGAGTAATATTCCATTGTATATCTGTGCCATATCTTCTTTATCCATTCATCTGTTGATGGACACTTAGGTTGCTTCCATGTCCTGGCTATTGTACATAGTGATGCAATGAACATTGTGGTACATGACTTTTTGAATTATGGTTTTCTCAGGGTATATGGC
The DNA here is from genome assembly GCF_003031525.2 of Neophocaena asiaeorientalis asiaeorientalis. Lineage (NCBI taxonomy): Eukaryota > Metazoa > Chordata > Mammalia > Artiodactyla > Phocoenidae > Neophocaena > Neophocaena asiaeorientalis. The sequence goes on from NW_020173697.1 coordinate 2,777,550, forward strand.
CAGGAGTGGGATTGCTGGATCATATGGTAGTTCTATTTTTAGTTTGTTTGGTTTTTTGTTTTTTTGGTTATTTTTGCGGTACACGGGCCCCTCACTGTTGTGGCCTCTCCCGTTGCGGAGCACAGGCTCCGGATGCGCAGGCTCAGCAGCCATGGCTCACGGGCCCAGCCGCTCCGCGGCATGTGAGATCTTCCCGGACCAGGGCACGAACCCGTGTCCCCTGCATCAGCAGGCGGACTCTCAACCACTGCGCCGCCAGGGAAGCCCCTATTTTTAGTTTTTTAAGGAACCTCCATACTGTTCTCCATAGTGGCTGTATCAATTTACATTCCCACCAACAGTGCAAGTGGTTCCCTTTTCTCCACACCCTCTCCAGCCTTTATTGTTAGTAGGATCTTGATATTTACTCTTCTTCCATGGAATCCCCAGTTCTCTTTGTACCTGTGATATATTCTGAGCAGTTGCAAAGGCTCCTGGTGGCTCATTCCACCCTCCTTCTAGTGCCCTAGAAGCATTGCATGCATACTCCCGCATGCTGCTTTCTAAGACCAAAGCTGCTTTATCTCTGATGCTGTCTTTGGTTCTTATCAAAGTCAAGTTTCCTCTTGTGAAAAGGGAGGTAAATGTTGCAAGAAGAACAGATGTTATCTTGAATCTCAAAGCAGAAACACAGTGTATAAAGCAGGCTAAAGGCAATGCAGAATCGCAAGTGTACGTTTGGGGTAATGTGCTGACAGAGATGCTGTTACACAAGTCCTTGAAATTTTGCATCCTCATAATTGGTGTCTGGAGTTCAGTGAGAGCAGGGGTTGCAATCACAGCTGAAACAGCTGACGACTTGTCTATCTCAGCACCCACTATCACTCTGGGATTCTGAACCCACTGACAGACATCAGTGTGCATAAAGCCATAAAAAAGCCCTTACAGAATCACATGCCCTTTTCTCTTGAAGTGCATCCTTCTGTTTTCATTGATTAAACCTCTTCCCTTCTGGGAAAGAAATTCAGAATTATTATCCTCATTCTCAGGTATTGTTAGAGAAAAACCATCCACAAACCTTTGTGTAAAAGAGAAGCAAACTACCAATGCTTGTCTCCAATTAAGTTCATACAGTAGTCCAGCATATAAAACATATAACGGCAAATCAATTTTGTTTGAAACAAAGGTGAAAACCTGTGAATCATCTACCCAAACCCCTATACTCTCACCCCCTACCCCCATCATGGTTCATCAGTGAACCCCATCAAACATGCATTTAAAAGCCCATGTAGTACAACCTCATTTCTCAGATGTCGTTCCCAATAAGTAAAATAGTTGACAGACCTCTTAAAAATCCTGAAACGGAAACCCAGCTCTTAAGTGCTCATTCAGTCTTTGTACAAAACTATGAAACAGTTTGCATTTTAAGTTGATCAGTCTATGAAAAAAAAATTTAAAAAGGAAATTATTTAAAAGGGAAAATGAAAAAAGTTGGAGAAATAATTGTTCCTGTTTTTTATTCTCGTATTTTGCTATTTATCACTATTTCGAAGTCAAACACTGCAAAGTTAAAGGTTATTAATCATTGGGTTCAGTGTGCCTCTTTGTCTGAGGATAGTTTCCCATTCAGAGAGTCTGTCTTCACTGTCTGCTTTTCTACAGCATCTTCTGACGGGAAGTTGATCTTGGGAGATCACTGAAATTGACAAAACTGAGATGTGAGGTGCTCAACATTTTCCTGATGGCAGCTGAGAACTGATGTTTGCAAAGGGATTTGACTCAAAGATTTCTATCCCATTGGCATATTTATTTCTCCAGACTTAGAAGCTGGGTATCTACACACTTTTGAATTAAAGCTCATAAATAATTCTCATTGTATTCTCTGGTTCCTCTAGTATCCTTCAGTGATCCGTTGGTTGTATTAGAATGCAAAGACTCATTTCCAAATTAATTCGAGAGCCAAAGAAAAATTCTATTCCTTCCAAAGGTCAAACATTCTGATGGAGAGGAGTTAGCGTAAGGCTTTGAAAAATGTTTTGTAAGGTGTAAGAGCAACTCAGACTTTACCGAGTCAAATTCTAGCATAGAAAAAATACAATTAACAGTTTTGTTGAAAGAGATGCAAAACTCTATACAACAAAATGAGATAAAGGAATGAGAAAATATTAACATTAAAAATCTAAATAAAGCTGTTTAAAAATCTAACTTCTGTTATGACTTAAGTATTTCATGAGCTGTCAATCTACTTTGCTGTGCATGGCGAAAATGCACAAATAAATATGCAATTTATAAATATATTTTGGTAAACTTGACTGTCACAGTCTCATTTTTATGACTCTGGGGAATAGTCATCTCTGGGGAATCCTTAAAATTAAAAAAGAAATCTCTGAAGCTACTTTGGATTAATTGCTTTGGAAGTTTCAAATACAGATGCTTTGATCATAAGCTTAAATAAATGCAAAATAAGAAAGAATATTAAGTTGCTTTATCAATCCCTAAGGCCTTCTGTCTAGAGCTTACTGACTTGGAAGAGCAGAAATACGAGACCAAAAACAACTCAGATAAAAACAGGTCTATAAACTAGACCAACATTTAACAACAAAATGCCGGGGATATTGTTAAGTGAAAAAAAAACACATCTAGTCCTCAAAACACCACCTGTCTTCTAAACCTTGAATGCCCAGAATGTAGACACTTAAAACACATACAACAGCTACTCTTAATCTGCAGTGCTGGTTTACATGCTGGGGATTTATGTGACTTGTTCAAGGTCACACTTACCTCCTTCTATGTGTTGTCTGTCCTACAAATAGTTCATTGACACTTAGAGATAAAAGTGGGCAATTTTGAAATATTTTGTATACCACACTTCCGTTTTCATAGAAGATGTAAAGCGGGAGTACCAATGAAAGAACTACTTCCACCTTTGTGCATTTTGTAAATCCCTGGTGCTTTTTTTTTGTTTTGTTTCTTTTGCGGTACGCGGGCCTCTCACTGTCGTGGCCTCTCCCGTTGCAGAGCACAGGCTCCAGAGGCGCAGGCTCAGCGGCCATGGCTCACGGGCCCAGCCGCTCCGCAGCATGTGGGATCCTCCCAGACCAGGGCACGAACCCGCGTCCCCTGCATCGGCAGGCGGCCTCTCAACCACTGCGCCACCAGGGAAGCCCCCTTGGTGGTGTTTTGATGTCACAACTACAGTAGGTGTGGGATGGGATGGGGTCTGGCAAATGAGGACCAGTGGGGCAGTTAGCTGGACCTGGTCTTGTCCTGTGGATCCTCAGTATAGTCCTGGATACTGTACAACTGTTGGTTGATCTTCTAGAAATGTGTGGAGGGATACTTTTTTTTTAAATCATTAATTACCTGAGACTGACTCTAACTGTCCTGCACGTAAATGAAGTGTCTAAGAACCAATACAGGGTGTTGATTCGGAGCAGTTCCTGGATTACCAGGGTTTGAATTCTGGGCCTGTCGCTAGCTGTCTGACCCTAGATGAGTTACTTCATCCTCCTGTGCTTTGGTTTCTCTCCTTGTGAGACCGGGATGGTCATACCAGAAGGCTGTGATAAGTAAACACAAAGAACCTGCAACGGTGCTTGACAGACAACAAAGACTCTACGTCTTAGCTATTTCCAATATTTCTAATAGAGAAGTAATAGGTAAATCAGGGGAAGTTTATACTTTTTGTTCAAACTCTATTAAACCTTATGTACCCTTTCACAAAAATCCATACCTACAATGCTAAGATGGCAGCTTTTCTCATTTAAATCACCAACAGTACACAACCACATCATTTTTTTTTTTTTTTGATTTAGGTATACCTGGCATCCCCTGGTGGATGCAGGGAACAACTTCCCCCCACCCCCAGATTTATGAACATCTGGCCTAACGACACACAGGTACCCCTGGATGTGTAATAAGTTTATTACTCACATGGTACACAGGAAGTGGATTTCCTCAAGGAGAAGGGCTCAGGTTGAAACAGGAACAGGAGGAGATGGGTGGCTTGGAGTGTGTGTTACGGTCACTGGGTGGAGTGGATGGGCTGCTCTATTGTGATGAGTTTCCACCTGTGACCTGAGACAGGAGGTGTGCGGTGCAGGGGGATTACTCAGTTATGGAGGAAGGGGTGTGTGGTAACCTGAAAACTGTCATCTTGCTAACATCAAAAATGGAATCTTTTTATTACAATACCTTCCTGGATTTGCATCATTCATAGTGATTCCAGGTTGAATTATAAGAATCTCACTACTTTGATATGACTCCTAATGTAACTATTATGTCTCATACGTTGACACTGAACACTATCATTTATTATTATTTTAATATCTCCCTTATATTGATGGCATTGTCTTGGTTTATGTTCCTTATATAAGTAGGCTATAGAATCTGTGAATTTCATTTTAATATAGGAAATAATGTTATAAAACTTTTGTTCTTAAGAAGTGTCATTGAGTCTCACAGGTTTAAGAATTTCTGTATTAAAATGTGGACTTTTCTGAGATTTAGAAAAATGCATAAGAAGTGGTAGGGAAAAGTTAAGGGGACATTCATAAAACAACATTATTTCCGAGTGCTAAAACATGTAATATTATTCCCCAAGTGAATTTATTATCCTAACTTTTTATGCATGTCTTTACTAACCTACATACAGATGGTTTTTGGAACAAGATGCTTTGTCCCAAATCTTTCAAGGAAAGACCTTGATTGAACAATCCATGCTGCAAATTTTAAAAAAGAAAAAAGAAAAATCTGTATATGCCAGAAGGCTTCCATAAGCCCAGATGGTGATCCATGAGTTTGGAGGCCTTAGGCTGGATTAACTGCCTTAAATTTTTAATTAATTGCTTTAAGGTATTGATTTATAAACACTGAGAACTGCCGTGTAGCAACCAAGAAGTTATTTCACAAATAAATACAGAAAATACACACTTGGAATCAACAAATGGCAAAACACAGGTGAGGGAAAAAGCATTGATAAAGGTACTCTATTCGGGCTTCCCTGGTGGCGCAGTGGTTGAGAGTCCGCCTGCCGATGCAGGGGACGCGGGTTCGTGCCCCGATCCGGGAGGGTCCCGCGTGCTGCGGAGCGGCTGGGCCCGTGGGCCATGGCTGCTGGGCCTGCGTGTCCGGAGCCTGTGCTCTGCAACGGGAGAGGCCGCAACAGTGAGAGGCCCACGTACCACAAAAAAATAAAAAAAAAGGTACTCTATTTACTGAGGAATTTAGAGTGATAGAATTAGATGGTCTCCACAGAGAAAGAAAAAACCTGTATAATGAAGTTCTAAAAAATAAAACTTCTGAGGCTCTATGGTCATCCTCAATCAGTAAGTACACTTCATTTTTTGGGCGGTGGGCAAACGTTATGACAGTTGATGTCACTGATGCAGCTTGAAATTGTATGCTTTTTGGGAGTGGGTTCTAGTAAAGTCTTTATCATGCACAGAACGCTCTTCAGACCTGTTTTCACATGGTGATGCTTAAAAGGCTAAAGAGAGGTAGGGCTGTTTTCCCCTGACCCCACTGTACATATTTCTGTTCAACTTCATCTCCCCAGGAGAGGAAGATTATTTACCCATGAATGTGACCAAGCCCAGGGCATTCTTCATCTGCTGGCGTACATAAAGTGCAGGGTGGTGGGGCTCTGTAGGCTGGCATTCAGTTACATCATTTTTTGAGAATCATGTGATTGTTCATTAAAAGAGCTGGGTGTTTTATGGCCTCTCATTATTATAAATAAATATGATACTTGCTTCTTGAAAACATCCCCTCCCTACTGCTAATTTCTATTCTTCTTCAAGACTCAGGTGATTCCCAAAGTGGCAAGGTTCCATATAGCAACGTAAGATAGTGCTGTAAAGGACATGGACGTAAATGCAATCCAAAAATTTTACTTGTGTCCCCTACTTTTTTTTTAGACCCAACTCCTGCAGTCTCTCAACTTTCTAATTATTCCATGGTTTATTCATCTACCTCCAAATAGCTCTTAACTACCAATATCCTTTGAAAGTTTTACAAAGCATATGGAGAAAGGAGAGTGTAGGGTTTAGGTTTAAAATAGCATCTTATATAAGTCCCCGATGAAGCTTCTTCCAAATTACTTTACAAGTTACCCTGGAGGAGGGAGTAGAAAAAGAAAGAAAAAAGAAAAAAATCACAAATAGCAGAAAATTCTGGGTCTAATCTTCAACTTTAGCCACAATTTATATAGAAAGTCTAAGAATTAATGGAAATGTATTGTGAAACAGGAAAGTAGGCTCATTATTTGATGATGATGATTAGTAGGGGTTGTAATGGTAGTAGTTCTGCTATTAGAAATGTCAGAAAAGAATTATTAGAAGCCTGGAAAGGGAGATCAAAAGATATTTAATCTATCTGAGACTGCCCTTCCTTATCTTAGAGATATATACTCTGCCACAGAAAACTGGGTAGACAGGTCTATACTGCACAGCAATGCCTTTAACGGAAGACTTCTTCCTAAAATCATTTACTCTAGGCAAAGTGACAAGCAGCCCTAATACCCAGGACGTGGCCTGGCACCATCAGCCAGGCTGTGGGGTTGCAGGGACCTGGTGTGGCCATTACTGTTAGGACATACATTTCACTACTGAACACCAATGACTTCACCCAGCACCAACCGCAGACAAAGCCACTCTGCGAGTTTGACAGGCAAAGACAGAAATAGCACAACTCTGTATTCGTATCAAAGCCTGATATGTGTATTCATATCACATGCTGCAAACATGAAGAATGACCAAATATCTCCATTTACTGGCTGATATGATTGCTTCTCTACCAGTTACAGATTTAGCGCTGCTCCCTTCTTTCTTCCTTCTAGATGTAATATAGGCACCTAATAATAGAGAATCACCCCCACTTCATACAATCCACGACTCCCACTTCCTTGGACTCTTCTCCAATCACCTACCCCAAGTCAAATTCTATATTAGTTTCTTTCTTATAGTTTCTCTGGAAATAAGCAAGGGGCAACCAAATGAGCACAGGCAAAGGCTATTTATTCAGAGCACACTGTAGCAAAAAAGTCAGCCACCAACACTTGCGTTTTGGCAGGGAGTCAAAGGCAGGCAGAGGAGGGGGGCATCTTATGTGGTTGGTTAGGGGTACATATTTGGCTTTCTCTAGTTGGTCCTAAGTTGGAAGCAGGGACAGAAATTCAGAAAGCTGTCAGTTATTAACAAGTCCTGGCCATTTGGGGTCGCTCGTTATGGGGGGGGGTTTCTAAACTGGCCTCCTCACACAGAGGGCAAGGAGAGACCAAAGAAAGAGGCAGACGCCCCAGATTGGTGGGTGGCAGATGTGGAACAGAGACACTCAAAACAGGCTGAGACTCCTGCTACCTGGATAAGAAAATGCTGGCTCTCACACTTAACCACCTTGACCACCTCTTCTATATACAGGTCTTTCATACTTATATGATAGAAATGAGCAATCTGCAATATTTTTATTCCACATTTCCAGTTTAACGTAAAATGTAAAGCAACAGTCTCAAGGAAGAAACACTCCCACCGTGGAGCATCTCACAAATTCTTGGTGGTGTGTTGGTTTTACAAAGACAGGAAGTGAGGGGAGGGCTAGTGAATGCAGCCACAGTTCCACACGTGGTACATTTTCCCCGAATGCAATGAGCCAGTAAACCCAAATTTCTTTGACTAGAAGTATATTCCTGGTGGCCTTTGGCTAGAGGTCATTGACAGAAGTGGAGGTCCACTGAGATCCACTCAAGACCCTTGCTGACTGTTAGTCTCAAGTCAGTAAGAGTGAGCACCTCTGGGGCCCCTTGAGTCTTTTGGCTAAGTTCTAGAGACAGGAGGGTTCATATCCTGACAGTCTTATGATTCTTCCAGGTCCTCTCAAGGTAAGACTGTGCCTCCCCACAGGCTGAACACCTGCTCCCTTTAGGATTTCTCACGAACACATAAACTTGCATGCAGATTTGTGTAACTGACAAAATTTTACCAGTTACAATTTAGACCAGCAATGGCTACTTTGGTAACATTTCCATATGAAATTTTTTTTTTTTTCCATTTGAGAGATAGGTAGGGTACCACCCAGAGAAGACCTTCTCACCTGTTGAAAGGAAGAGCTCATGGATTTAACATAGGAGACACCCTCTTCTTTGTCTCCATAGTTCAGGAATTAATAACGTTGGCTTTTATATCACACAACTTGTTAATGGTCAGGAAGCTGAGTTATTAAAACAACTGTAATGCACCTCATTTGGGGATGTGTGTCCATGTTGATTTTCTTGACTCTAAAGGTTATTCTCCCCTCAACTTTCAGAGGGAAAATTGTTGGTCTTTTACAGTAAAAAAGTCATTTGTTTGAAGCTGACCTTCTCTCACTTTGTTTTTTTATTTCTCTCTTCCTCTTTTCCCCTCTCTTAGTAAACTTTAAAGATTTATTAATCAGGAAAAAACATAAATAAAATTTATGTCACTATGTGAGGACTCTTAGGGATATTTAAGTACAGATAAGATTCATAACACCTAAATAAAAGAAAGAAAATACATTCAAGGCTTTGTGTTTTGTTGTGGATAGTGAAAATATTATATACATAATAGTATTTGTTACTATAGCTACAAGATAAAGAGGAAGAGCCTTGGTAACAAGAAAAAGATAAAACAAAAGAATATAACGTTCTCTTTAACATTTGACTAAATTATTAAATTAAAATTATGTTTAGTGACCAGTGTTTTATATCAGTTTCTTACTTAGAAATCATCCAAGCATGCAAAAATTATTTACTAATTGAATATTTTGTCTAAGGTTTGGTTAGTTAGATCTGGAAATTACAATTTTAATAACACATTATATTCCTATGGTAACATTGTAAGAATTTACAATTTACAATGGTCTTGCACAAACCGAAACATTGTGATGACATTACTTTTATATGGTAAGCTAAATTTTAAAGGCATGACTTAGGGTCTTTGTGCAAGAATAAATTGTAAATTCTTACAATGATGCTAATAATAGGAATATAATGTGGTAGCTAAAATGAGAACTTTCAGACTTTTAATTTTAAAATTTAGAAGAAATATTTAGTTAAATAATAAATAATTTTGCATGCCTAGGTGACCTTTAAGTAAGAAACTGACATAAAACACTGGTTACTAGACATAATCTTAATTTATTAATTTAATCTGATTACTTATAATAGGTTAAAACATGCAAATTACTTTGTATATCATATATGTACATTTACATATAATATAGAATTTATATACATTTATTTTGTTACCTCCATTTCTTAAAATAATATGAAATGAATAGAATGGTGAAGAAAAAATACTAAACTGTACTTCAGATTTCTCTTATGTCTGGAGAGGAAATACATTCGTTATTTGGTTAAAAATGGTAATTTTTATAAATGGTTGATTACACTAGGTACCATACTTAAGAGAAATACAAATATGTATACATATACACACACAGAAAATGGGGGTAACTTAACAGTTTGTTTCTTACGAAAATTATCGCTACTTTCCAAGACAGTAAATTTTGATCATTTTTCTGAAAACTGAGTTGTAATAAGAGAGAAAAGAACAAAGTTACAGAAAATTAGCCTAGGAATTGTATATGTCTATCTATCCATTCTCCAGAAGCATAGCCAAGAAATACAGTTGTCTAAAATGAAATCAGCTAATACATGGGATCAAATCCAGATCCTTTTCAAGTGGTGAATGCATAGATCTCCACTGATTCCAATATGATTTAATAGCAAAGAAAGAGTTGCTCTACGAAATAAAAATTCTGAATAGTTAGAAAATAAACCATCATCCTGAAGATCCAGATGCAAAACATACAGAGAGAAAGTATTCATCATAGGAACCATAAGGAAACTTTAGAAAACTCTATGACACACTCAACAGTAAGTGAGGAGACCTGGATCCTATAGATGGGTGAAGTGGAAAGAAATAACTTATACAAAATTATCATATGATTACATGAATAATGACTAAAATATGGAAGAACGAGAAGAAAATTGCAAAAAAAAAACCCTGAAATTAAAATCAAGTTGAAATTAAAATTTATTTTTATTTTTTATTTTCTTGTTTGTGTAAAAAATGTCCAAGCTGGTAAGAGTGTGGTGAGTCAAATACTTGCATACACTGGTGGGAGATGAGTCTACAGATACTATCTTCCAGGAAAGGAATTTGGCAATATTATCAAACATAAAATATATGCATTTTAACCATAGCAATTAGAAAGTAAGGATAATAATTATAGATATGTTCATACTCAGAACTCTGGAGGTACATGATGGGTTTCTGAATATTTTTTTAAAATGCTACAGTAAAAATTTTTCAAATAAAAGTGTGGTGAAAAGCATCACAAATTTAACAAGATAATATTAATGTATTTCAGTCATGAAAGGTGGAAAAGTATGAATATATTTAAGCTGAAGAGTTAATTTAGGGGATTTACTTTTCAGTATTTTTCAATTATACTCTTGCCTTTACTCTTCAGTATGTTTAAAATTTCTGCAATAAGATAATGTTTATTTTATCTTATTAAACATAGCTCATTTTATTGAAAATATACCTTTTTCTTATTATATTTTTATTTGCAAAATAATTATAAAGTATGCCATATTCCTTGGCCCTATATCAGACAGATAAGTGAAATAGAATTCAGAGGATGTACATTGTCTAATACCACTAGAATTTTGGCAGGTTGGTGTTAGGTTAGAGGATTTTTACGGCAAACAAGATATACGAACTCTCAGTAGCAAAATAATGGGTCATGGGCATGTAATGTACAGCATGGGTAATATAGTCAATTATATTGTAATATCCTTGTATGTGACAGATGGTGACTAATCATCTTATCATTTTGTAATGTATAGAAATATCAAATCCCTATGTTGTACACCTGGAACCAACATAGTGTTGTAGGTCAATTATACTTCAATTAAAAAAAAAAAAAAGTAAACCCTGGAGGAAATGCATCTAAATGTTTTTGCACAGGGTCCGGACGCGCAGGCTCAGTGGCCATGGCTCACGGGCGCAGCCGCTCCGCGGCATGTGGGATCTTCCTGGACTGGGACACGAACCCGTGTTCCCTGCAGCGGCAGGTGGACTCTCAACCACTGTGCCACCAGGGAAGCCCGCATCAAAATGTTAATGACGGTTATATCTGGGGGCTGTGGATTATGGGTGATAGTTATTTTTTACTTTAAGCTTTTATAGATTTCTAGTCACCAGCAATGAATATGTATTACTTGTAAAATTAGAAAGAAAACAATAAATGTCATTAAAAATGAAAAAAAAAGATTTTAAAAAAGAAAAAAAGGCAAACAAGTACAAGGAACAAATAATACAAGTCTTTTACATTGTAAGCAAAATGCCAGACTGTGATTCAGCAGACTTAGGTTCTGGCTCTATTAGCTTTGAATTTTAGGTTAAGGCAAATATTTCTGCTCTTATTTTCGTTCTGAAATATATAATAGTCATATAAGAAGTTATCTCATGTCCTGCTGAACTTTAAAATTTAATTTTTTAAGTTAATAGAGCTCAATACTGAAAGTTATGACCGTAGATTCAATACTGGTCTCTTTAGAAGGATGGATTATCTTGCCTTATGTTTTCTTCATGGTTTTATTCTCTTCCCAATGTGTAAACAATGCAAGCTAGTAATTGTTTTTATTATATTTTCATATTTATATTCTTATGTAATTTAATATTTAACCATATAATACATAATTATGTCTGGAACATAAACAGTTTTAAATTAGTCTTGTTTTAAATATTTAAAAAGCATATGGGCTATTTTATGTATCACATATATTTTTTAAGAAAATAAGACTGAAGTATGTATTCCTAAAAAATCCCTTCTATGTGTGATGTTGAAAAATTAAACAAAACTCTTCTTAATGGATAATTATTAGAACCATACAAACTCCTATCATATTAGCTTGTTTGCATAGATAATTGTGCTATTTACTAATTGTGAGTATTTATATGACCTCAGGAAGATAATATATTCATTTAGGCTGATTAAAACTTTTCTAGTAGGCAAACTTGGTGATCTACTGAACAAGTGTTGCATCAACTTCTCCTCTTAGCTAATGATATTGCTACTTCACAATCATGTCTGCAGAAAACATTACTCAGTAGAAGATTTTTGCTTAAATAACATTACTTTTTCACTAAAGCAATGCAATATAAACAGGTATTGGCCGGATGCTTGAAAAATGTTTCTTACTGTCCAAAGCAAAGTAGAAGAAATATGCAACAGGTATAGTTAAAGTGAATAAAAAAACGTTTATATTATTTTACACAAAAGGAGACTGCTTACTAGATTATCAGTTGTAAGAATTGGAATACTTAGAAAAGATAATTTGAATATGTATATTAGTTTGTGAGGGCTGGCCATAACAGAATTCCACAGGCTAGGGGGCCTAAACAACAGGCATTTATTTTCTGAGAGTCTGGAAGCTAGAAGTCCATGATGAGTGTGTCAGTGGGGTTGGTTTCTTCTGAGGCGTCTCCCCTTGGCTTGCAGATGGCTCCTTCTAGCTGTGTCCCGTGTGGTCTTTTCTCTGTGCACATGCATCTCTGGGGTCTCTCTGTGTGTTCTAATTCCCTCTTCTTACAAGGACACAGGACAGGTCGGATTAGGCTAGTGGCTTCTTTTTAACTTAATCACCTCTTGCGTGCACTGTCTCCAGGAACACTCATAATTTGAGGTACTCAGGGTTAGAGCTTCAATTTAGGAATTTTCCAGGTACAAAATTCATCCCAGTCTGCGAATATTACTTTCAAATTTTCTTCTAAACCAATCTTGCAAATTGATGATCTAAAGATGCTGATTTTGTTTAGCTAGATCACACACTTTAAGAAAAATGGAATTTGCTGTTTAACGGTATTTAAATATGTGGAGATTTCATTTAAATATTGATATGGAATTTTCCAGAAAAATGGGAAACAAGGGCTAAAACAGGCTCTCACTTTTCCTACAAGGAAGTGAGCACACAGAGTTGTCACCACACTTTAGAAGTCCTGTGCTCTCCACGGGCCCCATTTCCGCCTGGCCTGTCTCATGGGCTAATGGTTGTCTTCAGATATTTAAATATCTCTTCAGATATTTAAATTTTACACCTCTTCTAAACTACTTAAACTATTTAAGCTCCAGATACATCAAGTCACATTAGATATGTGGTACCACATGCGTAAGTGCCACATTACTCAAATTTTTAAATTATTTATTTATTTATTCATTCATTTATTTTTGAAGTATAGTTGACTTACAGCATTATATCAGTTTAGGTATACAAAGTGATTTGATAGTTTTATAAATTAAGCATTATACAAAATTATTATAATATTACTGAGTATATTCCTTGCGCTGTATGTTACATCCCTATGATTTATTTAATTTCCAACTGGAAGTTTGTACCTCTTAATCCCCTTCAGCTATTTGGCCCATTCCCCCACCCCTCTGCCCTCTGCAACCACCAGTCTGTTCTCTGCATCTAAGTCTGTTTCTGTTTTGCTATATTTGCTCTTTTGTCTTTTAAATTCCACATATAAGTGGAATAAGACAGTATTTACCTTTCTCTGTTTGACTTATTTCACTTAGCATAATGACCTCTAGGTCCATCCATGTTGCTGCAAATGGCAAAATTCCTCACTGTTTGTTGCAGCACTATTTACAATAGCCAAGACATGGAAGCAACCTAAGCGTCCACCAACAGATGAACAGATTAAGAAGATGTGCTATACAGTGGAATGATATTCAGCTATGAAAAAAAGGAAATCTCTATGTTATTGTTTAATGATTAAGGTTATAACAGAAAATGTATACCTGCTTTATAAATGGATATAATAACATATAGACAAGATAGTTTCCATTGTAAAAATCTACCACATTAAACCAGGGATTCTCAACTGAGGTAAGCTAAAATTATGAAAGACTGCATTTCAAAAAAAATAGAAAGATTTGTTACTTAATGATAGCAATTTAATTCTTTTAAGTTATCCTACTGTTACTTATTGTACTTGTAGTTTTTATAGTCAATGGATTTTAACGTGCTATTCTAAACGCTTATTTCTTTTCAAAAACAAAAATTAAAACTTTTGCCATATTATTCATTTTTAAATGCTAATTTTAGTCTCAATTTTATGTCCATCATCTTATTAACTTCTTTTGTATCCATACTTTAAAAAAATTTTTTTTAAATTTTTACTTATCTTATTTTTGGCTGCATTGGGTCTTCGTTGCTGCACGCAGGCTTTCTCTAGTTTTGGTGAGCAGGGGCTACTCTTCGTTGCGGTGTGTGGGCTTCTCATTGCGGTGGCTTTTCTTGTTGTGGAGCACGGGCTCTAGGTGTGCAGGCTCAGTAGTTGTGGCTCACGGGCTTAGTTGCCCTGCGGCATGTGGGATTTTCCTGGACCAGGACTGAACCCCTTCCCCTGCATTGGCAAGTGGATTCTTAACCACTGCACCACCAGGGAAGTCCCTGTATCCATACTTGGATGGAAATAGATTTTTTCTTTTTTTTGCCTGATTTATTTAGTCTTGATTTAAATACAATTTAGGTTTGATTTTGTTTTGTTTAACTCTTTTTCTCTTTTATTTTTTCTGAATTACATTGACAAAATGCCACTTTAGCTTTACCTTAAATTATATATCGCACAACAAATGCTTTTCCGTTTTCTTTATAGGCATTTCATCTGATATATATTTTTATTAATCTATAGTTTAAGTTTTTATACTTGTAGATAAAACTAGCATACAGGAGTAGGTACTGAGAACAACATTTCTCCTTGCAAAGGAAATTAATGATAAGTAAATAGATCATTTATATATGAAAACTCAAGCAATAACTACTAATTTTAAGTACCCCGTTCTGCTTTTCACATCGAGGTCCTGGGAGGTAAGATAAGATGTGGCCGTTTTCAAGCAATAAATGGAGCCACACTCTCCCCACTGAAATATCAATACATAATTTTTTTTTAGTTTTAAGTATTTCTGTCTACTATATTTCTGGTAATACTAGCGAATCCAAAATGTCATGGTTAAAAGGGTGATTGCATGATAACTAAGTTTCCAGGCACTTTCTGGTTTGCTTCTCCACTCTTACATGTCAGGCCAGATAATGACTCAGGATTTCTTCTGTAACTTTGTCCAGTCACCTGGTATGCATTCAGCCATCGAGAAGCAAGAGTGAGAAGGAAGGGCATACATCCTCACTGAGATCCATGTCATGAAGTCCGATTGCACCCAGTGGTCAAGCACCTCCTGTCATGGACACCGGAGCTATAAGCTCAGTGCGTTATTGTGGTCGGTACTTCACTATGTAACAGAGGAGAACAAACCTGACTCCATATTGGATCTGTTGCTTTAGCTCTAACGTTTGTGCTCTGTTGCCTGTGCTTAGTCATGCTGCACCTTTGTCTCCAACTATAAAAGAATGTCGCCTATGGCCTGAAATATACAGAATAGCCCATTCTCAATGTTCTGCCTCCCAGGCTCGAGTTTTAAAGGTGTAACACTTTTCCATTCATATAGAGATAAAAAAGTTACAGAACACAGAATAACAATTGTCTGATTGGAAGTTTATGGGAACACTGTAACCAGACTTAAAAAGGATTCCAGGACCAAGATGTTTGCACCAACCAGCCACATCCCCACCCCTTTCAGTACAAAAGAAGCCTGAATTCTAACTCAGGGAAGATGGTTTTTGGGGACACTCGTCTGCCATCTTCTCCGTCTGCTGGCTTTCTGAATAAAGTCAATATTCTTTGCCCCAACACCTCATCTCTTGATTGACTGGCCTGTCATGAGGCAAGCAGTAAGAGCTACGTGATAATCAAAGTTCTTAAATCGTTCATTGGCCCGTTCAAGAATGCAGATTACTTTGTAAGATCAAGTGTTCCTTTTGCTTTGCTTTAATTACTTCCCGTATATGTCGGAAACAGCAAGGGATTCCTAGACCAGTTCCCTGCATACTGCATTGACTGTGCTTTGTGACACTTCCCTCAATAATTGGGCACCTTCCTCAAGAAAACAAGACTAAAGGTTATAGGTAAAATTTTAAAGCAAATGTAACCAGTGCTTATCTTAACGTATCATGTCAAAAAATTATAAATAAAATTTTATAATAATAATTCAGAAGGCAAAGCAAGGTGAATTTTATTTCAGCAAAGATAAGGCTTTCTCTTTAATGGATGACATCTTGACCTACTAAATAAGTGTGTGATAGAATCTGTAAAGATATTTGCAATGTTCATCCCTCTAAGAGATCAGAATCTGGGGTACACAAAGAACCCAACAAATCATTTCAACTGGGGTTCCTTATAAAACTACAAATAGAACTACCAGATGACCCAGCAATCCCACTACTGGACATATACCCTGAGAAAACCAGAATTCAAAAAGAGTCATGTACCCACAATGTTCATTGCAGCTCTATTTACAATAGCACGGAGATGGAAACAACCTAAGTGTCCATCATCGGATGAATGGATAAAGAAGATGTGGCACATATATACAATGGAATATTACTCCGCCATAATAAGAAACGAAATTGAGTTATTTGTAGTGAGGTGGATGGACCTCGAGTCTGTCATATAGAGTGAAGTAAGTCAGAAAGAGAAAGACAAATACCATATGCTCACACATATATATGGAATCTAAGAAAAAAAATGTCATGAAGAACCTAGGGGTAAGACGGGAATAAACACACAGACCTACTAGAGAATGGACTTGAGGATGTGGGGAGGCGGAAGGGTGAGCTGAGACAAAGCGAGAGAGAGGCATGGACATATATACACTACCAAATGTAAAATAGATAGCTAGTGGGAAGCAGCCGCATAGCACAGGGAGATCAGCTCGGTGCTTTGTGACCACCTAGAAGGGTGGGATAGGAAGGGTGGGAGGGAGGGAGATGCAAGAGGGAAGAGATATGGGAACATATGTATATGTATAGCTGATTCACTTTGCTATAAAGCAGAAACTAACACACCATTGTAAAGCAATTGTACTCCAATAAAGATGTAGAAAGTCCAGCAATGCAGGAGTTGGCTCAGACACGGTGACCGAGAAAGCGTTAAGCACTGTGGCGAGAGAGGCAGGTCCTTGCAGCCTTTTAAGAACAATATGCCATTGTTCAGTCATATTACTTAGCCCTCACCTATGTCCCATCATAGGGAACACATCGAACACAGAGAAAAGTAACTGGTTATGTTAGGTCCTCTCCACTACTGCTCTCAACCCCCGTTTACAAATCACAGGACCTACTCTTGGGTTTCTACAAGCGCTATTCTTTTTTTTTTTTTTTTTTTTGCGGTACGCGGGCCTCTCACCGCTGTGGTCTCTCCCGTTGCGGAGCACAGGCTCCGGACGCGCAGGCCCAGCGGCCATGGCCCACGGGCCCAGCCGCTCCACGGCACGTGGGATCCTCCCAGATCGGGGCACGAACCCGTGTCCCCCGCATTGGCAGTTGGACCCCCAACCACTGCGCCACCAGGGAAGCCCAAGCGCTATTCTTATAGCAGTAAGTTGGTGAGAAAATGTTCATGTGCAAGAGAAACTCTTATGCAAGAAAACTTTGCTGCATCTCTGTTGCTTTCTAGTTGTGGTATACGTTCGAAAACATGGATGGTATAAGTTAGAAGAGAATTGCATTGTGAGAATTTTGCATTTTAATAATTTCCTCCTTCAGGTTTTGTTTCTCTGTTTCATGCTTCATTAGAATTTGTGATTTACAATGTATGTAACCATGCACGGTGGCTAATTTTAAGAGGTGTCTAATAGAAGAATAGGATTCTAGATGTAGGAGTAAAGGTAATTCTGACAAAGATGAGGAATCAGCATTCTGTGAGTCATTTATTACAGTCAGGCAACAAAGGAAACAAACGAATTGGGCATTAGAGTGAAAGCTACTATAGTGCAAATTAGCTTTTTGCTATCCTAACCACTGGGTGTCATCTCCAGCTTAAAACCTATAAATATAACAGTGGGAACAACAAAATTGAAAAGACAAGCACAAATGATGGCTACTTGACAATGTACTGATGATTTTAGATGGAAATTGGAACCTAAGACAAAATAAATTTATAGTTTGTTTGTTTTCAATTCACAGTCACTGAAAAGTTTCTGGATTCAGGAAGCAAGTTATAAATCGATTGGATGATAATTCAAAATGGTTAATTTTAGGTAACAAAGACTTGTTTAATCAAGAGTATTTAAAAAACTTCTGGAAACCAAGACTAAGTACACAAACATCTACCATATATAGCAATATGATAGCTTTACAGAGGAAGAGTTCTTGATAAATTGATCTGAAAGGTGAATTGCAGTACTTAAAAAAACAGTAGGCCAGATTTTACTTAGTGCTTTGAAAATGAAGCATGTTTGCAGAAATTCCTTAAGAGATATTTTTTAATTAGCTGAACACATCTCTGCAGCGGATGGAGAAAATGTTTTGATATTAAGTGACAAAAATCTTGGATTTAAAAGAAAACTGAATCTTTGGGAAAATGTTGCAAAATAAAAATACTTAAATGTTTCCACTGGTGCTTTGGTTTGGAAGTGATTAAGTATATGAGAAAGTCTCACGATTTATTAAAACCATCCGGAAGAAATGTAGAACATGGCAGAGCAGCATTTCCTGTACTTTTAACACCTGCATGTGAATGGGTTAGGGCCCTTTCTCTGAATATTCTGCTCAGCTTCTGACATGTAGAGACGAGAAAGAATCTTACAGAAGGTAGCCTGATAATGCAATGAAAGGGAGACCACCTGATTGCCTCAGACAGGTTCCAGATGCTATAAAAGATGAGTGTTCTGCCATTTACAAAAAAGTAACATGCATTTTGATACAATTTTCAACTTCATCAAAGCATGATCAAGTTTCATTATTTAAAAAAAGAATCAAGAGCAAAGACTGCAATTGTCTCAGTTTAGTTAATATGAGATACCCCTGTGCTTTATTTCCTTAGTTAAGCAAAGTTAGGCATTTATGCAGCAACATTATGGAGGTAAAGTCACTCACTTTTAGAGCAGAAAAAAGACATTTCAGGTATAGAAAGCTGCAAAAGATCAAGAAGCTCACACATGTAAAATAAACTTGTAACTTCTAGCCCTGTATTTGGACTTGATCAAGTCACTCGGGAAGAAACGTTTTTATATCAATGTTGTATAAAATTATTTAAGCCATATGTTATTCATATTTTATTTAAAGGATAATTGTATTAGTATATTTAATTGTCAACACTACCATAAATATTCATGTTATAAATGATCTTAACTAAGGCCAATTTACATTCACTAAATTAATCCTACCTGTAGAAAATTGAATCCTATTTGGATTACAGCAATTATTTATCAGAAAATGTCTGCATGATGTTTTAAAATTTTATGAAAAGAGAAGAAAGAGACTAATTTCAAGAAAGATAAACTATGCTTCACCTGGGTTTCATTGTTGTTGTTGTTTTTGCTTTAGTTAGTAACTTTTAGTTAAAAGTCATTTCTGTTTAATTAGGAAAAAACACTCTTTCACAGACAGTATTTCACATACCATACCTCAACTCATCAGCATATTGTACAACAGAAATTTGTAATGAGGATTTCAGGACATTTCAGTAAGTTAAAAAAAAAAAAAAAAGAGAAACTTTTTAAAAACATAAATTTCCTGTACCTACAATATTGATTTGATTAGAATTAATAGCCTTTGTAGGGAGGAGTAAACTGGCCCAAAATAAGCAAAGCTACAGAAAATTATCTTTTACCTCTCAAAAGATCACTGACATTTTAATTTTAGATTGTGGTGGAGAACTCAGGGAGCATGTTAGCTTGCCTTGACAAATAGATACTATAATTTTTACTTAGGGAATTCCCTTAGACCTGAACAAGAATCAAGAGCTCCTCCCATGTAAACTGTTTGAGGGAGGCTACCCTGGAGTCATGAGTGTGACTGAACTATACGTTCACAAAGCAACAGAAAATAAGTCTTCTATGAACAGTGTAGAGCATAAGAAGTCAGAGCCAACAGAGTACCTAGTGTGTGATTCCATTTATATAAAGCCCCCAAACAAGAGACATTATTAGTCTTTCATGGTCAGGATTGCTCTGGAAGGGGGTAGTGACTGGAAGGGATACAGGGCATCTTCTACTGATCCTGTTAATGTTCTATGCCTTTACCTCGTACGGAATAATCAGACATGTTCATGTGGTGAAAGTTCACACAGCTGTACACTTACAATGTGTGCGCTTCCGAGTGTATAATAACCATCAACAAAATTTATGAAAATAAACACAGCATTAAGAAACCCAGACTTTGCAAGATCATATTCAAAAAAAGGTACTTTATCAAACATATTAAGATGGTTATCATTCTGGAGGGAGTCATGGAAGGTGTATGAAGATGAAAGGGAATAAACAAAGGGAGAAGAATGCAATGACCAATAATTTTACCTTATTAGGGACTATGAGTGGGATAAACTCAGCTCTCTGGTTAAAAAAGAAAAACAAAATAAAAGCTCTCCAGGACTTAGCCATGAAATCAGAAGTGACCAATATTTCATTTAAAAATGCACACATTTATTCCTGGGGGTCGGAAGAGTAAATTACATGTATTTCCATTATTTGGCTCATGTATAGAAAAACCAAGAACCCTAGGACTACCCTATACATGACCTGCAGAGTTTCCTAAAAAGTGAGAGCTTAGCAATCATCTTAGAAATCATTTTTAAAATGCACTCATTTTCATAGCTAAAAGTACCATATGTCAATTCCATAAATATTTTCATATTCCAATAAGGTTGTCAAAATTTCACACTCATAACTAATTTATTTCTATGACCCAGAAACTGTGTGTGTATGTTTTGGGTGGACACCTTCAGCTAATCAAAGTCTGAATGAAATCTGTCTCCTAAACGTCTCCTTTTACAACTGCCCTCTGCCTTTGTGGCCTGAAATCCCTCAGGAAACTAGTCATTACTCCGTTCTGCAATGTGTAGAATGATCCTTGACTTACCTATTATTGATTAACTCTAAAATAGCTACACTGTATGTATGTTGCTGTATATAAAACTGAGAGAAACCATGTGGAGTCACGAATCGTACTTCATGCAGAAAGGACTCACTGTCTGCAGAAATACCCTCCTGTAGCCCTCATCATCAGACCCGCTTTGGCAGTCAAACAATTATGTGGAGGCAACTCCCAAGCAAATAGTGCAAAAAATCCCTAGGAATAATTTAGGAGCAAACACTCCTTTATTACTGCTTCACATATCAGATCCTCAGACAGTTGGAAATAGATGTAAACAAATAATTTATTTTGTCTCCTGCTAGTACAGAGAAATATCATAAAATTACAGACCCTGTTGCTAGAAGAAGCTTGCAAAAGTCAGCTCAACAATTTGATACGGTTTTTAGGAAGTGGCCACGCAGACAATCTAGCAAACCTCTCATGTTAATGGGAAAAAAACAGTGAGATTTACAGAATTTAACTGAGTTCCCAAAGATAGTTTTAAGGGTAAATCTAGGACCCATGTATCCTTATCCTGGCCACACTCTTTATACAATACTATATAAACTGACTCTGTCGCCATGCTTTCGGAAAATCTACTCTCAAACTACGAAAACTGATCACACATTCATTTTTAGACAATCAGGGGAAAACACCTGTGGCTCATACTCTATTTAATGCTTTTAAAAAGTGGTTTTGTACCTACATGAATTTCCAAAGCATATTTTTAAAGCCATGTATAATTATTTAATTGCTTATTGCCATGAAAATAGCTTCTAGAGATTCCTTCTTTCTAGAACTTTAAGTATTTCTTTAATGAATTTCATCTCCTCTGTCTCTACTTTATCTCAGGGACCTATAAGTTCAAACAGTATCCTGAACTTCACCTGCATCTGCTTTTACTATTCAAAGATCTTGGAAGATCCTTCTTCAGTTCATCAAATTATGATCCCTCACTGGATACTCAGTCTCCTATCTGTTGATATACTCAGTCTTTTTAATACATCTGCCTCTATGTCTGTATCCGTAATTACATCTACATCTTTCTCTATTCACCTCCATGTGAATTCAGTTTCTAATTTCTCTACTTTGATTGTTTACAAAAATCTCAAGAGGAAACTTGGGTTCACTTGTTCAGTACTTTAGTAAGCTATATGTCCCTACATATACAGAAATGCAAAGTCCATCCTGTGATACATAAAGTTCCAACTCTTATAAGAAAAAAATAAGAAATAATCTAACACATACAGTGAAGTGAGTTACATGCATGCAGATGTTTGCATCCAATCCCATTCATCAAGGACCTTAAATAATGGCATCCACACCTGCCCTAAAACAGCTGCCCCAGGTAATGGGCTCCCATATTGAACGCTGAACCTCCTACAGACCCTGAAATCCTTCACACAACTTGCATCACTGTTTCTCATTTCTCTTGACCGCAAGATTTTTCCTTGATTTCTAAATAGCATTTGACTCTCCTCTTGGAAGATGAGAGAATAATACTCATTTTTGCTTCTAATCTACCCACATCTCAATGATGAGATTACCTCTCCATTTAAGATAATTTCTTTACTGATTTCATTAACCTTTGCTCCTTTACCTCTGCCCTCCCTGCACCCCAGCCCCCGTAAAATGGGTGACTTTCTCGGGCTCCTTCCATGTTCAGACCAGCATAACAGTGTGAACCTTAAAACTCGGATCTTGTAATTCCCCGACGGGGCCAACAGAGGGGTGAAGAATAAGCATCCAAAATAAATAACTGGCATGATTTATTCATAAAAAAGATTCAATAACATAGTTTAAGTATGAAAGGATACCCCGAAGGGAAGGGCAACATATGTTCCATAAGTTATTATTAATTTTTGAAAATATAATTGCAATAAGACGATACAAAGGGGGGGAAAGGCTCTATTTCTCCTTCCCATACTCACCCCTCAGCCCGTATTTCCCACCTCAGAGGCTACCAGGTATCCTTCCCGAGACCCGCGCCACGTTTCACACACACATGGTGTGCAGAGCGTGCTAAGGTACCCCGTGATGTCGCGGCCTCAGCGTCCACGCTGTGTGGCCAGCAGCCGGGGGCCTTGGACTGACCCGAGCCCCTCGTGCGAATCCATGCCCTGGGGAACTGCCCAAGAGTCACCGGCATGGAAGTTCCTGAAATGACCCCCCAGCCGCCCTTGTGAGCAGCATTCCCCCGTTCCCCCCAAGGCTTTCTCTATGTGTGCCCCTTAGGTAAGACCCCCAGGGATCTCACCCAAACCTTGTTCTTTTTGGTTTGACCAATTCAGTCCTCCGCTCCCTCCGCCTGCATCTGTCTTGACCTCCCAAAGTGACCCCTCAAGGCCACCCTCCTCCTCCAGGACCTGTGATGCATAAACCTCTGCTTCAGTTCCCTGGTGGCCTCCGGCTGAACCATAGCTCACCATCCACAGTCCAGGTCTCTACTTAATAGGTGAAAACTTAAGTTAGAGCAGACACTGATGAGTCCATGTAAACCTGTATAGGAACTGAAGGTACCTTTCTCTCTCTCTCTCTGTATGTGTGTGTGTGTGTGCGTGTTTCCTAATTCAGGAATTCACCACTCTTTCATACCAGCATGTATAATGCCGTCTCGTGTTTTTTACTGGCTGTGTAATATTACATTATACATTTGGCCTCCCTCTCCCAATCCTTCCCCCTACCTCTTTAGTGTTGCTTTTAAAAACAATGCTGTAAAAAGGAAAAATGTTTAAAAATCCATGTAATTCGGGCTTCCCTGGTGGCGCAGTGGTTGAGAGTCCGCCTGCCGATGCGGGGGACACGGGT
>NW_020173697.1:2801389-2893860 GCF_003031525.2 Neophocaena asiaeorientalis asiaeorientalis
ATCTATTAGATAAATTCCTAAAGTTTGGTTTTGCTAGATCAGATATTTATATATATATATATTAATTTGTGTAGTTACTGTAAAATTGGCCACAATAGAAGTTTATGCTTCACCACCAAGGTATATATAAGGATATTATTTACCCCATACACTCATTAAAACATTGCTATCAAACCTTTTTGGGATTTTTCAAATTGGTGTACAGAATGGTATCTCACAGTTTTGATTTGCATTTCTCTCACTAGGACTGTGATTGAGCATTTTAAAATATAAGAAGATATTTTAAATATAAGATATTTAAAATATAATAAGATAATAGAAGATAAGAATATAAGAATCATTTGCATTTGCTTTTCTCAATTCATACTGTCTTTTTTTTTTACTGCATTTTTCTTGAATTTGATTTTTAGGAACTCTTTAGAAATTAAGGAAATCAATCTTCTCTCTGACATGTGAGTTTCATTTTCTTAGATCAATTGGTCATTAGTCCTTTGACATTATTTTATTTATATATATTAAAATGTGTGACTTCTGTGTCATGGTAGAAATTCTTCCAATATTTCTTCTCTAAACTTTAATAACTTCATTCTTACTTTAAATTATCTGATGTGCCCAGAATAATTTTATTGTTAGATGAGACAAATACTCAACTGTCTTTTTTTCCAGTGGCTACCCAGTATTTACTGCTACATTTATTCAATATTATACATTTCTGATAGTGGTTTGAAAAGGCAGCTCTACCTTGCACTGAATTCTTATACACAGTTGGGGTCATTATTATTCTTTCTATTTCTTCCACTGAAATTACACGTTTAATTATTGCAGCATTTAAATATTTTTAGTTTTTATTTGGCTTGTTCTACATTGTTACATTCTTCTCTTGGATATTACAAATTCCTTATTTCCTTTATAAATATGAAATCCAGTCTTTCTAATTCCAAAATAATTCATTTTAGTGTTTTCTTGGTATATATGTTGGTATTCTTTTCCATGGCATGAGATGAACATAGCTTATTTTCTTTTGCATGTGTGTTTTAAATGTACTGTTTCCTGTTATGTTATTACTTTATACAATACATTTTGAATATTTTAATAATTATCTTAATACTTGCTCTCATCGATGAAATATTTTTTCAGAACTTAATAGTTTTAACTTATAACACTTTTACATTTTCTTGCATCATCCTTGTTTGAAATATTCACTCTGAAATAAGATCACACATTATCTTGATTTTCTTGTACTAAATATTTTTTCTCTTTGATCAAATAAGCACATTCAGGGGGACTTCCCTGGCAGTCCAGTGGTTAAGACTCTGCACTTCCACTGCAGGGGTTGTGCGAGTTCGATCCCTCATTGGGGAACTAAGATCCCACATGCTGCATGGCGTGGCCAATAAAAAAATATTTTTTTTTAAGTTTCTGCCATTTAAAAAAAAAGTACATTCACTACTCTATTTTTTTTCTAACAAGAGAATTACTTTATTTCTTAACTTTTTTTTTAGCCATGTATGTCAACATTTTTCTTCTTTGAGATTGAACTACTGTTAGCACTAGGCAAAATAAATATTTCAAATGACAGTTTAAAATTTTAATCAGTTATACACTCTGCATATATGAGTCTCTTTAACTGTAAAGACAAATTCCTCTGTTATCCCACTGGACAAGGAACGAGCTCTAAAACATGGCCAGGTCATGGCTCCCCATTGTTCTGACAGAGGTAACATATCTCGCTAGCAAAGGTAAGAATCTTCCCCCTATATCTGTCTTAGCTTGCACCTTTTATATTTTCTATAAATAGACATAATCCACTGACTTTAACTTCCGCTTGTTAAGAGGAATGAGGAAGATAAAGATATTGCATCCACTGGTCATTCATTTTGTGAAAGTGAGTCTCAAGGCATTCCACACAATTTCCTCTAATACTTAATAATCCTTTGATTTAGGAAACACTATGCCAGTTTTAAATATAAGCACAAGTAGTATCTTTTCTTTGGGAGCCGAACAGCATATTCTGCTTTCTTGCTGCCAAACCCTCTTTCTTAGGAATTCACGTTCCATGTAAGTGACATAGGATTAACCATCTCAACTCTTCCCCTCCACGGCAGAAGGGCTGAACATGACCAAGATCTGTCCAATTACATGGTCTCCGCCTCTGGCCAGAGACAGTGTACACATATGCATGTGATTTTTTCCAGCCTTTTTAGTTACATCTTTTAGAAAAAAAGCTCCATTTTCAAAGGGTTTGCTCAGTTGATAAGATGTCAGAGGCAGTGACGCTTTAATCTGTGACCAGAAACCTCCCCATGTTGCCGGAAGCGAGAAAAATGCCTTAGTGATTTCACTATTGGAATCCCTGGATTAAGCAACTCCAGAAGCCAGCCTTCTCCTGAACAGTGAGGTTAGGTAAGCCAAGGTACTCCTTCTCTTTGTAACTTAAGACAGTTTAATTTAGATAGATTTGTGTATGTGCCTTATATCTCAATGTGTTGTGACTGGCATAGAAATTTATGTGTACAAACAGGATATTACAAATGACAGATAATTAAATCAGAAATTGATGATTATGGTCATGTAATAACAAAGCAGTCCATAAATAAACACATTTTGTTTTATCTTTTATATTCTCACCGTGTTCGAACTGAAGTTCAAGCATTCATGAACCTAGTGAAATGTCAGGATAACAGATTTCGTTACCCTTATGAGTTTTCTGTAAAACTCTACAAATTACAAAACAAATGTAAAAAATTACGATGAAGAGCATCAGTACCAAGAATATCAATTTTAGTGGAAAGTGGCCCAATGGAAAGCACATAGGCAAGAGGTTATAACCTCCAAAGAAGACACCCTTTTACCTTTCACCTGTAAAATGATATGGCATGAATTTACAGAACCGTCTCCTTTGTGAGATTCCACACTCAAAACTATTTACACAAAACTAACGTGAAAGAGAGCGGGTCCTCATGAAACTGTGGAGTCAGCGGTCTGTAGGGACGGGAAACTGACGGCCTAATTCGGGGGTAGTCCATTTGTGACACCCATGTCTAATACGAGTCCTGCTTGCTCTCATACACACTGGAGCAAGTGAGACTCTGGCTGCCTCATCCACTGACCCTTTATTTTAAAGCAGAGAACAGAACTGGGCTCTGCAGCTGAAGGCTATGTTGACGAGGGCCGGGCTTGTTTCTAGGCATCCGAAATATACAGGCGTGGTACATACTGTAAGGGCAAGAATCCACTGGTAACGAATGCAGAGGACTTTCAGAAATCAAGCACTGGCAGCTTAATGAACTCTGTGGGTATGCTAAAGATACCACAAGTTCGAAAATCGTTCATAATTATCCTTTTTAAAAGTTTTGCTCATGTTGTGGTAAAATACGTATAACATAAGCTTTGACATTTTCACTATTTTAAGTGTACAGTTCAGTGGCATTCCTTATATTTATATTGTTGTGCAAGCAACACCACTACCTGTTTCCAAAACTTTTTCATTACTTCAAACAGAAATTAGGTAATCATCAAGCAATAACTCCCTACTGCTGCCCCCACTTTAAAAATGTTAGCAACGTTTTAAAAGAAAAAGATATCGTGACCAAATTGGGTTCATCCTGGGAAGACCAGGTTGGTTTAATATAAAGAAAAAAAAAAAAAAAAAAGAAAGATCAATCAACGTAATTTACCACATGAAAAGAGAGAAGAGTCAGATGATGATCTCAGTAGGTGAAGAGAACACATTTGACAAAACTGAATACTCCATTAAAATAAAAAAATTCTCACCAAACTAGGAATAGAAGGACATTTTTATAACCTCATCACAGATATCTAGAGAAAACTCACAACAATCTGCATAATGGAATATTGAACAGTTTTTTTTTTAAGATTGGCAAAAGGCAAGATCGCCCACACAAACATTTTATTGATACTATGTATGAAACGGACAACTGATGGGAACATGCTTTATAGCACAGGGAACTCACCTAGTGTACTGTGTGTAACCTAAATGGGAGGGAAGTCCAAAAGGGAAGGGATATGTGTATGGCTGGTTCATTTTGTTGTGCAGTGGAGGCTGACACATTGTAAAGCAACCATGCGCCAATAAAAATTAAGTTAAAAAAATTACTGAAGATCCTGGACAGAACAATAAGGTAATAAAATGGAAAAAAAATAAAAGGTATCTAGATTCACCCAATAGAAGAAAGAAGTAAAGATGTCTTAATTTATAGATGCTATGATGGTGGATACACAAAGTTTAAGGAATCTATAAAAAAGCTACTAGAAGCACTACATGTTTTTATCAAGGTCACGGGATATACAGTCGATAAAATATCCATGATATTCCTATATACAAGCAATGAACAACTAGGAAATGAAATAAAAACCTCAATTGATAATAGCTTTCAAACATATGAAATTCTTAGGAATGCATTTAACAACATATCATCAATCAATATAAAATTTTTGGAATACAATATTTTCATGAGAAAAATTTAAATATATCTAAATATAGAAGTACATTCCTAATCAAAAATCTCTAAATTTTAATGCTAGTCTTCCCAAAATAATTTACAGATGCAATATAATCTCTATCAAAATCTCAATTGACTTTTAAATTTGTAGATATTGGAAAACTTACTGTATGATATTTATGGAAATACAAATAATGTACAATATTCAAACTAATTTTGTAAAAGAGAAACAAATTTTGAGTACTTAAACTGCCTGATTGCAGGACTTATTCTAACTCTTTGGCACCTAAGACAATGTGATAGTGATGTAAGGATATGCATTAGAATAGTGAAGAAAAAGAGACAGTCCACAAATCCAACCAATGCATATACGGTTAATTGATTTTTCAATAAAGATGTCAAGTTAATTGCAAGGGGATAACAACAGTCAGCAACTGGTCCTGAGTCAGCTGGACATCCACATTCACCTCGATACTCATTTCACACTATATATAAATATTAATAACTCTACTTTTAAAGAATTAAAACATCATAACTTTAAATGTAAATCTTATTTCTATGAAACTTATAGAAGAAAACATAGGAGGAAAATCTTTGCTACCTCAGGGTAGGCAAAGATGTCTTCAATAGAGGACAAAAATCATGAACCATAAAAGAAAAAAACTGATAAACTGGACTCCAACTTATTAAAAATGACTACTCTCTGAAAGGCACCACTAAGAAAATGCATAGGCAAGCTACAAACTGGAGGAAAATGTTGGCAATGTATGCATTTGACAAAGGATTTGCATCCAGAACCTGTAAGAACTCAACTCAATAAGACACCTAATCCATTGGCAATAGCTTTGAACAGATACTTTTGAAAGAAAATACACCGCTGCTAACACATGAATGTGAAGCTTCTCCCATCATTAGTCATCAGTAAAATTCACTAAAACCACAGGAGATTACATTACTCAACCACGAGAATGGTTACTTTTTAAAAGACTGACAATTCTTTGTGTGGAGCAACTGGGTCTCTCATACGTTACTGCTGGGAAAGTAAACTGGAAAAACTATGTAGGAAAAGATTTGGGCTGTTTCTATTAAACTTGCATTTCCACCTGTTTCGGCAATTTTACTCCTAGGTTTGTGCCCAAATGTAATGAAAGCATGTCCACATCAAAACATGTACATGAATGTCCACAGCAGTTTTACTTCTGATGGCCCCAAGCTGAAAACAATACAAATGTCCATCAACAGCTGAGTGTATAAACACATTGGTAGCTATCCATAAAATGGGATACCACTCAGATAAAAAGGCAGGATCTCCTAATGCACACAATAACATAGATGAATCGCAAAAGCAAAGGCTGCATGAAAAAAAAAACAGATACAAAAGAGTACATACTGTATATTATTTTATTAAATTCAAGAAATGGGAATGAACCTCTAGTGACTGAAAGCAGATCAGAGGTTGCCTGGTTCCAGGGTTAGGGAGAGTCAGCCACAAAGTGCTTTGAGGGAAGTTTTTGGAATCATGAAAACATTCAGATCTTTATTTATTGGGCTGGCAATGATACTGAAGTATACATTTGTCAAATTTCATCAAACTGTACACTAATAATGTATAGTTAACTTTATATAAATTAATTTTAAATTAACCTGTATAAGTTCTGAATTTTTGTCTGATATCTATTAAATCATCTCAGAAGTTTGTCAGGGTACAGAGATATTGTAAATACTTTTATGTGTCTTAAGACTGTACTAAAATACTTAGAGCGCAGAGCTCAAACTGGTACTAATGCATTCAGGCTCATAACACCTGCCTTTGGTGTTCACTATATCCCAGTCATGTCCCATTAGACGGATCCATAAAGTAGCTGGATAAGGCAGTGAAGCATCTAAAAATCATTTAAGAAAACTTCATATTTCATCTATATTTGGCTGTAGTTGTTTTACTGGAACAGTTTAAATTATTGGTCTGATTCTATGTATCTGATTCTATGTATAGCAAAGGACTTCAAGGTATACTGTACATTACTCCTAGTTCCCTTTCAGATGATTTGGGTTTATTTTATTTCAATAAAAATATAATAAAGAGAATCAAGGTCTTTTTTATTCTTAAATGAGATTTTTAAAAATTTCATCAAGCTGGAACTCATTTGAAGTTTATTTTCTAGTCAATGCAGAAGAATCTGTCTGAGGTGATAAGATAGGAACACACTTTGCTATTTGGATTCAAGGCAGCAAAAATGCAGAATGTAAAGTTTGTAACCAAAGTCATCTTTCACTTTTTCTTTCTTTCTCTCTTTCTTTCTTTCCTCTCTCCCCCCTTTCTTTCTTCCTTCCTTTCTTTCTCTCTTTCTTTCCTTCTCTTCTTTCTTCCTTTCTCTCTTTCTTTCTTTCTCTCTCTCCCCCCTTTCTTTCTTCCTTTCTTTCTTTCTCTCTTTCCTTCTCTTCTTTCTTCCTTCCTTTCTTTCTTTCTTTCTTTCTTGTTGCTTGCTTGCTTTCTTTTCTTTTATTTGAATGCAGCTTTAATCAATAGTCTTGAAGCCCCAGATTATCTATCAAACTGAGAAAATCTGTCTTAGGTAGTTAGATCCTCTAATCAAATATTGGCAGATGTGATCTTCTGGGTGATAAAAATGGATCTAAAACCCAGAGTGACATTATTTGATGAGAGTCATAGAATCACAGCATACTTATTTGAATCAAGATGAAACATACACAGTATATGCTTACTTCTCAAGTCATTACTGTTCTTCAATAATATAACTGCAAGTTATTATTACAGCTTTCATTAGCATATATTGAAAAGCTAAGGTCAAACATTTTCTTATTTACATAACTAAGATACTTAATCTATATCTGTAACCTGATCTAAATCCAAGATACATTATATAAGTAGAAATGTTCAGTTTGTGGAAGTAATATTGAACCAGAGTTTTAATATATGAAAACAATTATTAAAATATTTTATACCTCTTATTATATTATATTATTCCAAGTCTTGTGAAATCACTCCCTGAAAACGTAAATCACTATAAACATTAGCTAGCATAAAAGTAAGTAGCTAAGTGCACATTACCTAATAATAGAGATTTCAGGGAAACAAGAGAACTTTGTTCATTTTAGAAATATTTAGTGTCCTGATATTCTATTTATAGTGTTGCATGGCATCTCAAGACGTTTATAGAGTGTCTTTGTGTTTTGTGAATTAATGAACAGATACTAGAGGGTGGAGTAACCACTGTGGTTAAGGATTAGAATAGAAAAATGATTTTTATACCCAATGGTATAAATCTATGTAGGATTTGAGTGCAGTCATTTTCCTTTATCATATTGCCTGCAGCCTGCCATGGGAAGAGCAGAATCATGTTGTATTCATGGTTTAATAATGAAAGATTAATACTTTATTTAAATGTATAATACACTGCATGAAGGATGCAATAAAGTATCAGTCTATTAATCATGCTTGATGAGAAGTCAGAACCCTTGCAGGATGAGAACTTGGGAGTCAGGTGTAGTTTTTTTGTTTGTTTTTGTTTTTTGTGGTACGCGGGCCTCTCACCGTTGTGGCCTCTCCCGCTGCGGAGCACAGGCTCCGGACGCGCAGGCTCAGTGGCCATGGCTCACGGGCCCAACCGCTTCGCGGCACGTGGGATCCTCCCGGACCGGGGCACGAACCCGTGTCCCCTGCATCGGCAGGCGGACTCCCAACCACTGCGCCACCAGGGAAGCCCTAGGTGTAGTTTTCAATCAAAGTTTTGTAAAGATGTAAGAAACCCAAATCACGTCTCGACCTTACATTGTATTGCTGGGATTGTCAGCCAATCTCAGCACCATTTACTACTCTTAGTACTCAAGCTCTTAGTACTCCAGTAACTCTGACTTTTCTTTCTCATTTCCCATCACCTAGTTTTCCTAAAGTGACAGAAGTTTGAGGACAGTTTATTCTGGGGCTGCAACAGATGGGTTATGTAAGCAAACCTTCAAGAACATCTCCTCCCTGGGAATAAGACTCCTCGCTTGGTGCCCGTCTCCCCTCCCCACAATCACCGCACTTACGACTCCAGAAAGCAAAGGAAACGAAAATACT
Organism: Neophocaena asiaeorientalis asiaeorientalis; assembly: GCF_003031525.2. Classification (NCBI taxonomy): domain Eukaryota; kingdom Metazoa; phylum Chordata; class Mammalia; order Artiodactyla; family Phocoenidae; genus Neophocaena; species Neophocaena asiaeorientalis. The sequence goes on from NW_020173697.1 coordinate 2,809,934, forward strand.
AAAAAATAAAGATCAGGATTTTCTCGAATGACTAACAATAGTCTCCGATGTCCCTAATTAATAGGAAGAATAGAGAGTTAATTTGTGAAATACAAGTGAGAGCAAAAATATAGAGATTTTAGTTCAGCAGTTGTGGAGTCCAGAAAACTACCAACAGTATTTCCTCCTTCCCTTTGTGGTACTGATGGATGCTCAAATGGGTGAGGTGAGTAGTCTAACTAGATGCTTCTAAATGTTTCTAATTTTTAAAATTTCTGATTACCAAAGGATATAAGCCCACACATGTCCCTCTACTACAATTTGTGCATGAGTTCCTATATTCTAAAGAGATACAAGTTATGCCTTATATAACAAGGAAGTCTGTTTTCTAACAATACTAATCTGAGCCATGAATTAATTTCTGGAAATAAAATTATCAAAAACTAGGTTCACCCAGAGGAACACCTTGACTATTTATTAGTTTGTTAGATAAATCGTAACTCCAATGAGGATGAAAATGCTCTGGGAAAGCCCATAGAAAAGGCACCCTTAGAGTAACTCCTATTTTTAAATATGACGTGATGTATTAAATGGAGAAGAACTTGGCAAATCTTGCCCAGCAATTGACGTAGAGGCTTCTTTCCTATTCTGGACCATATTTTCCATCTCACAATCTGCCGATCGGTGATAAAACAGCATATTGAACACTTACATAATAATACTGAAAAAACTGACTGGTTAGTAATTGAGCACATAATATGCTCCAGGCATTCTGCTACAATCTTTGCATAATCACCACAGAAAATCTTCACAACTGTTCTACAAGATAAGTACCGTTTTACAGATAAGTCTCATTTTAGAGATAACAATATGCTTATGAATTATGGAAGGTCACACAGTTGGTAAAAAGTGGCAGAGGCAGGACTGAACCCAGGAAGGCAGACTCCACATTCAGAGACCTCTACCCTGGGGGGGACTCCGAGTCCTATACGGATAATGCTAAACTTTCCTCAACGCAGAGGATGTAGAACATTTGCCAAGGAGAACATTGTAGGACACATATAGCAGGGATCATTTTGCTAGGGTCACAAAATTCTACACCCTGAAAATTATTAATAGATTGAATTTTGTTATAAAAACAAAAGACAATAAAATTTACCAACATGGATTTCTGAGTATAATACTCAATCATATGATACTGAAGGGATTCATACAACGTGAAGCAGGCTTTCAAATACAGTTGACCCTCAAACATGGCAGGGGATAGGGACAGTAGAAAATCCACGTACTATGGCTCTCTTTGCCTCGAAAGCAAAGGAATTGAGAAATGATCCACCCACAGGCTGGAAGCTGAAACAGGATAGAATCAGGACTCAATCCCTAGTTCTTTTGATGCCGTGATTTCTACGGGAACAAAAACTTTCCCCCACATTTAATTAACTGAAAGATCTGTAAAATGAAAATACAGGTAACTATATTTATTGGAAAAATCCACATATAAGTGGACCCTCACAGTTCAAACTCACATTGTTCAAAGTCAGCTGTAATACATGTATTTACATTTTTCCAAAACAAAAATGTTTCAATTACTCTACCCTGATATATAACCAAAGGGATCCAAAGATGGGATGCATGTAATGTGGCTGGTATTATCTAATTTCTACCTTCTAGAATAAAAGTGAGGTTTTCATAAATATAGCACTGCTTAAGGGCAATAAAATGTTTACATATGTATATCAATACTTTTTTCTAGGAAATGTATTAAATAATAATATTATTTTAATTCAGTTGGAACACAGGCCAATCAGAGGTATGATCATTTAATAATGCAATTTAATCATTCTAAGTTTCAGATTTTAAAAGGGCTCAGCCTTTCTATGCAGATGCTAGATAGTGTGCTATCTAAGTGAATATGTGGTACATTTTATAATACCTTTGACACACTGTTGTTAGTGCATGCTTCAATTAGCTCTTCAAGAAACTGTTTCTGGGCTTCCCTGGTGGCGCAGTGGTTGAGAGCCTGCCTGCTAATGCAGAGAACATGGGTTCGAGCCCTGGTCTGGGAGGACCCCACATGCCGTGGAGCAACTGGTCCGTGAGCCACAACTGCTGAGCCTGCGCGTCTGGAGCCTGTGCTCCGCAACAAGAGAGGCCGCGATAGTGAGAGGCCCGCGCACCGCACTGAGGAGTGGCCCCCGCTTGCCATAGCTGGAGAGGGCCCTCGCACAGAAACGGGGACCCAACACAGCCAAAAATAAATAAATGAAAAAATAAATTTTAAAAAAAAGCAACAAATGTTCAAGTACAATTGGTGTCTTTTTTAAAAAAAAAAAAGAAAAAAAGAAATTGTTTCTTGTAACGGTGCATTTACTGGCATTTTATTTCTATCAACAACTCTGGGTATATCTTTATCCAGAACAGCTACAGCCTGTCCAAATTCCTTGGTAATACACATACCACACATTTACTTGACAAAAAGAATATGAGAAAAAAGAAAAAAACTTAACAAAAAAGTATAAAACAAAACTCAAGGCAACAGATGGCATGTAGAAGATGAAATTCCCCATGTCTACGTTTATGATGAACCATGGAAGCAAGAGACATTATCATAACAGGACTTAGACAAGTCTAGGTTAATCTAACTCAATCACTATATAATTATAGAAACAAATTAACAGCTACTCTAGACATGAAATAAGCTCCCAACTACCTTCAGTCTCACAATTGAACTGGAACAATAAGAACAAAACTGGTCCCTTAGCTGTACTGACTGAGGTGGCCTCCCTCTTATGTGATAACTAAGTCAGAAATTTATGCTACAATATCTTTCGTAGGTTTCATCTTATTGGAAACAAACTCCATTCCCTAAATTGGACAAAAACTAAGTAGTTAGAATTATTTAAGTCAAAATTTAGCACCTTGCTGTAGTTAATATTTTGAGTTACTATCAAGTGTCCAATTCATTCTGAGCCATGCTATGAAGATGACTTAGGCCTGGAGAAATGTTATGATTTTAGGATAGAGGTTGTTACACATTTTAATTTTTAAATAGATTTCTTTAATAAGGAAGCAATACGTCCTCTTCACATCCACTTGTCCTTCTCTTAGTAAGGCCTTACTTCCTGTAAAGGTGATTTCAACTTTTGCTTAGAAGAAAAGACTAGATCTAGACATAGAAATGTCATAGAGACCACATCTTTTCCACCATTCCTACTGAAATATAGTTTATATCCAGGTTGCAAAAGCACAGGCTGTTGAAACAACGATACATAGAAAGCTAAGATTTCTCTCTCCTTTGGATGCACAAAGACACGTTGCTTATATTCCCTTGATTCATGTGAGTAAGAGAGGAACTAAAAATTTGGAAAAAAATCAAGTTCACAAAGTCCACTGAACTATTTTATCTTGGAACATGAGGGATGTGGTGAGAAAGAGAAAGAGATTTTTAGAACTAGTTGTGACATTAAAAACCATTTTTATATAATCCTTTAAAAATCTCTCATGTCAAAGTATACATAATATATACAAGTTTGGGAGTGGGGTATGGTGTATAAACTGGGATTCTAAGGTAATTAGAATCAATTAGCTCTTCCATAAACCACTTCCATAAACTCTCCACAAAAGTCAGTGTTATTAAATCATAATTGCAGACATAAACACAAATAAGCACATGTCAACAGATAAGTCAAATTAGCTTCAAAAATTCTTGATTTGCTTTTTCTTCTTATGCACATTATTTTTAATATTTAAAAGTACTAAATTCTCTTATATTTGAGTTGAATGGAAGAAAAAAGGAGCCAAAGTAAAACTGGAAGACTTATTTCAGATCCATTTTCTTCACTACATGGGATATGATTTCCTTCCTAAAAGATCCCTCTAAATTAAGAAAGGAGATGATGGCACACGTTGAATTGGAGTCATCTTTAAGTCACATTTTAATTTTATACTATTAACTCCCTGCCTTGAAGAAGGAAGAAATTAACACCATATACTTCTCCCTCCCTAACTCTCAGCATACTGCAGTTATATTAGTGTTGTCCCACTGTACGATATTTACATTTTCTTTAGTGAAGAAAATTTCAGTTGGTCAGTTTTTGTCGTATATTTAATGACCATGGTGTTTACCATCTAACCATGAGGTCAACGTTCGTGAATTATTATTTTAGTTCATCTTTATCTTGTCTAGATTTAAAATACAAACTAAATTAGGATATTTAATTGGGGAACTGAACTGTATTTATTTTCCCTGAAAGACTCCTAAGGTGGTATATAATCTGCAAGTTTGTGCATCCTTGTTAATATTTCTAAATCCTTTATATCTGAATTTTAAGATAATGTAACATTCTTGAAGCTGATCTTTTATTCCTACCTTCACCACTTGGTAGACATTACTTTTCTGACATTGACTACAGTTGCGGAAAATTCTAAGATAACCCATTTTTCTCCTTTGTATCTTAAAATTTGCATTTTCTACTAGAAGCCAATAGAATTTTAATGGTTCTCAATTAAATTTTAAGAAAATAGTTTTGTTTTGTCTAATAAACATTTTTTTAAAAAATCAATTGTTACAACTATAACAAAATAAGTTTCTGGTTCAAATATGATTTTCTTCATTTTTTTAACATTGTCCCACGGTTATCTTCATAAGTGGGAGAGATGTTCTATTAACAAAGAATACTTTTTCCATGAGTTCTAGCTTTGATATATTTAAGCTTTTTCATGTACAGAAAAGTAGTGTATTTGGTAGAGATTCTCCTAAGGGATTTAAGTTTCTCTTAATCTTCAGTAGAAAAGTAAATTTTTTGCACTTAGAAATCTCTTACTACTGAAAGTTAAGAATCAAAACTTTTAAACATAATGCAATGATAAGCCAGCAGTATATTTTTAGCATGAAGGCATTTAATTGAATTAATAAAACAATAAAAGATAAAATTTTAAGCATGAAGCATTCCATAAATACTTAGTGTGGAGCCATAGGAGATGTAGGGTCATACACAACACTATCCTTGATCTCAAGTAGCTTACAGTTTTCATAAGATATATATATATGTGTTTACGTGTGTACGTGTATACATATACATGGCATACTTACAAATAATACATTCAACTGTGCTTTTTGTTAAACAGAAAGATGCTAAGAAAAAGCAGAGTTTTCTCAATCAGTCTAGTAATTTACGGATTATATATCATGTTTACATGAATTACCCACGTGATCAGTCATGAAAAACCTATGACAGTTGAGAATGATATTATTATTTTACATTTATAGGTAAAAAGCAGAGACTAAATAAGGTGAAGATTCCTCAGTTTACAAAGGTCAAAACTGACTCTGAACTGAAGTTCCCCACTGCCCAACTTGTGTTCCTACTATTCTCACCTTTCAAATGAGGAAGACATACTCAAATCACTGAGTGAGGAGATCAAGGGAAAATGCCTTGAAGATAAGAATGAAAGCAAAAGGTTAAGAAATGATCTGACGTTTATAATGAGGATTTAACAAAGAACAACAGAGAAGATGGACAGAATATTCATAAGGGATGGAGAATGGCATTACTTGCAGGAAAAAGATAGGAAAGGAATGCCAAAAGAAACAAAGGGTAAGGTGGATTTATGTCACTAAAAAACCCAATTTAGATGGGAAAAAAAAAAATAGTAGATAAGGCCAGAAAGGTATGTTGGGAGCAGGTAGGAAATGCTAATTTATGGCCACGTGAAAAAATTTCTTATACGCCAGACTTAGTAATGATGTCATTTTTCTCAAAATTAATATATAAGCATTAAACAATCTTAAAGAAGGACAAGGAAATATCTACTAGATGGATGGATAGACTGATTAGAGATTAATAGAGAGTTAAAATACATAGGTAATATATATGTGTATATATTTATGTAATTTCCAAAACAACTTTTTAAGTAGTAATTTCATCAGTTTATAGAGAAGGAAACTGAAGCTCTAAAAATTGTTCAAACTGAAATTTGAACTCAGATCTTTTGACTTTAATGCTAATTTTTCAATATGCAAAATGGCAATAGGAACAAATAATTTATGTGGTATTTGGAAACTCAACTTGACATAAATAAATAGTGTTGAAGAATATTGAAGCTGGTCAGGGAAGTCATTTAGGAAACTACTGCTGTGTAACTTTATCAAGACTTAAATTATGATGCTGGCAATGGGAACCAAAAGGCAGTGATGGTAACACAAGGTAACTTCAAATTATTTCTTGTCTAGAAATTTACATATGATGTGACAATCTTTATACTTTTGTTCAGTATATAGATTTATTAAATTAATGAAAAATATATTAATCCTGTTTTTGTTTTTGAAATTTTATATCATTAGAATGTTGTTAATTTGGATGTGAGCTACATGTCTATGCCCAAAATGGTCCCCACGGATTCAACACATAGCATTTGATGAAATGACCTCATCATTTGTGCATTAACTCCCATCCCAAGCAGTAAAACCCTGTAAGTGGATCTCTTTGGAGTCTAATTATCAGCAGGAGTTTTTATGGGTTCAACAATTTGTCCAACACGTCCTTCTGTTATTTTTATCCATACAGCAAACTATTTAAAGTATGTATCATACCCAGATAAGAAGATTATTTGGCATCAATCACACTTCAGGTGGAGCTATTTACTGAAACCTAAGAATACATATTTTTAAAAGACAGGTATGTTGGAATGAGTTTAGAGAACAGAAAAAAATGAAGTGTCTTGAAATAAAGAATGATGGCAAAAAACTAAGAGAAGCAATCTTGCCAATGAAAACTGATGGTAAAAATGTTAAGAACAGAAAAGTTTCAATTCACCTCACCATTTAATAGAGAAAAAAGTGCTGGGATCGGTTTGCCAATGAGAAAAGTATGTTAATATTTGTTAAGAACAGTTAAGTGAACATTGGAACTCATTCAAGATTGGGGTCCCAGAAAGTTAGCAGGGAGAGAATGTATATTGCACATTCCGTCGAGGGAGGGCAGAATTTCCCCTCACCCTACGCATTTCCAGGTTGCACTATGTCGAAAGGGACATGTCACGGGGTCAGACAAAGCTGTTCCAGGGGAAAGGAGGCACTGGCAGAGCGGAGGTGCCTAAGTCCTGCCCCTGGTCTGTCTTTAAGACCCCTTGTCTCTCTGTGGGGACCAGAGCTTCATGAGTTCTACTTGCCATACTTCCTTGTCTCTTCAGGGTTTAGCTAAGGTGGTCATGGGTGATCTGCTAGACAGGGTGTATGAAAAGCCCCTACGTCATTATTTGTGTCCACTGACAGCCCTGAATTTTAGAGAACACTGTAAACTTGCCAGCACGGACAATTCAACAAAGCGAGATGCTCAGACAGCTGACAAGCATCAGCGTCCTGTTAAACCGCATTTTCTAAGAAATCAGTTGCTGGAGAGAACTGACATTACACTGCTCTAAGTTGAAAAAGGAAGAGCAGACTGCATGCATTATAATCCCAAGATTACTCATTTCCTCCAAGCACATTCTATGAACACATTTTATCTGCTCCAGCTTCAAAATGAGTGTTGAATCTGAGTACTTTTCGCTTCCTCTAGCATCTTAGCAGAGACCACTGCTGTCTTTCATCTGTACCACGTTGGTAGCCTTCCAAGGGGTTTGCCTACTTCCACCTTGTCCTCATACTTTTCTGTTCTCTACACCAAAGGCATCCCTTCAAACTCTTAACTTGAAATAAAACAATATAAAGAAATAAAATAAAAAAAGAAATAAAACAATAGTGTTTCATATTATTATTTATAAAATAATGCAAATTCCCTCAGGGCAAAACCGTTTCTGTCTGTTCACTGCTGTTTTCCCTTTCCCCATAGCAGCACCTGGTCCTCAGTGGCCCTTCCATGCATCCCTCTTTTTGCATGTTGAATAGCCACGGTGTTGTTACCTGTGTGCACATATGGCAGTGCTTATTGAAGCCTAAATTGATACTTTTGTGAAATAAATTAGTGCAGAGCTAGTAGGCTAACTGAAAGTGCTACACTTTTCATAAGAAACCCAGGGGCCTCACGAGAAAAAAAAATCTGTTACTTTTTTCCTAAATGTAAAGGATATTTAAAATTTTGAACTGACACAGATCAAAGGAATTAGCTATGTGATATAACAAGCCTTCTGGAATAAAATTTTGTGAGCATGTCCAAAAACAGAAATGGTAATCTGATCCCAGTGCTACGACCAGTACCAGAAAGGGAGATATTCTAGTGGTAAGTCTGTGAGTGAAACAGCAAATCAAAGATCCCCTGGCCACTCTGCCCTGGTGGTAGATTTGTGTCCTGGGGAACACCTAGTCGTATCAACAAAAGTGCTCTATACAGAGGGCAGAGGACAACATGACATGATTCATCCATGGCTCTAAGCCGCCAGGGAAGGGAGACGAGGGGAAGCCTTGTCTTCACCACTTCAGTTTCATCACGAGAGGCAGTGCCTCTGCCTTCAAGGTCCAGAAGTGGCAGCAGCAGCAGGCCTGGGGCTTTGTGAGCATGGACCACACACCTACTCATGGCAGATCAACCCTTTTCCAGTTGCAATGACGAAAACCTCCTGAAGTTGAAATCTACAGGTTCAAAGAAAATCATGTGTTTCTTGCTTATCAATGTAAGAACCTGTGGATTTGACTGTTGTAATCAGTACCTACCTGGGGGACCCCCAACTAAGAAGGAGAGATGGAAAAGGAAGGAGAGAGATTTGATCAGATACCAGTGGATACGGGTGGCATTCCATGTGCTCTGCTCTGGGACACTGCTTTGGATGGATATCTATTTCCCAACAGCAAAGTAAGATACCTAGGATTTCGTACCACACTTCTAAAGGGGCATGATTTTGAAAATGTGTTTCTTCTTCACATGTCTCTGATGTCTCAAAATTGGGAGTAAATCTTATTTATAATAAAAACACAATAATAAAAAAATGAGATGTTTATAAATACGTGACTTAAGTTCTATCTTATCTCTTCAAAATGAAACCGGTATTATTTTTTAAAATGGGACATGCAGTTCAAGACTCCAGGGATATTTATATAGGCATTTATGAGGAGATATTTAGAAGAAGTGGGATCATTTGAGAAACAGTTCCAGAAGCATCAGTTTTGTGAAGCGAAATATTTGTTGTGTTTGCAATTGTACGAAACAGAGGCAATACAGATCGTACCAGTGATGACGCAGCTGCCTTCAAACAGATTCTTCCTGGGTTTTTTTGGTTTTTATTTTTGACCTACACTAGGTTGCCCCATCTATGGCATTAACATATTTACCTTGTAAAACATGAGGCTTTAATATATGTAATTTAATCATTACTTATACTTCTATTACTTCACATTTGTCAAAGAGCTTCAATAGTTGACCAAACAGACAACATGTGTACTTTCCTGAGATGACTGTTTAACCTGACCTCAGGACACTGCTACATCATTTCACAGAGGTCACGAAACAGGGCCCCGGACTGGGTGGCCACAATTCAGTCACAGCTCTGTAGCTTACTTTACGTGTGATTTTGATAAAATATGTTCACTTTAGAGTCTTTAATCCTCATCCGAAAAAACAAGGGGGGCTCCTAGTCCCCAGTTCATCATGGACGGAGCTTAGAAGCCTTCACTCTGCCTTAACAATAAATGAAAACCTGAACAAACTAAAAAATCAACGGCTCTTCTTTCATCCAGCAGAGCAGTGAGGTCACGGTGAATAATACTGCCCTCCCAACTGGAGAAACACACAAGCAGATACAGAGAATCATAACTTACTGGAGGAGAAACCCATGAGCAGAAACCTCTGTGAGAAACAGGACCAGGGTAGTAAAACCCAAACTGTAATTGATGAATTGCTGGAGACTCAGTGTGGACAAGCCTGGCAGATAAGAGCTCCAGAAGGACCCAGTCATTGGGGTTGCAGGGGAGGGCTTACACGCTGGTGAGTTTTACCTTCAGGAGTTCTACTGAGTTCTCACATTGAGTGTCAGGGGAAAATCCCCTGTCCTTTTTAACAAGGGCTGCCCCCAGAACTGCAGCTGCAGGGTTATGTCAGACCCTGGCCGATCTGGTGTAAAGCAAATACCCAACCCAACTCCTTCTAGGCTTCCAGGTAGAAGAAGGAAAATCACAACTCCAGCCCTTCCGGCCATCCTCCCCTACCTAAGGAGGGGAGATAAGGTGCACTGGTGAGGCTGATGGTCTAGGGATGCACATTCACCAAAAGACTGAGATCTAACCATAAAATGATAGGTTCCCCTCCCACCTTAGGACTATATTACTAAAGACCTAGTTATCACAATTCTTTTTACCAAATACATCATGTCCATCTTTCAATAAAAAATTACAATGCATACTTAAAAGCAAATAACACAATTTGAGGAGACTAAGCAAACATCAGAACCATAGAAAAGTATGGCAGGAATGCTGAAATTATCAGAGCAAGAGTTTTTAAAAAACACTCTGATTAATGTGCTAAAGGATTTGATGGAAGAAGTAGACAGCATGCAAGAACCGATGTATGATGTAAACAGAGAGATGGGAATTTTAAGAAAGCATTTTAAAAAATGCTAGAAAACAAAAACACTGTAATAGAAATGAAGAATAACTTTGATGGGCTCCTTAGCAGAGTGATTAGCAGGACTAAGGGAAGAACCTCTGAGCTTGGGGATGTAACAACAGAAACTTCCAAAACTGAAAAGCAAAGGAAAAAGACTGCATAAAATAGAACAGAATATCCAAGAACTGTGCAGCAACTGCAGAGTTGTAACATGCATAACGGGAACGCCAGAAGGAGAGGGAAAGGAATAGAAGCAAAGTATGAAACGATAATGATTGATAATTTCCCCAAATTAACGAGACACCATCCTACTGATCCCTGAACAAAGTGTGCTGAACAAACTGTGCAGGTCCACTTGTACACCGATTTCTTTTTTCACTAAATACGTACTACAGAACTACACAATCCACAGTTGGTTGAATCCAAGGAAGTGTCATTGCTGATACGGAGGCCTACCGTAAAGTTATACAGGCATTTCTGACTGCAAAGAGGGTTGGCACTTCTAAAACCTTTGCTTTGTTCAAGGGTCAAATGTACACATATGCTTATGTATAAGTGAAATAAATTACAGCAATGATCTGTGGAGCAGGGAGAGGAATTGGGAAATTTTGTTGTTGTTGTTATAAGGTACTTAACATGAAGTGGTATATAGTCTTACCTGAAAGTGGACTCAGATTAATTTTAAGGGTATGTTGCAAAATCAAAAAGAAACCACTAAAAATGTTTAAAGAAAACAAAAAAGGAAGAGTGATTGATATATTAAGAAAGGGGAAAAAAATGGCATCATATAAAATTTTCAATTAAAAGCACAAAAGGCAGAAAAAGGTCAACACTAGAAACAAAGAATTACCACATGATACAATTCAACTTCCATGTATTTTTCCAAAGAGAATGAAAACACTAATTCAAAAAGACACATATGCACCCCACGCAAAGTTCATTGCAACATTATTTACAATAACAAAGATATTGAAGCAACCCAAGTGTCCATTATGAGATGGATAAAGAAGATGTGTTTGGTGTGTGTGTGTGTGTGTGTGTGTGTGTGTGTACATATACACACACACACACATACACAATGGAATACTACTCAGCCATAAAAATAATGGAATCTTGTCATTTGTGACAATGTGGATGGACCTAGAGGGTATTATGTTAAGTGAAATAAGTCAGACAGAGAAAGACAAATACTGTATGATTTCGCTTGTATGTGGAATCTAAACAAAACAAAACAAATATAACAAAACAGAAACATAGTTTTAAATACAGAGAACAAACAGGTGATTGCCAGATGGTAGGAGATGGGGGGAACAAGTGAAATAGGTGAGGGAAATTAAGAGTAAAAACTTCCAGTTACAAAATAAATGAGTTACAGGGATGAAATGTACAGCTTGCAGAATATAGTCAGTAAGTATGTAATATCTTTGTATCAAGACAGATGGTAACTAGACTTAACATATTGATTGTTTTGTAACGTACAGAAATATTAAATCACTGTATTGTGTAACAGGAACTAACACAGTCGTATAGGTCACTTATACTTCAAACAAACAAACTCAGAAAAAGAGATCAGATTTGCGGTTACCAAAGGTGGGTGGGGTGGGGGGAGCGGGATTCTATGAAGGTGGTCAAAAGGTACAGACTTCCAGTATAAGATAAATATGTTCTAGGGACGTGATGTACAGCATGATTAACATAATTAACACTGTTGTACATTATATATGAAAGTTGTCAAAAGACTAAATCCTGAGAGTTCTCATCACAAGGAAAAAATATTTTTTTCTTTTACTTTGTATCTCTATAAGATGGTTGGGTGTTCACTAAATTTACTGTGGTAATCACTTTATGATGTAAATCAAGTCATTATGCTGCATATCTTAAAACTTATACAGCGCTGTATGGGACTTCCCCGGAGGTCCAGTGGTTAAGATTTCACCTTCCAATGCAGGAGGGGCAGGTTCGATCCCTGGTCAGGGAGCTAAGATCCCACATGCCTTGGGGCCGAAAGACCAAAACACAAAACAGAAGCAGTATTGTAATAAATTCAATAAAGACTTTAAAAATGGTCCGCATCAAAAAAAATATTAAAAGAAAAAAACCTTATACAGTGCTGTATGCCAATTACATCTCAATCATATTGGAAGGGAAAAAAAAGAAAAAATATATAGATCAGAAATCAGTGAAATTGAAAACAGGAAACCAATCATCAGGATGCCCTACAGCAGGTGGAGTGGATAATCTGTGGTCCATCCAGACCATGGAATAGTATTTGGCACCTACAAGAAATGAGCTACCAAGCTATGAAAAGATATAAAGGAAATTTAAATGCATTATTAATATTTATATTAATAATATATTAACATTGTATTAATAATTAATAATATATTAATATTAATAATATAAATTATTATATTATTAAGTGAAAGTAGCCAATCTGAAAAAGCTCCATACTGTATGATTCCAGCTACATTACCTTCTGAAAAAGGCAAAACTATGGAGACAGTAAAAAGATCAGTGGTTGCCAGGGGTTAGAGGACAGGAGAAATGAACAAGCAGAGCACAGAGGATCTTTACGGCAGTGAAACTGCCCTGTATACCATAATGGTGGATACATATCATTATAAATTTGTCCAAGACCATATAAGCTACAACACCAAGAGTGAAACCCTTCTCTGTGAAATATTTGGGGATATTTAGAAACTGAGCACGCTATTTAAATAAAAACACAACCTTAAAACAAAAATAAATAAATAATCTTTAGTTGCTTATTTTCAATCAAAATATTGAATTTATCCTAAATGGTTAAATACATTAGGGAAAATTTCATTTAATGAATAGTCCCAAACTCATTAATTCAAGTCACAAAACATTATTCCTTGGCTTCATGCCATTTTCTTTCATTCCTTTAATCAGCTGAACTTTCTTTAATCCAGTCCCCAAACTCTTGCTACCTTCTTTTTGAATCACTTGAAATATACCCAGTTCATTAACTAGAGTTAGTTTTGAAGAGAAGGACGTGGTATAGTGCAGGCAGACAGTGGCTGGAATTAATAGGTTACTGCACAGAAAGGTAATGAGAAACAGAACAATTTATGTTCCCTTCTCTTTGCCATCTGCTGAAAAGGGCTGTAACTTTATAATAAGGGCACAAATAGCTAAATGACTCAAATATAAACCTCAAGAAGTCAAATAACTCAATGTCTAGAATTTTACCCTTTATACTATATTTCACTTTAGCAAGAGTTCTATACTGAAAAAAAAAATCAACCTTCAATTGTTGGAAAACAGTTAATGTGCGATATATATGTATCTATGCCACACACAACAAATAAATAAGTATATAGAGACATATGTTTTAAAATAGGAATGGTCACATTTGAATTAATGTCAGCGTTCTTTGTCTCAAGATAAGTGAATAGGTTGTCAGACTAATGCTCTTTACATTGGAAATAACAACGAGTGTCAATTTAATTGACAGCTGAGAATGATACCAAAAAAAGTGCAGTATGCCTCATATTTGAGGATTGACTCTTGAAGTTGGCAAATTTAATCTAAGGATGACTTAGTATCCTGTCCAATTGGATTGTAGATTTATTTACTGTTCAATAAAAGGTTTATGTTAAAAATGATATTTCTCTTATTTTCTAAGTTACACACTTCTGTGGTACATCAATCAATACTATATTTCCAGTGAACAAAATGTAATGAAATAATTTTGTAATAAAAATAATGATTATTTCTTAGCTCTCAATTTGTGCTAGGAATTGCAGTTAAGACTTTATCGGCATAGATTCTATTTTAATCTTGAAAGTAACCGTCAGAGAAATATACTGCTAGCATTTCTGAGTGAGAACTGAGACTTAGAAATGTAATTTTTAAGATAAATACAGGGAAAGGTAGAAGGAAAGGCTCAAATTCTCATCTTGGTCACTTTAGAGCTTCTACTCTTAAGGACTACACTATACATTTTACAATCACATATGCTTATCTTCCGGATCAAGTGACAATAAGATTTCCTGGATAGCCACAGCACGGTGCTGGGCACTAGAAATTACTCAATATTTTAATTTCATTGCACACCGGACAACCTTGTGTTTATTTTATTTAAAAATATTTTAGCAGCTAAAAAATATTTTTCTTTAAGATAGAGAAGACCCCATCAAATTCAAACTATATTTCAGAGGCTTAGTAAATATGAAGCGGCAGGAGATCTGCTTAAATAAATTCCAAAGCTTTCATAGATTTTCAAGATAAATATTGGAGAAATTAGAGTAAATAAAAGTGAATCTGCTCTGCTGACACAATATTATAAAAGCAGCATTTTTAAGGCATTTCAAAATACATTGCTTATGGCAGTTCAAACCTGAGAAGGACTGGAGACATTTTACAAAACTTTTTTGTTGAAAACAAGTTCATATTTTATTAGGCATCGCTTCATACTCAAAGTAAAAACAATCTTGTGTTGTTTCTAGCTTAAATATAGTCTTAAAAATAATTACAAACCACTAGCATAATAAGAAAAGGTTGAAATTTAGGAAGACAAAAGGTAACTAAATTTACTGTTTTGCTATAATATTCTTTATCTGTGGAGAATGTGATGGCATAACATCACTGAACTCACAGAATCCTCTGACTAAGTTATGAATATTCTTTAAACAGTCCTTGTAAAAATATTAGGATTTCATGCATTCTCACTGATGACTAAATAAGTCTTAGTAGTGGACCTAAAATTCTCCTTGAAAACTCACTATTCAGCTCGAGTACTTAGGCTCATCTCCGTCAAATACAAAGGATGCTATGAAATGTAGTTGAGGTAAAGAAAGAAAAACCAACAAGCAAGTTTTATATTTAAATTGATCATAAAATGAAATGTTTGCTAATGTGAAATATCAGAAAGTCTAAAAGTCCCCCCAAAGTCTTACAAAGAAAACATATCCTATTTCTGTACTTAAACCATAAGCCTTTCACCGCTTATTTTCATTTGCATTGTTAGTCATTATCTATAAACCATGCTTTGCAGCCTTCCATAAAGTTTTATAGTGCAAATTTCAAGAAATATCTAAAAACATTTAACAGCTTCTGTTATATCTTTTGAGAAATGTCCCCTAATTGCAAATTAGGTGGTTAGTTGTTTGCAAGAGTTAAAGTGCCTCTAAAACCCCTCTTATTATCTGGGAATAATCGTAGGTGTTGGGCTCATCAGGCAACACATTGATCCTCTCCTGCTAATACAGAGACTTAACATTTATGTTTTCTCTCTTTTTTTTCAACATTTGTTTTATTTCCTTTTCATTCTTTTTAAATTGGCTAGATTCAGTTCGGTGACACCAGCTTACATTTTAGTAGGGAACTGTTAAAATTAACATTTCATGTATGCACGTGTTTTTGACCAAAGCCTTTTTGAAAATCTCTGTTGAATGATATAATTTCAATTAAAATATTTTGTTCCCTATCATTAATGTTCTCATCAACTCGTAAAAGCAAATAAATCACATCTATAGCAACATTCTAAAGGTCAGTATTATGACCTTATGACTGCGCTCTTATCAAGATGTCCAATCATTTTCTCCTTGTCCTCTAACGGTGATTATTCCCTCTAGGATTTTAAGAAGGAACTGACGGAGGCTGACATGTTTTGACACCATATCCTTTGGCGTTTACCGCTTGTATCTCCTTGCTTAATTAATACCAGTCACTATGCTTCTCTCCTGTTGTGACTAATTGATTTTTGTGTGTGTTGTTACTAACCTCTGTCAAATCATGTGTGCTTTCAACAGGACAAATTCTGCTACTCCTCATGAAGGACCTTTCCTAGCAAAGTTATATAAATCTTTTCTTTCTACCACAACTCACAGTAATTCAAAAGCAGGACTGGCTTTGGAGACATCAACACAGGATCATGCTCTCAGTTCTATCCAGATTCTCTGCAAAATAAGGCTCTGCCAGTCAGCTGGACTCTGGTGGGTTTTTTTTTTCCCACGTGTAGACCTTGAGTCCACATGATGGCTCTGGTGTGTTGCTGACACCACTGGGCTCTGGGTTCATATTCTTGTCCCTGGTATTTCAACAGAAATACTGCGTCCTCTGTTAATTAAGCAATATACGGTGTGATTCTTTCCAGAGATCTTGAATGTTCCATCCCTTGAAAATTCTAGAAATTGTCTGTAGGTTTCTGTGTACCCATCTATAGAAACAGCCTCAAACTCAGCCTCAAATCATCTGCTTCAAATCACACAAGTTTTTGTTTTTTTTTTTTTTTTTTGCGGTACATGGGCCTCTCACTGTTGTGGCCTCTCCCGTTGCAGAGCACAGGCTCCGGACGCGCAGGCTCAGCGGCCATGGCTCACGGGCCCAGCCACTCCGCGGCATGTGGGATCTTCCCGGACCAGGGCACGAACCCGTGTCCCCTGCACCACCAGGGGACCACTGCGCCACCAGGGGAGCCCAATCACACAACTTTTTAAATAGATTATATCATTTTCAAGAGAGGTAGAGTCTACCTCTTTCTCTTCTGGCTTTTGTCAAATACTCTATCCAAAGAAACGTTAACTCCTTATTTATCTTCTTAATGAAACACATATGCCGTAATTCTTTTTTATGACCGTATCTGATGTCAAATTATGATCAGATTTTTATTCATATTAAAATATTTAAAATGTCATCAAATCTTAAAATATTTCTAAATATA
This sequence comes from Neophocaena asiaeorientalis asiaeorientalis, assembly GCF_003031525.2. NCBI lineage: Eukaryota > Metazoa > Chordata > Mammalia > Artiodactyla > Phocoenidae > Neophocaena > Neophocaena asiaeorientalis. The sequence goes on from NW_020173697.1 coordinate 2,827,136, forward strand.
TAGATGCCACAAATTATAAATTAAAAAAATAGATTTCCTGTTACCCAAAATAGAAGGCTAATGGTTTCAGACTATATCTCATCCTGAAAAAATACTATAAAAACTAGAGACTTGATATATGTTAGCAATACTTTTCTTAAGCCCAACCAAGAGCCCACCTACAGGTGTTTGCAGGCTAAGACTAATTTAAAGAAAAAACATAACTCAGAGAAGTTAAAAGCCTGAAGCGTGCTTTTTCCATGAGTCTCTTTGTCATTATGAAGAAATTTAAATTCTGCTTTTAATGATCTCTCACTGAGGATGAATGAAAGGTTTTAAAAGGAGATGTTTGCCCACAACAGAAACATATAAGAAGGGATGAATCCTAAACTGAGAATCAAGAACTGGAAATGTACCAAACCTGGAGTGGAAAAATCCCCACAAAACTACCACCTTTTTATTACCTGTGGCATTCAGGGAATCTTAAGTCTCAAAAAAGTTTTGTTATAGTTCCGAATAGAATTATACTCACGATACTACCCTCAGGAGAGTGGCAGAGAATCAGAATCTCTCTGGAATACCATCATTAATATCTTTAATACCATTATTAACATCTTTATTTTTATTAAAAATCGTATTTTTGGAAATCAGCAGATAGAAGAAGACAAACAGTAAAAAAAAAAAAAAAAAGTATTTTTTCTTCATGAACAAGACTAGCTCAAATCATGGGCAACAAAAAATCTCACATAGTTCTTCAATTGTTGATTCTCAAGCACAACCTACAAGATGAATATATTTACAATGTTTAAAGAAAGACGAGCTCAAAAGGAATTATTAAAAACCACAGAGTTCATTAGAAATATAATGATTGGATACTTTACAAATAAAGATTCAACAACCAATATTAAAAATGAATGAATGGGTTTAACAGCAGGTAAGATACCAGCTAAATATAAAATTGATGAACTAAAAGGTAAGTTAACATTATTTACATTGTCCAGCAGCCCATCACAAGTTATCAGGCATGAAAAGAAGCAGAGCAAAGTCATCCATAATGAAGAGAAAAATCAACCATAATTCAAAAAGATTCATGCACTTCAATGTCCACTGCAGCACAATTTACAATAGCCAAGACATGGAAACAACCTAAATGTCCATTGACAGATGAATGGATAGAGAAGATGTGGTACATATATACCATGGAACATCACACAGCCATAAAAAGGAACAGAATAGTGCCATTTGCAGAGACATGGATGGACCCAGAGACTGTCATAGAGAGTGAAGTAAGTCAGAAAGAGAAAAACAAATATCGTATAGTATCACTTACATGTGGAATCTAGACAAATGGTGCAGATGAACTTATCTGCAAAGCAGAAATAGAGACACAGATGTAGAGAACAAACATGGTTTCCAAGGGGGAAAAGGGGATGGGATAAATCGGGAGGTTGGGATTGACATACTTACACTATTGATATTATGTATAAAATAGATAACTAATGAGAACCTACTGTGTAGCACAGGGAACTCTACTCGGTGCTCCGTGGTGACCTACACAGAAAGGAAAACCAAAAAAGAGTGGATAGATGTATTCATAGAGCTGATTCACTTTGCTGTGCAGCAGAAACTAACAAATTGTAAAGCAACTACACTCCAATAAAAATTTATATATATATATATATGTATATATATATATATATATATATATATATATACAGACCCAAGAAAACAGAAATGATGGAATAAGCAAAGAATAACGTTAAATCTAAAATGAGCTTCCATCACATGTTTGAGATGCTACAGAAAAAACATGAACAGAATGAAAAGGAGAAATGAAAATTATAAACAAAAAGACCAACACGGTACTTCTAGAGTTGAAAAATATCTGAAATAAAAACTACACTGTAGTATGTAAGCTGAATATTAGATTGCCAAAGATTAGTGCACTGAAAACTTAGCAATAGAAATGATCCAAAATGTAGCACAGGAGAAATAAATAGTGAGACTGAACACGTGTTGCCATGTAAACTGGTGTAACATATGTTTACTTGAAGGCCCAGAACAAAAAGTGGTGGTGGGAGACCAAAGAATAACAGTAGTAAACTTCCCATAGGCAATGAAAACTATAAACACACAGATCAAAAAGCACAGCGTGTATAAGCAGAATATTTTAAAGAAAATTACACCAAAGCACATAATGATCCAACTGCTAAAACCATTAAGAAAAAGAAAATCGTAAAAACAATCAGAGAACTAAGACCTACTACATACAGAGGAACGAAGATAAGAACTACAGCAGCCTTACACTGACATAAATACACTACTACGTGTAAAACAGATAGCTAGTGGGAACCTGTGGTGTAGCACAGGGAGCTCAGGTCGGTGCTCTGTGGTGACCTAGAGGAGTGGGATGGGGGGTGGGAGAGAGGTCCAAGAGGGAGGGGATATATGTATGCACATGGCTGGTTCACTTGGTTGTACAGCAGAAACTAACACAACATTGTAAAGCAATTATCTCCAATGAAAATAAATAAATAAACAAGAAACTATGCAAGCCATAAGGTAATGGAGGGAAACATTGCTGATGGCTTTGTAAACTACAGTGTGACATTATCCTATAAAGTTATATATATTATTCATGTACTATTTGATCAGGAGTCCATTCTAGGTATTTACTGAAGAGGAAAAAAAAAAGTGTACAATCCCAATTAGCATAAGATAACATTTAGAGTGATAAAGACCAATTAAAATTTAGCTTTAAGAATCAAATGACATATAATCCTTTGGAATCAAGTGATAAAAAATTCACTATTTTCTTAAGAGAATTTTACTGACAAAGGAAAGTTCCTTGGGACCAAAGGCAAGAATCAGATTGACAGATTCTCTTAGCACAGGTAAGGCATATTTTCAAGCAACTATTTTCCTTGGAACCAAGGGGAACATTGGGACTGGCAGAAATTCCTAGAGGCCAGTCCACAAAGAACAGTGAATTGAGGATTCTGTCTGAAGTCATAAAACTGAAGCCTACCCAAAGCACATTATCCTCTACCAGAGCAGAGAGTCTTGGAAATTCCGTACTTTGAGATTTCAGAACAGCTGCAGTCCAGTAATTTCTGTGCATCTCTCTTCTTACCTCTTCAATAGGAATGTTCATTTTGTTTTTCCTTCCCCTGCCCCATGATAACATTTTTAATATACTTTTTGAGGACAAAACATCTTTTCATGTCATTGTTTTCTGGATTCAGAGGCATAACAACCAGATAGGATGAAAAGACCATCTTAAAAATAATGTATCCCTTATTTAGAGATTACTATGAGTCATGCAGAAATCTTAGCATTTGAGATCATATTGAGACTGACTTGGACTTTTTCGAATTTTCTCTGTTTGGGGGTAGGTGATTATATTTTGCCTATAGGACGGAGAGAGGGCCAAATATTTGGGGACCCCAAGGACTGATTGTGGTAGTTTATTAGTGTAAATACATTGAATATCTCTGCCTTTCCATCTCCTCAGCAGACAGTAGGAATGTATTTATTTGCCTTTTGGTGATGAGGCGGGGTTACCAGCTCAGCACTGGTCAATAACTGGTGAGCCGAGTGACATATGCTTTTCTCAGGCCAAATATTCGATGTATAATTCAAGACTCTCCAGAACTGTCTTTCTTTTTGCACAATGACAGATAGTGGCTACTTCCTCAGCCTGGGAGGCTGAGAACAGATGACTCCAGTCTAGGGACATGTGATACAAGTGGTAACTAGACATTTATTTGACTGTGTGGCTTTCTATGTTACCTCAGCGTAACCTCCTCAGGTCATCTCACTTCAGCACTCTTTATATTTGGGCTGGAACATTCTCTGTCATGGGGGCTGTCGCATGCTAGGCTATGTTTGGCAGTTTCCCTGGTGTCTACTCACTCATATCAGCAGCACCCCGTCCAATTGTTAAGACCAAAAATATCTCCAGACATTACTACATGTCTCCTGGGGGAGCAAAATCACCCCCACTGAGAACCACTGCTTATCCTGACTTACGCAGTTGACAGAGTGAAATAAGCACGGTTACATAAAACAATAATTATATTATCTTCTTAAAATCAAATACAATTAAAATTTATGAATAGTAGTCAGGAGGAGAAAAATGAGATTGAAACTTCTCTAAATTTCTTGTATTTTCATATACACACTCGGATAGTACATTTAATCCCTAATATAATATTAGTGTTATATTGGGTTTTTAACACTCATGTTAAAAATACTAGCAGCCTGGATAAAACAAAAAGCCCCATTACATATACAGGTTATAAGTGTAGTAAGTTAGACATAGGTTAAAAACATGGCGACATAAAAGGATCAAAATATTGTTAATAAAAATTAAAGTTACTGGCTTGATTATATTAATATCAAACAAAATATATGTCATCAAAAAGTACTAACTGAAGCCAAGGTGTTATCTATCATCTATCTATTTATCCATCTTAATATATATATGTATATTTATATACATATATCCCTAATATTAGGACAGATATAATCAACACACAGGGCAAAAAATTGGAAAACTACAAGAAAAAATAGACAATACTAAGAACCAAACATACACACCATGGGGAGTTTTAACACATCACCTCTACTAATAGAACAAATGCATAAAGAAAAATATAGTACAAATATACAGAAGATTTGAGCACCGAGTTTAACAAACGTGACCTAAACATGACCAAACGTGACATAGAGAACACTATACTCACAAAGTATGGAGCACACATTCTTCTTTCAAGTCTAAACACAAGATTTATAAAATTCAACATATACTGAGCTATACAGTTTTAAGAAAATCTCAACAAATTTCATATTATTGAAATCACAGAACGGTATTCTCTGGCTAAGTGTGTTTATATTAGCAATCAATAAAATAATACCCCCCAAATTATATTTGAAAATTTCAAGTATACTCGTAACGTAAGTTATAGATAAACAACTCATTAATCAAAGAAGAAATTAGAAAGTATTTTGAGTTAAACATTAATAAAATGCTACATAGAAAAATTTCTGGCATCCTAATACAGTAGTATTTACTAGGAAATTTATACCATTAAGGGCTTATATTATATTGCAGCAGAAGGAAAGCTAACATTTAATGATCCAAGCAATCATATGAAAAATAACATCAAAATAAACTCTCAAACAGTAGTAAAGAATTAACATAAATGAGAGGAAAAGAAAACATAAAAACTTTCTCATTTAAAGTAAATAATGAAAGATTGGAAGGATTTAAAATGATCAAAAGAGAAAATGTATAAAAAGTAATAAAATTTTAGACAGACACGAAAAACATAAGTAGGAAAAGTATAAGTAAGTGTTACTCATAAAAGTTTGAAAGTGATTACATCTTTGAAGGAGGAAACAGTCTTCCTGATAAGAAGGGACTTACTAGGCCTGGGTAGTGGTTACGTAGTCTTTACTGCTCTTCACTCTGCTGTACATTTGTATTTAATGCAATCTTCATTTTGTCTCTTATATTTTCTAATCAAAATATAAGTAAAATGTATATATTTTTTTTCGGTACGCGGGCCTCTCACTGTTGTGGCCTCTCCCGTTGTGGAGCACAGGCTCCGGATGCGCAGGCTCAGCGGCCACGGCTCACGGGCCCAGCCACTCCGCGGCATGTGGGATCTTCCCGGACTGGGGCACGATCCCGTGTCCCCCTGCATCGGTAGGCAGACTCTCAACCACTGCACCACCAGGGAAGCCCAGTAAAATGTATTTTTGATCTTTAGTTAAAATTAGAATGCATTTCATCACTATTGATAAAGACATTTTAATTATCATAACCCTATATCTGGAAGATACAACACTTAATTTTATTCAGAACTAAATTACTCATAAATAATCAGATAAAGAATTATATTACATAAGTTTAAATGCCAAAAATGATTACAGAGGTTTAAAGGCAGAAATTTAAACACCAAGCCAATGGCCAAAGATTATTTTAGGAATTACTAAGAGCCCAATTGATGCAGTTAACATAGGAGACCTCACAAAATACATATTCATCACAATAGCCCATAATGTTAGGATGAGGGGTATAAGCCACATAATATAGAATCAAAACATCAATAACAAACAAACAAAACTTCAGTAACATGCTCACTTTCATTAGTAAGTATCAAACCAAGGCTTTGAAACTATCTTTGTCTTCAAAAGACCAGTTTCCTTATACTTCATGAACTATGCTGTTTACAGATCAGTTTTGATAAATTACTTAAGAGGTTATACTCCCAAATCAATTTTTGAAAGTAGCATAGCCTTGATAACAACATTTAACAAAAAGCAGTACCTAAAGGAAAACTGTCTTTTGAATTTCCTGATTATAGTTTGTGAAGTTAATTTCTATATCAATTCATTTGTATGACTCAAAAACCAAAAGAAACCTCTAGTAATTATTGGAATTGAGCTATGCACAGTAAAGGCTTATTTTTCTACCCATTCTTTTCTTGCCTCCAGAAAACATTTCAATGGTATTTTTGTAAAAGTGTGATCATAAAATGTAGACTCAATATAAATATAAATGAATCTAAACACTAAATATGTGAAATGTATTGTAATTGACATAAGACTACATACATCCTACACTTTGCAGTTCCAAATACACCTGTTACAATACTATGCAATGCTATTAAGATTATATTCTGGTTTAGAAGGATGCAGCAAAACACATAATTTTTGCTTTTTTTATACTTTTACACTTTATGTGTTGTTTGTAAATAATTAACTGTATACGAAGAAAATACAATTGAGGCAGGCTGAGAAATGCAAATGTATATAAGTACACTTAGCATACAAATAATTTCAGAAAATATTATGACTACAATGCTGCATTTGCCTAATACCTTTGCAATCAATTTTACCTTCTATATTCTCAATGACTTCCATGTAAAAATTCATAATCCTTCATTTGTAAGGCCAAAATTAGTAAAATAATCAACAGCTGCTCTTCAAATAGAAATACAATTTTTCCTTAAAAATAAATTATAGGGTGGGTGGCAGGGAGGCTCAAGAGGGAGGGGATATGGGGATATATGTATGCACATGGCTGATTCACTTTGTTGTACAACAGAAACTAATACAGCATTGTGAAGCAATTATTCTCCAATAAAGATGTAAAAAAAATAAGTAAAAAATAATTATAAAAGACAAATGGCATATTTTGTGACATTTGAAAAATGTCCATCCTTTAATAAGGAAAGTAACATTTAAGTTTTTCTTTTCCCCAAGTTACAAAAAAATGTGTTTCTCGGGCTTCCTTGGTGGCGGAGTGGTTGAGAGTCCGCCTGTCGATGCAGGGGACATGGGTTCGTGCCCCTGTCCGGGAAGATCCCACATGCCGCGGAGCGGCTGGGCCCGTGAGCCATGGCTGCTGAGCCTGTGCGTCCGGAGCCTGTGCTCCGCAATGGGAGAGGCCACAACAGTGAGAGGCCCGCGTACTGCAAAAAAAAAAAAAAAAATGTGTTTCTCCCGTAAAAAAATAATAATGTAATCTTAGTGTTTTGAGGATATATATATTCAGACACCTCCTGAGAAGCTGAACAGCCACTTTTTCTTGATGCCAAATCTCAGAAAAGATTTTTCAGAGATCAAATGATTTTGCCTTTCCTATAACATAAAAATACTTTTACTACCACTTAAATCTGGAAATGTGAAGGACGAAAATGAGAAGCAAAGGATTAAAATGAAGTTAACTCCTTCTCTGGAGTCCTGAAAGATTCTCAGAGAAAATTACCTAAAACGAGTCCCTGGGTCCCAATGTGTTCTGAAAGAAAAATAGATGACTAAAATTGATATAGATTCCTCTTTTTGTTTTTATTATCAAAGGCTAAGAGAGACAAATCATTTAGATCCATGAAATGATAAGGTTAATGATAGAACCTATGTACCTAATGCCACTAGCTTGTATGATTAGCATTCATTGTATGTTCCAGATTGCCCCTTTTAAACGAATACCAGAGAATGTGTCTCTAATATGCCAAGGTTTTGCCCTATACTTCAGGGACTAAATTTCTGCTTTAGTTCAAGAACCAAGCAATTCCATTAAAATTCTATACTTGCCAAAAGATTCTGATTAACATTTGACATCAATTTTGAGCTCTGAAGCATTTTAGTAGAGGTTACATAGGATTTAATATCTTGGAACGTACACTTAAGTGTATTACCTAAGAAGGCATGGGGACATTGCAGTACAAAGTCATATTCTGAAATATTAATTTGATTTAGTGCCTTGGAAGTGTTGCTAGAAAGGCTTTCTAATAAGAGAAGAGGGGGCAAATAAGATGCATTTGTTCTCCTACAATATTATTTAATTACTGTCATTGAGTTCCCAACTCACTGAATAACAATCACATCTGTCCATCTAATTGTAGCTATTTGATATGATTTGTAGTTTAGCAATATAATTAAAAATCAGGTAACACATTCTCATATGTCTCTGTAAAAAGTATCACCTATTAAAGATTCTAGATGCATTTTCTATTTATAGTCATATTTCTAAATAAATAGAATCATTTGCAACAGCAATTCACAAAGCTGATATCCGTTTTTATTTGCAAGAGATACTGAATAACCTCATAAAAACAATTCTGGTCAAAAATAACTGTTAAGGTTAATAAAAATCCACCTGAATTGCTAGAGGTAATGAAACATCTGAGTTTCTACTCATTCAGTGCGTATCAACTAATGTGGGTTTTCCCTTGCTGTCAAAAGTTTTAAATTCTCTGAGGTATCACAGATGATAAAAATTGGGATGGGGGACAAGATAACTGCTCTAGAAAAAAAAATTAAAGACAAGAGAAGATAATAAAAGAACTCATTAGAAAGGGAAACATTTTTGCATTTAATTTACCATTAAAAACTGTTTATATGGTAAAACATTAAAAATGATACAAAAAGTATACTGTAAATCATAAATCTTTGCTTTGTCTCTACCAGGCACCCACTTCCCTTCCCTGAAGGTAAATATTTCTACCAGATGCTTTTATACCTATCTTTCTAGAGATATTTTATCATTTAGAGGCAGGTATTTATATTTTTAAACCCAAATGTTAGCAATAATCCGTTATATGCCTTGCTTTTACTTAATATAACTTGTAAATTCTTCAATATTTAGATGTAATAGTATCCTCATTTACCTCTTCCTCTTAAGCAAACATTGTTGGGAAGACTGGATATCTCTATGCAAAAGAATTAAGTTGCATCTTTATGTACACCATATACAAAAAGTAACTGAAAATGAATTAAAGACCTAAAAATAAGACCCCAAACTATAAAAATCTTAGAAGAAAATATAGAGAGGGTATTTCACGACATTGGCTGTGGCAATGATTTATTGGATGTGACACCAAAAGCACAGGAAATGAAAACAAAAATAGACAAATGGGATTACATTAAACTTAAAAACTTTTGTGCATTTCTGTTTCTGGCCCAACATGTAAGGACTTGAACATCGTCACTCCATCCTAACAATGCTGAAAAGTTGAATAAACTGAAAAATCAACAACTCTTTTTTAATCTTTCAGAGATGTGAGGTCACAAGGTAAACCACAGATTCCAAAATTGGAGGCACAGGTAGGCAAATATAGAGAATCACTGCTTACCAGAGCAAAATACACATAAGCAGAAACATTTATGGAAACCAGTCAAGAAAACCTGACCTATAACTGATGAATTGTTAAGTGTGGCCAAGCCTGGGAAATAAAAAATCCAAGAGGACCCAGCCATTTGGGGGAGGGGGGCATCCTTTTGTGAGCTTTACTTCCAGGAGCTCTACCAACTTCTCACAGTGAATATGTGAGAAAATCAGTCCCATCATGTTTCTGGTAGGGAGAGGATAAAAGGAACCATTTTGAAACACACGAGTATTCTGTTCTTTTTAACAATGCCTGTCCTCAGGAGAAACTAATTTTACTACAGCCTAACTTACTGGGGTCTTATCATAGCCTCACTGATCTGGGTTAAGGGAGATAACCAACTCTGGACCTCTCCAACCACCAAATCACACGGGAACCTGAGAACCACTCATGAAGTTCACAGTCCAGGGACACAGGCTCAGCAAAAGACTGAGACCCAATCATAAGACTATAGAACGCTTCCTGCTCACTCCACACCTTGTGACTGCATGACTGAAGGGCTATTTAATGCAGTTGCTTTACCCAGTATATCATGGCCAACTTCCAACAAAAAATCACAACACATACTAAAAGTTGTCAGCATAGTTTGAAGAGACTGAACAGGCATCAGAACTAAAGTCAGATATGGCAGTAACAATGGAATTATCAGACCAGGACATTTTTTAAAAACTATAATATGCTAGGAAAAAGCAGACAACATGCAAAAACAGATGGACAATGTAATCAGAGGCCTGAGAAGTCTAAGAAAGCATCGAAAAGAAATGCTAGAAATCAAAAACACTGTAACAGAAACGAAAAACGCACTCATGGTCTTTTTAGTAGCACAGACTAGACATGGCTGAGGAGAGAATCTCCGAGTTTGAGCACATGACAATAAAGCCTGCCGAAACTGAAAAGGAAAAAGGAAAAATGATTGACAAAAAACAGAAAAGCATATATGAATTATGTTATATATGCCTATGTGTATATATATGCATATATATATGCTTATTATATTTATGCTTACATAAAATGAATGACAGCAATAATACGAGTGATACAGGGAGAAGAATTAGGAATACTTCGTTATTATAAGGTACTTGAATCACCTGTGAAGTAGTACACTGTTATTTGAAACTGGTCTTGGATTAATGTTAATGTATATTGCAAACTCCAGGGTAACCACTAAATAAGGTTAAAAAAAAGAAGTATATCTGAACTGCTAAAAGAGGGGAGAACACAGAATAGCATAAAATAAGCCAGTCAAATAAAGACAAGTACTATCTGATCCCTTATATGAAGCATCTAAAGTAATCAGATTCATAGAAATAGAAAGTAGAATGGTGGTTACCAGGGGCTTGGAGGAGGCAGAAATGGGGAGGTGTTCAATGGTACAGAGTTTCAGTTTTGCAAGATGGAAAAGTTCTAGAGCTCTGCTGCGTAACAATGTGGATGAACTTAACTTCTGCAGACCTGTACACTTTAAAAATGTTTCTGATGGTAAAAAAAATTTAAAAAGCATCCTTCTTTTATCAGGTATATAATTCAGAGTATTACGTTATATGGATATACCATAATATATTTAATTAATGTCTTGTTCATGAACATTTACCTTGACTTACATATCACATATTACAAAAATATTGCAGTGAAAAATTGTGATATGATGTACATGCAATATGTGTACGGGAAGGAGAAATCTGACCGAAGGATTGAGTAGTAGGAGACAGAAGTGAATTAAAGGATAACATGAGAGATGGTATCATTTAAGCAAAGTATATACAGTATTTCAGGAAGGAGAGAGTAAACAACTGTTTAAATTTCTGCTATTTAGTTTGAATAAAATGAAAAACTAGAATTCATCAACGAATTTGGCAAGACTGAGCCTTTAAAGATGGCCATTTCAGAAGGGGGAAGGGAGTGAAAACTCTATCATAGAGGGTACAGTGTGGGTGAGACAGATGGAAACACAAACAAGAACTGTAACTGACTATAAACAAGCCTTTCACAAGCCTTTCAAATCATTTATTATGAAGGAGAATTAAGAAATAATGCAGTAGCTAGAGCAAAATGAGAGGTCAAGAAAGGCTGTTTGTTTGCTGTGGTTTTACCTTTTAATTTTTAATTAAAGTTTTACTGTGAAATAAATGTAGGTTCACATGCAGTTGTAAGAAACAATACTTAGAGTGGGCTTGCTGGACCATATGGTAACTCCATTTTTAGTTTTTTAAGGATCATCCTGTTTTCCACAGTGTCTGCACCAATTTACATTCCCACCAATAGCGTAGAAGGGTTCCTTTCCACCACACCCTCTCCAGTATTTACTATTTGTAGATTTTTTTGATTATGGCCACTCTGATGGGTGTGAGGTAACACCACATTTTAGTTTTGATTTGCATTTCTCTAATAATTAGTGATGTTGAGCATCTTTTCATATGCCTCTTGGCCATCTGTATGTCTTCTTTGGAGAAATGTCTATTTAGGTCTTCTGCCCATTTCTTGATTGGGTTGTCTGGTTTTTTTGATATTGAGTTGAATAAGCTCTCTGTACATTTTGGAAATTAAGCGCTTGTAGGTCGCATCCTTTGCAAATATTTTCTCCCAGTCCGTAGGCTGTCTTTTCATCCTGTTCATGGTTTCCTTTTCTGTGCAAAAGCTTATCCTGGCCATATATCTGGAAAAGATGAAAACTCCAACTGGAAAAGACAGATGCACACCAACGTTCATAGCAGTGCTATTCATGATAAATAAGACATGGAAGCACCCTAAATGTCCATCGACAGAGGAACAGATAAAGAAGATGTAGTACATATCTATACAATGGAATATTACTCAGCCATGAAAAAGAATGACATAATGCCATTTGTAGCAACATGGATGGACCTAGAGATTATCATACTAAGTGAAGTAAGTGGGACAGAGAAAGACAAATATATATTATCATTTATATGTGGAATCTAAAAAATAAGACAAATCAGCAAGACATGGTACAATGGAATTAGACCTGATGTTCTCTGAGGGGGTGGGTGAATAATTAGGTCTAATGGGAGCCACCTTATTGGTTATAACTGGGCATCTTTAGTGGTTAGACAGGCAGCCTTTCTAGGAACCTGAGGGGGGTTGTTTGATTATAAAAGTGTGAAGAGGGGATTGTTGCTAATACATATCCATTTAATGAATGTGTTATGTCTCATTTCCTTTATTTGAAGGCATTCAAGTGTGAATTTGGTGGTACTTAGTAGAAAATGAAGTTCGTCATGTACAGTCTCTCTTTTTGCTAGCGTTTCTTCCTCTAGACTCTTATTCTCCATATAAGCTTCTAACTCTGTCTATATAAATGGTGGGTCAGTTAGGAAATGTATTTAGACAGACGAATGCACTTTGGAAATACGGCACTTTGGTAACCAGCTATTTATCTATCTTTGGGTGTTCATTCTTGATGCTATAACTTTAAATCCCACAGTGAACTTTCTTCCCAAGAATAAAGGCCTTCAAAAAAAGGAAGCAGAACAGGTTTAAAAAAAAAAATACAGATTGTATGTGTGTACATATGTATATGTGTATATGTATGTACTCAATTAGCCTATTTTTTGGTTTCAGTATTTTAATGAGTGACCATCTGGTAGTAATTTAGGTACTACTTAGTAAGCATAGAGCCATCTGTTGGAATATCACATAGAAATCTTAAACTCAGGATGTTAAAAAACTGCCATATGTCTCCTGAAATCCCAACCTTATTGAACAGGAACAGCATATGACCATCTGTCTAAGTCTGGCACCTGGACCTATCTTTGGTCTCCCCTTGTGTTCACAATGAAGATTTAGTTTTACTGGTGTTTCCCTAACATCTAGCACATTGCATGAGACGTGGCAGAGCTCAGTCATTTAACACGTAGTGAGAATGCAGTGACAAGACCAGTGAACTGACAAATCACTACGGCATACAAAGCCGTGCCTTAGGACAGGTGCTGGGAGTTGCCCAAGGTGCTGTTGATGCATAAACCCAGACATTCTGTCGATTCTTGAGCAACGACACCAGGAAATCGACAGCTGAGCGGGCGTTGTACACAAGTTCACCATCTATCACATTCACACGGCTGACTGCCCCACCATACACAGCATCCTCTTCATCAGGAACTTGACTGTGGACTTCACTTCCCTGACTCCGCCCACCACATTCTCATTGTGGTACATCAAGGAAGGGAATTCGCCAGGTTTATGCTGGCCAGGGCCTACGATTGGTGAGATCTGTCCCATCTGAGACTCTGAAGCCAAAAAGGCATCTCACTTCTGGACCAGTTTCTTTTCTTTTCTTAGAATTTCATTTTATTATTATTTTTAACATCTTTATTGGAGTATAATTGCTTTACAATGGTGTGTTAGTTTCTGCTGTATAACAAAGTGCATCAGCTATACGTATGCATATATCCCCATATCTCCTCCCTCTTGCGTCTCCCTCCCTATCTCACCCCTCTAGGTGGTCACAAAGCACCGAGCTGATCTCCCTGTGCTGTGCGGCTGCTTCCCACTAGCTATCTATTTTACGTTTGGTAGTGTGTATAAATCCATGCCACTCTCTCAGATGTGGCACATATATACAACTGAATATTACTCAGCCATAAAAAGAAATGAAACTGAGTTATTTGTAGTGAGGTGGTTGGACCTAGAGTCTGTCATACAGAGTGAAGTAAATCAGAAAGAGCAAAATAAATACCATACGCTAACGCATACATATGGAATCTAAAAAAAGAGGTTCTGGACCAGTTTCTTCCTCTTGTTGAGTTTCTTTAGCTCCTTGATGTCCTCGTGGGGGTATCCACAAGCTCTCCTGCAAAACTTGCTCATGAGGAAGAAAAGGAGTCAGCTGGCGAAAGTAAGTTGACAGACATACAGCAGGAATGTCGGAACTGCAGTCAAAGAGGGAAAAAAAAGAAAATCTAAGAAGGGCTGTATTGCAGTAAGTACTTTCTGGAAAAAAAAAAAAAAGATAAAGAACATTCAGTGAAGAAGAGCTGTTGTTTTTGGAGATTAAGAACTAATTTGTGATTTCAGAGAAACTAGTTTCAGTAGAACATATGTGTGAGGGGTGGTGCATCTGTACAGCTGATAAGTCTCTTGGGGATGAGAAAGAATAGACGACTACTTCAAGAAACAGAGAATGAGAAAGTCAGGTTGGTAGTAAGGCAGCCTACAGGAGAACGCAACTTCTGTAAGTCTAATATCATGGGTGGGGAATTAATGAGTTTATGCTGTGTACACTAACAGTTACTCGTTGTTGTCAAGCGCACTTATGCCTAGTTTTAATATACAGAATTACTTGGAGCAATACTTGATCCTAACTCACTATGCATTTACTCTTTTAATAGAGAATGAAAGACCTACTGAGTGTGAGGATTTTCATAGGCCAGAAATCAGTGACGAATTAAAAAGTCAATGTCTCTGAATTATATTCTGGTAAGGATTGGAAAAACAAAGCAAGGAAGCAAATAACACGATAAAGTCCAATTGTAATAAGTTATATGAAGAAAACAAAATAGGATGATGCTACAGACAGTGAAAGGGAAGGATGAGTGTTGTAGATGGGATGATGAAGACAGGCCCTCGGATAAAGTTGCAGTTCCTGGTGGTGGTGGTGGGTGGGTGGGTTTTTTAATCAATACCCGAATGACAAGAGAGCCATGTGGATGTTTGCAGACAAAGCATTTCAGGCAGCAGGGACAAAATATGTAACTACTTAGAGGTGACAGAAGCTTAGCTTAGAAAAGGAAGAGAGAGAAAGCCAGCGAGCATGGGTGATTATCAACAATTTTATTGTAAGTCCAATTCACAAAACATAAATTCTGGAGTCAAATGACATTGAGATTGAGCCCCAGCTCTGTGGCTTACTATTTATACAAAGGTAAGTAACATAAACTCTGCAAGTCTCAGACACTTTATAAATAATGTAGGGGAAATGATAACTCTCAAACAGGTCTTCAGCAATAGTCAGTGAGATATTTCGCATAAAGCACTTAGCAAAATTTATGACCAATATATTATTATTAAGATTTTAGGGGACTTCCCTGGTGGCAGAGGGGTTAAAAATCTGCCTGCCAATGCAGGGGACATGTGTTCGAGCCCTGGTCTGGGAAGATCCCACATGCTGCAGAGCAACTAAGCCTGTGCGCCACAACTACTGAGCCTGCGTGCCACAACTACTGAGCCCACGTGCTACAACCACTGAAGCCTGCATGCCTAGAGCCCGTGCTCCACAACAAAGACAAGCCACTGCAATGAGAAGCCCATGCAACGCAATGAAGAGTACCCCCGCTTGCCACAACTAGAGAAAGCCCAAGCACAGCAACAAAGACCCAAGACAGCTAAAAATAAATAAGTAAATAAATTTATTTAAAAAAAAGATTTTAGAAGTTCAGTCTTATTTTATCACGTTGATTAATCAGTGCATAATGTTCTAAAATTAAACTTTCAGAATGCAAACACCTTAGACATGGAAGCTGAGTCATACACACATAATATAATTTTATAGAATATTGTAAACAGTATATTTTATTATATTTTACAATATACATACATACACATATTTTTAAATGCCACATTTATAATCTTACCGAATGTGTACATACATTAAAAACTTCTGGACTTTGAAGTCTAATCGTCTAAAACTTTTAATTTTTCATCCTGGACTTCTGATGACAAAATGTGAGGTTCTGTAGAGATACTTCTGAAGGTGACAGCGTTAGTTCTCCATACCTCCAGAAAGTTCTGTCAACAGATGTAAGAGAGGCATAGTGCCAGAAACTCCATAGCTACTTCATTAATTTCAAAATTCAGGTTCAGGAAAAGATGGGAATTGACCCTTTTAAGTTAATGGAATTCCTGTCCACATGGTAGAAACAGGTTAGCTTACTAGGTCCTAGTATATTCTTATTTGTAACATTCTTTTTCCAAGGTGTCAGAGGAAATGTTTCATCTTGAGACAAGCAAACAGTTACCTTCTTTTCAGCCAAATAGCATTCCCAGTGCAGCTCGCCTGCGGACAAGCTCACGTCTATGTTGTTTCAGATTGGCTGGAAGAAGCAATGCTACAATCACCAGTGTGTCTGCATTTTCCTCAGCTGCCAGAGACCGCTCTGCTGGAGGCTCCTTCTGTGGTGCTTGAGCCCTGAAATTAACAGAGCAGCCACACATGCTGCTGGGAAGAGCTGTAGCATTTTCCTTATCAGCTCGTTTTCCCCCAAATAGTGTTGACTTATGTACTTGTTACTTGTCAAAAATTCCATATAAAGGAAAAATGGTGGAGAGTATGTGAAGTTATGAACATAGATCATAAAAAAAACTTTCATGGTAAGGTTTTATTGGGGTGGTAAACGGAAGATTTCAAGAGAAGTGAAGAAAAAGTGAAGAAAGGAAAAGGTAAGAAATGCATTATCAAGCTGGCCACAATGACATAATGATGTTCCTGACTCCTCAGTCTCACTGGTACATATTCAGACAGGACTTCTGAAACCACTGCACATCAGAACATGCTGGTGGAATAGATGAGGAAGATGTGCAAACCATCTTTGCTCCCTCTTCATCCCCCAGGACTGAGTCCAAGCAGCTGTATCCCCAACTCTCCTGCACTTTGGGGTTGTCATCTAGCACCTGGAGTCAGGCTCTGGAGAAGCCAACACTTCGGGGGGTCAAGTTTAGCTGGTGTGTGTCCTTCTCTCCTTGTAAGCATAGGTACCTATGCGCATGGGTCTTAGGGGCAACTGACATGTCAGGTGCAGCAGCCTGGGCTTTCTAACCACAGAAATAATGTAAATTGTCACTAGGACCAGCAGGACAAGTTGCCAAACCCTGGAGGGGAGGTAGGCAAGACTGTGACAGTCTGGGTGCCCCATGGGCTGAATCCAGAAGAGCCGTTGTGTCATCGTGATTCACTGGACCCCCTCTTAATATCCTGAAAGCTAATGAAAAAACATAAATAATTTACCAAACCTTACGTATGAGTCTGATGGTTCAATTCCATAGGAACAGTATAGGAAATTACAAAGAAGTTCTCCAAATACACGGGCACACATAAACATTATCCCCACCTGATAGACACATACACCCACACACAGAGAAAGAATTGAAAGGGCAATGATATACGTAATAATAGACATGATTGGAATTTATATTCAGACATACATACACAGAAGGAACTCTGATGTTCTGCCTCCCAGCTATGGGACAATGGACAAAGGACTTAGCTTGTCAAAGTCTCAAAGTCATGACGGTACATTGGGAATAATGCTATACTCCTCATAAGAATGCTAGGACAGTGTCTTCTTATGAGTACATTCCATTATGTAATGGAGAAAAGAAGATGAGAAAGTCCTCAATGATCTCATAATTGAGTGGAAGGGCTAGAAAATAAGTACCAATTTATAATAAATTACAACAAAATGCTTTGGTATCTGACATGTCAGGACATTATGAGATAAAAAAGAAGGAAAACCTAACAATCTTGAGGATAGAAAAAATTCTGCAGTAAATTATAATATGTAAGTATAGTATCAGGTAATAAAAGTGCTAGCACAGTAATACTGAAACAGTTTTAACTCTACAAGACTAGAAATATGTTCCTGAGGATATTACGTTGCACATACATATTCCTCAAAATTTTAAACAATATCCAAACACACCCACACCCTGACAAACAGAATTCTGACCCCTCTCACAGACAGTGTCCCTGTGAGAAATAACAAGTACTCATACGTGCAGATTGGCTTAACTAGTGAATGGAAGGAAAAGAAACATTAGTATGCAGTGTGTGGTATTTCAGCCTAGAAAAGTAACTCATGATCATATATCCGAGCTCCTATTCTTTCCTTCATCCATCATTCTACAGTTTGACTGCTAAAAAGAATATTTAATTCAATCTTGTCAACATATGAGACTGGGAAAGGAAGAAGTAAGCTAATTACTTTAATCCTTGTTACAATGTTTATCAATTGATGTGAAACTGTGCTTAATCCACCAAATTACTATATGTCAATCAATTGTATGCGGTGCAATGAGACAGTGTTTTCTTGGAAAACAAACCTTGCGAATGTACTAGTTTATATCTCAGTTTTTTTTCTCATTGGTTTATCACTCAGGAACCTTGGATTTCACGGCTTCATATATGTTTCAAGTAATTAAAAAACAAAGATCAGGGAAAGACATGAATGGGAACAAGTAAACTATATTGGGAACATACTACTTATATATTTAAAAACACATTTTTGAAAAAGTGTTCATGAAGACAAATACTGTATGATCTCACTTACATGTGGAATCTAAAAAGACAAAGCAAAACAAAAACAAGCTCACAGATGGAGAACAGACTGGTAGTTGCCAAAACTGGGAGGTGAGGGATGAGCAAAATGGGTGGAGGGTGTCAAAAGGTACAAACTTCCAGTTATAAGATACTATAAGTCATAGGGATGTGATGTACAGCATGTTGACTATCGCTAATAATGCTGTACTTTATATGTGAAAGTTGTTAAGAGAGATCTTAAAAGTTCTCATCACAAGAAAAAAAACTAACTATACATGGTGATGGATGTTCACTTAATGTGGATCATTTCACAACATATATTCATATCAAATCATTATGTAGCATAACTGAAACTAATATAATGTTATATGCCAATTATATATCAATTTTAAGAACAGTGTTCTATTTGGGACAGTTTTTATTTGTATTTTAGGTTTGCATTAGTTTAAAAGACTTAGAAGGTAGAAAATTTAGTGTTTCTGGTTAAACTACCAATTCTCTTGGTAGTTTTCATTTTTGTATTCAATTAGTTTCATTTGGGGGATGAATGTGTTTATGTATGTGTATGCTTGTGTGTGTGTGAGTGTGTAGGTATGTTTGTCTTTGAAATCATGAATATATATGTCTTTAATCTGAGTTTTGGAAAATAGTTTCCTTAAGTCTCTATACAGAAGCTGGCATTCAAGGTAGGTAACACTGGGGAAACTATTTAGTTCCTCTAGACGCAATTCCCTTATAAATATAATTTAAATGTTTGTTGAAGGACAATTTTGAGGTTCATGGAGATAACAAAACAATAATCTAAAAGTTAATTTATTATATGTTTCTTTTTTTTCTAGGACAACGTACTGCAACAGCCTCTTTTCCATTTCTATTTTGAGTTCATTTTACTAGAAAGCCCAGCCTCTTTACGTAACAACAATGCAACCAGTAACTGAAACACCATGTATTGTTGTTGTACTGTTTATATATTCATAAATGCACTATTTCTGTGACCACTACTGGTTATGCTACAAACCATCCTTCAACGTGAATGCAATTATATTTTCAATATGTCCTTCTCCTTTGATGTGGTGACAGTAATAGGTACAGAAAGAACGTAATTTTTTAGGCAGCATTTTTGACATGACTCGTGATGCAGGAAAACCAGTGCTCAAGTGTCCTTTAGCTATCATTTTCTGGCTGGACTCCTGAGTGAAAATGAACAGAGCAAAGAATTTTGAGGGAGGTAGTTACAGACTACAAATTTCATGGTCAAGTGGTTGACAGCGTTTTAGATTTAATTGGGAATAATGCTATCTAATGATTTTTTTTCTAGAATTCTATTTTTAGCAGTTTAGTAATGAGCTACATCATTATTTATAAATAATTGCATGCTCTGCTTAATAAAAAGTTAAAATGTATTTCTTATATATTTACTGAGAAATATAAAATTATCTTTATATTTTTATTCCCCTGACTAAAAATCACCATCTTATAATCTAAGGTAAATAGAGCATTTCTAAGGTATATATTTGGGGGATATAAATTTTGATTTCTTTTTCCTTTGCACATATTTTAGGTACTAGAATTCAAGGATCCAATTAAAACTTCCATAATATGTTATTAACAAACAGAAATGTTACACTAAACCTGCAGGTTAATGTATAGATACATAAGAAATGTTTCTTTTTTTACAACCACTGAACAAGACTCAATATTCACCTATTTCACATACTGAAGCAGAAACATAACTTTGAATTAGACTGAAGACCCTTTATGTTTTATACTGGAAGGAAGAGTCCAGTCAATAAAGCCATTTCTATAGAAAATACTATTTATCAATTATTACTTTAGAAGAAGTTCAAAAATTACATTTGCATACACTTCACACTACGTATCAGGTACTTTTTGCTCATAAAAGGGAGGGGCTAATTGTGACCTCTTTTTTTTTTTTTAACATCTTTACTGGAGTATAATTGCTTTACAGTGGGTGTTAGTTTCTGCTTTATAACAAAGTGAATCAGTTATGCATATACATATGTTCCCATATCTCTTCCCTCTTGCATCTCCCTCCCTCCCACCCTCCCTAACCCACCTCTTTAGGTGGTCACAAAGCACCGAACTCATCTCCCTGTGCTATGCGGCTGCTTCCCACTAGCTATCTATTTTACGTTTGGTAGTGTATATATGTCCATGCCACTCTCTCATTTTGTCCCAGCTTACCCTTCCCCCTCCCCATATCCTCAAGTCCATTCTCTAGTAGGTCTGCGTCTTTATTCTCATCTTTTTAAAAAAATTTTGTTTATTTAAAAGTAACATTTCTTCTGAAAAGAATAGGAAGATTGAGAACCTTCTTTGTAATTTTCATCATTTTGAAATGATGAGAAATATATTCCTATATAACGTATTTCATTCAAATTAAACTATAAATTAATTACAGCATTCAAATTCAAATTATTATAACCTGTCCAAATCTGCAAATTACTAAAACTATAGAAGGTTGTAAAAGATAAATTGCTATTTACAATTTTAGAAAATAATTTAACATGGCTTAGTATTATTAACAGAGCCAATGGTAGAAATTTAAATTAGAGTCTATAAGGAAACTTTCTTCCTAGTGTCCTATTTTTTGATTAGACATTCAGCTGTGTCACCTGCCTGTCTCTTTCACATAACTGTAGGGTTCTTAGGGCAGATACTGTATTACGTATTCGTGTATCCTTTGCATCTACTTCAGCACTGGCCACACAGAGAATACATGGTGACTTATGGGAAAATGAAGGAATGAGTAGAAATACAGACAGATAAATAAGCAGAGGAATAGAAAGGCAGATGAGGTAGATGCAAAAGTTAAAGAAATCCTGCCTAAACAGGTGATACAAATATGTCATAATTCGGTTACTTCATAAAGCTGCATCTCTAAATCAGTCCATTAAAGTGATAAGTATTGACACATATATTGGATGACGGACACTTCATATTGTGATAGAAATTTCTAAATTACAATTGACTGCTGAAAAGAGTTCAAATTTTATCTAGCCTTTTTACACTACAGAGATCCTCTTACAAGCAGGCTTTCAGAGGCATGAAAAAATACATGTATTTCCTCAAACAATGCTGGAATTATGCACAAGACAGTAATAAAATTGCAACTGGAAAATAGAATTGACACACAAGTTTTCCTTAAATATGTGTAAAACGTGCACACAGAGAGTCTGTTAGCAAAAAAAATATATGCGCACCACTAGCTATCCAAACAAGAATCTGGATTTTTCTTCTTTTGAGTAATATAATTAGTATAATTGTTTTTGAAATAGCCAGTATGTACATTTAAATGTTAAAATTATTAAGAGTATCTTTCAGAATAAAAGAATAGAGATACATACATATATAAAATAAAACCTGTAATCTTTGACTTAGAAATATCAGTATGAATTCATGGTTAACATTTTTCTTAAAAATGCCTGTGTGTTAGCTTTGTTCACTGTAAAGGTTTATAAGAACAATGAACACCTGTAATGGACAAATAATACAAATAATGAATAAACAGTGCACAACTTGTGGTTTCCAAATTCCATTCACCACTAAAAGAAATGTTCTTGGGGAAATAGCTGATTTAAGGTCTCATTAGGAGTGTACAGGATGAGATTGGGACTCCTTACCGTGGTTATAAAGGCTATCATTTAAGTGGAGACTTAATCACATCCCATTAGAAAAGACAGGATAACTTGAGCTCATAAAGAACAATGACAGCAATGAATTGAAACATGTATAATATCTAAAAATTTATTATTTCACACTAATAAATGTGAAATCATTAATTTTCTTTGCTGGATACAAGATTCATCATTCTGGAAATGGCTATAAAATAAAAAAGGGAAAGAATTTAAGTATCTATTTTGCCTTTCCTATAGGGACTGTGTTTCAGGACAATCAAATAATTCATGAAGGATAGCTCTACTTTACAAAATAATCACAGTTAATAAATGCAAAAGGAGTCATAGAATTAAAAAATAACAAATACTTTACTCAGGCAATGATTATTAGTAGATGTTAAAACCATTAGGTAAAGTGCTGATGAAGGACATTTCAGTAGAAATATCAGTCTGCCATCATCTGAACCCACTGATTTTTACATCATTGAAAGAAAGACACACAGACATTTAGTACATCCTGATATGATAGAATGAGATGTACACAGCACTACATCTTAGTTCTTTCAATAAAAGAAACTTTTGTTCTTAGAAAAATATATATCATGCCACATTGTTGTGTTCTACTTTGTTTTCCAATATTTATGCAACAGTAATAATACTGATTCATATCTTTTTTTATTTTACATGAAGTATTTTAATCTTTATTTGTATCATTTTAAAACATTATATTAAGATGAATCCCATTTATTGCACACAGCATCTCTTGGACCTAGAGTCTGTCATACAGAGTGAAGTAAGTCAGAAAAAGAAAGACAAATACCGTATGTTAACACATATATATGGAATCTAAGAAAAAAAAATGTCATGAAGAACCTAGGGGTAGGACAGGAATAAAGACACAGACCTACTAGAGAATGGACTTGAGGATATGGGGAGGGGGAAGGGTAGGCTGTGACAAAGTCAGAGAGTGGCATGGACATATATACACTACCAAACGTAAAATAGATAGCTAGTGGGAAGCAGCCGCATAGCACAGGGAGATCAGCTCAGTGCTTTGTGACCACCTAGAGGGGTGGGATAGGGAGGGTGGAGGGAGGGAGATGCAAGAGGGAAGAGATATGGGAACATATGTATAACTGATTCACTTTGATGTAAAGCAGAAACTAACACACCATTGTAAAGCAATTATACTCCAATAAAGATGTTAAAAAAAAAGAATCTGGATATTTTAATAAGAGGCAGTGGATAAGCTATAAATACTTTAAAATATCAGTAAATCATATGGAGTGTGATTTATCAGACGACAATTATAACCTGTAATTTTCTATCTAATAAAAGAAATTTATCCAGCTTATAATAGTTTCTCTGCTAAATTCAAATCAACATTTGTTAACAAACTGATGCATTGTTGTGAAATGGTCTTTTACTGGTCATTTGAAAAGTCACAGGGACTTCCCTGGTGGCACAGTGGTTAAGAATCCACCTGCCAATGCAAGGGACATGGGTTCAATCCCTGGTCCGGGAAGATCTCACATGCCGTGAAGCAACTAAGCCTGTGTGTCACAATTACTGAGCCTGTGCTCTAGAGCCCACGAGCCACAACTACTGAGCCCACGTGCCACAACTACTGAAGCCTGTGCACCTAGAGCCCATGCTCCACAACAAGAGAAGCCACCGCAATGAGAAGCCCGCGCACCTCAACAAACCCGCTCGCTGCAACTAGAGAAAGCCCACGTGCAGAAACAAAGACCCAATGCAGCCGAGAATAAATAAATAAAAAGTGACAGAATTTGAAAAAGAAATTCTGACCTGGTCTGGGGTCCTAGAGGATGGCCACAGAATTGAGTTCTGTGGACTCTATCCTGCAATGTTTATAATATTTTTAAATATTCTGTAAAGCTATTTATAGAAAGGTTTCTTGGGGGAGTGGATTCTGAGTGCTCCTATTATCATAACTTTATACCACCTAGAAGTACCTCAGATTCAACAACTCTTCAGAAGGTCAAGTGATTTTTTTTTTTTTATTGCGGTACACAGACCTCTCACTGTTGTGGCCTCTCCCGTTTCGGAGCACAGGCTCCGGACACGCAGGCTCAGAGGCCATGGCTCACGGGCCCAGCCGCTCCGCGGCATGTGGGATCTTCCCAGACCAGGGCACGAACCCATGTCCCCTGCATCGGCAGGCGGAGTCTCAACCACTGGGCCACCAGGGAAGCCCTCAAGTGAATTTTAATAGAAAATAAGTAAGAAAAAAAAATAAGGAAGTTGAAAAGGACAATAGCCAAGGGGTGAGTAACTAGGCACACAGACTTTGTGAGTGTCTGGCTTTAAGTGCATCGTGAAAATTAAAAAATATCTAGTTATCAAAGTAGTTGCTGGAAGGGGAGCTCTAGATGGACCACCACAATTAGCATTAGAAACACTCTGATTCAGCAAAAACCACTTCTAGGATCTGTTGACACCTTCAACCAAAAAGAACACACGGTTCTCAGGCAAATCTCTCAGGTGACAGCAACAATAATTCACCTGCCAGCATATGAAAAATGCTAACTCAATGCATTATGTATGTATGGATCTACAAACCCTTATTATTGTTCTAAACAAAACAGGACATGGGTGAAAAGAGTGACAGTGTCAGAAGATTTTGTTGTTGTTATTTGAGTGTGTTGCCTACTCTAATCATCAGCTTTCCAAACCCTCTGGATGATATTATGTCCACTATGAATATTGGTAATAATGACCTTGACCTTTCAATTCTCTTAAGCTTATAAAAAAGTTTAGAAAACCTCAATTGTTCTACGACTGACAACACGAGACCTAAATAAAACAATCACCATGCTCTTCAAATGTAACTGTAAAAAACAAGTGGCCGAACCTGACCATTTTATACCAAATTAGAGATAAAGCTCCTGAGCCCGCTTGGTAGAGAATTCTGGAGACACCACTTCAGACAGTGCTGAAACTGTTCTCAAGGAGATCAATACAATATTTACAATAGCCAGGACATGGAACCAACCTAAATGTCCATCAACAGAGGAATGGATAAAGAAGATGTGGTATATATACAGTGGAATATTGTTACTCAGCCATAAAAAAGAACGAAATAATGCCATTTGCAGCAACATGGATGGACCTAGATATTGTCAAACTGAGTGAAGTTTAAGTCAGACAGAGAAAGACAAATATCATATGGTATCGCTTACATGTGGAATCTAAAAAAAGGGGACAGACGAAGTTATCTACGAACCATAGCTGCAGATGTAGAAAGCAAACTTGTGGTTGCCAGGGGCGGGTAAAGGGAGGGATAAACTGGGAGATTGGGACTGACATATACACACTACTATCTATAAAATAGATAACTAATAAGGACCTCTGTACAGCACAGGGAACTCTACTCAATACTCTTTAATGGCCTGTATGGGAAAAGAATCTAAAAAAGAGTGGATATCTGTATATGTATAACTGATTCACTTTGCTGTACACCTGAAACTAACACAACACTGTAAATCAAATATACGCCAATGAACATTTAAAAAATAATAATACAAATCAGAGGTTGTACAAGCTATTTTCATCTGTAGATTATATCCTCTGACACTTTATGGAACTTATGGTATAGTTGTATAAAAATTAACTTTGACTTTAATAATTTCATGTTACTTAAGGGCAGCCTTAATCCTGACATAATTTATTCCATACTGTATCTTTCATTATGGCAGACAAAAAGGAGACAATCAACAAACATTTGATTGACTGTAAATGTGTAAATGCTGCTAAAGAAAAAGGTATTATCTGGTGATCAATCTGAACAACCTTGACTATGGCTGTTGAATGGTTGCAGAAAACGGGGCTACTTTTGATTCTCCAAATATTAATATCAACTTCCTACTTAGGTAAGCCAGTGCTATTGTCATCAATATAAATAATTTTCAGAATATCACATCGCCAACATGGTTTAGAATGAGTGAATTAGAGTTCCTGCCGGTGAATGTAAACCTCTCTCTAATACCCGTCAGAAAGCTGCTAATCACAGCCCGGCTCCTAATTCTCTCAGTGACTTTATTAAAGTCTCTGTACTGTCTTGATTTTAATTTCCTCAGATGTAATTTCGGGGGAAGGGGTGATCAATATTCCAATAGTCTATGATTCAGTAACCTTTGCATTGCTTGCCTTTGCCACTCAGCACAAATAACTATATTCAGTAATTATAGAGAAATGAACAAGAAGCAAAGCAGAGATTAAATTTCCTGATGTTATTTTAAGGTTAACTTGTAATTCCCAAGGAATAGGCATACAAGCAATGAAAAATTGCCTTTTTCTACTACTCTTCTTTACTGCTTATTTTATTGATTTAACATATTCTGATGAAAAGCCATTTGGGTATGTTTTAAGTTTCTTTAATCTTAACTCAATTTACCCTCCATGATAAAAATAAAGATAAAAAGTCCCCACCTTGCAAATGGAAAAAATATCTAAATAACTCATCTGTTGTATTATTTTTTAGTTAATAGCCAAAGCAGTATTGTAGTTTACAGTATCATTTAAAGTAATTTATTGATCAGATTTAGAGGTATTTTATGGTAAGTATTTCTCTTCAACAGGGCAGATTTTGTGAAAGACTGGGCTTCAGTTTGATTTAGCATTTCATTTAGGTTCTAGAAATTTTTACCTCTCATACCAAATGTTAAAAATTAGAACGAATTTTTGATGCAAATCCTAATTTATTCATATAGAATTAAACATAACATTCACCAGATTTTCAACACTAAAATAACTATTAAAATAATAGCATTGATACCTTTACGATTATTTAATTCTATATTTTTCTTAAACAATATTCTACATTTTTTCTTTGACAATATTAGGCAAGTAATAACAATCTGCATGATTTTATTAACAATATTTTTGTATTACAGAAAGCAACAGAAAGGTAATTTTAGCATGTAAAAGTTAAAGTATAACAAATTTTAGTGTTACTTTTCAATTTATTTCATAGTAAGAAATAAATAAAATGCAGATACCATCCTCCAATTATAATCACAATAGTGATATATGTTCTGATCTTGGAGGAAAAATGGGTTTTAAATGATACGACGTCTTGTCTTTCACTTAAACTCTAACCTTTACATTTTGGAAAGATTGCTTCGAATCTTTTAAGCCATGTTTATCCATTCTGAAAGCTGTTCCTTTTCTCAGAAGCCAGTCTCAAACTTTCAGACCAGTTGGAGAATCACTTAAGGAAGTGAATCTATCCTGTTTTCACTCAACTGAAGTTTCAAGTGCCAAAACAACGCTGGCATTCCACAAGGTACCATCAAAATTGCCACCCTGAATACTGGTCACTTTTTACTGCGCTGAGCTCGAGAGAGACAAATGTGTGATAATATCTTTCCTGGCCTCTAATTCTGTAGTTACAAGAGTTTTTCCTCAGTATTGAGAGAGAAGGCTACAGCCCTTCCTTGAAAATTACTGAGACAGAATCAAGGATAATAAAGAGATAGTTCAGAAAAGGAGCAATCAAGTTTGAGCCTGATTTAACCAGGCAAGGATCCAAAACTCCGTTGTTTCTGATCTGTCTTCTAGACGTCAGAGGCTAACCATGATTTCACGTGAAGAAACGCGTGAACAGGTATACCCAAGGCTTCTGACTCAGCCTGGCAGCCTAGCTCTGTTTCATCCCTAAGTGAGGTAGCCTATGAGCCAATCTTAAATTTTGTGTTCACAAAGCATAACCATGAGTTTTTATTTTAGTTTTGCTGCTAAGTTTCATTCTTAGAATTCAGTCTCAGTTTTACAATATGGTAAATTAAAGATAATAATAAGGAAATAGAAAAATATGCAATCATCTATTTTAGGACTAAGAAAAGGAAAAATAAATTTAGAATATTAACAAAGATGTATATTTTTCCTAACAGCTTGAAGGATTTATACGTACTACTGTAAATAACAGATGGCTCCATACTCTTTTTTTCTCCATAACATGGCTTTTTCATACATTTATGTCGATATGAATTTCCAATATTTCAATTACTTTTGTGATGGTCTTCTTTTCTTTTTTACACTAATTATTTGAACTCTTTATTTATGAAGTCCAGGTAAGATTGAGGTGTATGCTCCTTAGATGCATTCACCCTCATTCCTGAGGGTCAAAGAATCGGGTTCCATCCTTGGTTCCACGGAATTAGTGGCTAACAGTTTAGGGATCAGTCAGGTGTCCAGAGTTTCCTTAACAGCAAATACATGTATAATATCAGCTTTATAAACCTCACAGGATTGCTACAAACACTGAATGAAGTAATATACCAAAGGCATTCTTTTAAAAATTAACTTGTAAGTCATACAGGCTGGAAGTCAATATCGTAATATTGTCAGTTTCCTGATTTTTAAATGGGCAAATCAAAGCAATAGGCCGATAGCAACTTTGTTCATAAAACCTCTTTCTCCTTTTTTTTTTAACAAATAATTCCTGATTTTAATGCAGGTTACTATATTTACGTAGCTTATAATTTTCTTTTCAGGTATGATGTCCTGCTCAGGGTTTCATTCATTTTAATTGTTCTTTTTCTAAATATAACATTAAGGTTCCTTGAAACTGAAATAAATATTGGCTGTGACTCAGTCTTAATTCAATGTCATTAGCCAATTCCCTGAGTACATTCCAAGGGTATTGATAGAAATTTGAAATAAGAATGATTAAGTAAAAGCTTTTAATGTCTCCCCTGGATGACACTGAAATACTGATAAGAACATTCTGGGTTCCTTATCTAATAGTACAAAGACTGAGGTAAATTTTCTTGTAAGTCTTCTTATAAACATTTATTCATATATTGGGATTATTGTTAAGAAATGGCAAAATATATTAAGCTGTTTGATCAACCAGGAATTTCACTCTCTGTGACACTAATATTATGTTGTGATGTGATGTTGTGAGAAACTAAATGAGAAAATCAATCATAGAAGTAGCTATAAAGATTTGGGCTACCTACTTTTTCCTTTATTTCATTCAGGTCTTTTCATATCATTTTAACAGTCCAAATTGGAGACATATATAAAATTTATTTCATTTGTAGTTTTACCAATACTTATTTTATTTAACACAAATTACTTTATGAGTACTAAATTACACTCATCAAAAAAATTAAGGTATGATCTAACAGACTTTAGAATATAGACAAAGAACAAGTGTATTTCAATGTCTCTATTCAGCCATCAAACAAGTTGACCATACAGATTATCTAACATCCTCCTATAATGTGGGTTCTGCTTTGAGAATATACTCAAAGAAAAAAGTGCAAGATATGTAAAATTTAAAGCAAATATTTATAAGATGCCTAATATATTTTGAAAAATCATCTGACACTAAATTAGACACTGATTGCCTGAAAAGGCACAAAGCATGCGACACTGAAGAAAATAATTCATTTACAGAGCTCAGAGTACTTACTGTGAAGTATCACACTGTGTGTGTGTGTGTGTGTGTGTGACTTTTGCTGATATTGTTGTTTTCTTTTGTGGGATACAAGACCTACTATGATTCTTCTACACGTCTCCCTAAGTTCTTTTGGTGGCACTATTGTTCATCAACTTGTCTTCTTTTCACCCTTCACCAGTCGTGATCCCAGCATATCTGATTCCAAGAGTGGATTATTTTTTAACACTACCTGCTTCTACACAACACAAGTATTTTCAAGTAACAAACACATCAAGTAAGTAATGTTTTTTTCTAGATGTATTCCTTAGTTTCACTGTAAACAATTAACAAGTTTAAAAGAATACATTTCAACTTCAAAACATTATTAGCTTTCAATGAAGTAGTTCAGGTATGAACAAAAATGTTCACTTCCCAAATAAATATTACACCTTGCTGCTCAAACTCTTATCTCACGGCTTTAAATGTTACACAGGACGTTTTGGGGTAGTTAGAAAAAAATGATAGAAATCAAATGATAAATCAAGACTCTTTCTTCCCCTTTACAATCAGTCTTCTGTCATTTTTTTTTTTTTTTTTTCATATCTACTCTTTAAACACAGGACCATGCACAATCACAGGATGGGGATCCAGGAACTCCAGTCCTCTCAAAAGGAATGCTAGCAGCTGGGGCCACGTTTGATGGCTGAGTGTGTAACTGGTACAACTGGAGGCTTTGAATTAACCTCTGGGTAAAATACAGCGTTTATCAAAAGAAACATGTTTGAAAAGTGCTGGTTTGAAGCTTACACATGTGTAAGTACATGTGTGTATAACTAAAACTCAACAGCAATGTCAGCAAAAGTTTAAAACTTAGAATAACAAAAAAGTTTACATAGGGGAGTATCTTATCTCTGTCAGAACTGCATAACCTTTTGATAACTGAAAGTAGACCGAACCTTGGTCAGCTGTCTTACTGATTTTAACCTCTCTGCAGACCACACGTACCCTGATTGCTCAAGGAAATTCAAGTAAATGGGGCACTTTGCAGGGTAAATTATAAAGATGTTTTCTAAATATAAAAATGTGTTTTGCTTCAGTGGTCACCCAAGATTCTTGTGAACATTAAGTTGTCTTTTCTTTGAAAGTCATTTGGCAGTCACTGCCAAAGGAATTTTCCTGGTGTTCTTCACTTTTTTGATGTCTTGATGAATTAAGTAAAAAGAACTTTTGCACCGTTCACTTGACAACACATGTTAGATACAAAGTTTAAGTCATTTTTCTTAGTGAAACTGACTTAGAGCACCACACAAAAATGTTAAGCAACTACTTACTGCCGTATTTAAATTACCATACAACATTTTAACATAATTGTGATGTAAATAACTGTTGGATCCATTATAATCACCCAGGACTACCCCTTTAACACATAAAATGGCTAAAATAGCATGCTTAAATCAGAAGTCATCAGGATTAAAGACGTAAATGTAAGTTCGGAAACCATAAAACCCCTAAAAGAAAACATAGGCAAAACACACCGATAAACTGCAGCAACATTTTTTTTTTGGATCTGTCTTCTAAGGCAAGGGAAATAGAGCAAAAATAAACAAATGGGATCTAATTAAACTTAAAAACTTTTGCACAACAAAGGAAACCATTAACAGAATGAAAAGACAACCTACTGAATGGGAGAAAATATTTGCAAATGATACGACTGATAAGGGGTTAATATCCAAAATATAAACAGCTCATACAACTCAACATTAAAAAAAACAACCCAATCAAAAACTGGACAGAAGACCTAACTAGACATCTCTCCAAAGAAGACATACAGGTGGCCAACAGGCACATGAAAAGATGCTCCGCATTGCTAATTATCAGAGAAATGCAAACCAAAACCACAATGAGATGTCACCTCACACCTGTCAAAATGGCTGTCTGCAATAAGAACATAAACAACCAACGCTGGCAAGGATGTGGAGAAAAGGGAACCCTCCTACACCGGCGGTGGAAACGTAAATTGGTGCAGCCACTGTGGAAAACAGTATGGAGGTTGCTCTAAAATATAGCTACAATATAACCCAGCAAATCCACACCTGTGTATATATCTGTAAAAAACAAAAACACTAATTTGAAAAGATACATGTGCCCCAGTATCACAGCAGCTCTATTTATAATAGCCAGGACATGGAAGCAACCTAAGGGTCCATCAACATATGAATGGATAAAGAAGATGTGGTACATATATATGCAATGGAATACTACTTGGCCATAAAAAATGAACGAAATTTTGCCATTTGCAGCAACATGGATGGACTTGGAGGGCATTATGCTAGGTGAAATAAGTCAGACAGAGAAAGATAAATATTGTACGATATCACTTATATGTGGAATCTAAAAAATACAACAAACTAGTGAATATAAAAAAAAAAGGCTCACAGATATAGAGAACAAACTAGTGGTTAGCAGTGGGGAGAGGAAAAGGGGGTGGGGCAATATAGGGGTGGGATTAAGAGGTGCAAGATATTATGTATAAAATAAGCTACAAGGATATATTGTCAACACAGGGAATATGGCCAATATTTTATAGTAACTGTAAATGGAGTATAAGCTTTAAAACTTGTGAATCATTATATTGTACACATGTAACATATTTTGTACATCGACTATATTTCAGTAAAAAAATTTTAAAAGACATCAATTAAAGTAGTATGTTACTACATATGAAATATAATTACCATGGTATCAATAATATAAAAAATTTTAATGCAGCTTAAATTCTATTATTTTGAATTCATTAAATTCTATTAGCAGGTAAAACAAAATTTTCAATTTTAAGTTATACTTTAATAAAAAGAATATTTACAGTTGCTTCGATTTCAAATAAAATACATTTATTTAAGTACTCAAATATCTTAGGGAAATAGAAGCCCCCAAATAAAAGCTCTGTATTTCATATAAAGTTAAACCACTGTGTATATATACACAATGATACTTATGATACAAGATACTATGATTGGTTTTCCCAATGATAAACTTTTCATATGGAAAAGTTATAAACAGAGGATGAGTTAATGTTAGCATACTGAGTTGGCAATTATTTTAAGGCTATTTTTGGTTTGAATTTGTTTCCAATTATACAGAACAGTTTCCAGAAATAATACTTATGGAAAACTATGGTACACAACTAACTGCATATAAATGAATATATTCGAGCACTGTCACATTCTCATCAGGTACAATGCAGTGTAACATAACTTACCAGTTCCCTAATAACTTTCTGATTTTATAAAGAAATATTGTGTGCATGACCTTGCAATAACAATCAAGGACAATATGCTTATAGGAGAGGAATGAAAGTATATGAATTAAGTGGTAGATTGGATGCCCATAAATCATTTACACAATTTAGTGCTTAGTCAAAATAGCTACATTTATTCTAAAGAAATAGCATTTATATTTCACTTTTAATAATGTTCAAAGATATTCTTCAAAGGTGTAGAAAAGTGAAACAGAGCAAAAAACTTTAAAGGATTTAATTAGAAATTCTCTACAACATGCATACATACTTGACATAATAAAATTGATTTCCTTGTGCTTTCAAAGTTGCCCACATCTTTTTCTGAATACTTCAACTTTGTACTTTATAACCTGCCAGCTTAAAGGTTCTGAACCAAGTCTTAACATCTGTGCAAATTTCAGAAACATATATTTAAATATAGCCTAGTTATTTCTGATAGCTTGGGAGGAGATATGGGGATATATGTATATGTATAGCTGATTCACTTTATTATAAAGCAGAAACTAACACACCATTGTAAAGCAATTATACTCCAATAAATATGTTAAAAAATAAATAAATAAATAAAATAGGGCCCTAAATAGAAAATTGGACAAGCTCAGTACAGTCTATGAAAATTATTGTGCAGAAATTAAAGTGAAGTTCTTTCGGTGTGAATATTTTTTGTATTCTAAATCTGTTTGGCTCATGTTTGTAAATTTATTAGCAAAGAATTTTCAATTCAGCCAACTTAGCATTTTTCTTCAACCTTCCCTATAATTAACAGAAACAATTTTTATAAATATATGCTAAAAATTTCTCTGCAATTCAGAATTACTTCAACCAGTTTCTTAAGATCTCCTTCAATCACAGGCATCTGAAAATATAAAGAGCCTTCTAGATTTCCTTGTTGACTAGTAGTGTTCCAAACCAGAAGAAGAAAAGAGCCTACTGCATATCTAACCAAAAGGTGCCGGAATCTACTCAAATACAAATATCTACATTTTGATAAATTCCAGAGAATCAAAATATCCTAACAGATGTCTGGGAATGTGGATATAAAAGGTAACATTTACAGAATTTTAATTTTTATATTAATCTAATTAGTTAATTTTCTATTTCATTGTTGACATTTGCTGTTTTCTTTTTATTATTGTGAATACTTCCAAGTTGTAAACATCTCTAATAGTCAAGAAAGATAGGGAAAGGGATTTTCTTTATCACCTCAGGGATAAAGACTATTAATATCTCTTTTATTTTCTTCCAGAATGTTGTATATGCACACTTGTGTATATGCACACTTGAGTTTATGCATAAACACACACACACATTTTCAAATAACTAATAGCATGTTTTCTGTACCTTGTTTTTCTTACTTAATTATGTGTCTTAGAATATTTTCCAAATCATTAGAAAACTCAGAAGTCATCGTACTTTATGACAGGTATGTTGAATTCCATTAATGGATATACAGTATTTTTCAGCCAGATATCTGAGCTGTTTGTATTTTTACAGTAATCAATTATGTAATAAATACTCCGCTACACGTATACTTGAGCATAACTATGTCTCCAGGATAAAAAGGAAGTCATGATTGAGTAAGAGAGAACCTCTGTTTAGTATTTTTGAGGTGCTGCAAAATGTCCCTCTAACATTTACCAAGTTATACCCCAAGCCATGGAGTTTGTGCATGTCTATTATCTGTAAAGCCCTAATCTTTTGCTTTTTTTTCAACTTTTTATTTTATATTGGAGTATAGTTGATTAACAATGTTGTGTTAGTTTCAGGTGTTCAGCAAAGTGATTCAGTTATACATATACATGTATCCATTCTTCTTCAAATTCTTTTCCCATTTAGATTGTTACATAATACTGAGCAAAGTTCCCTGTGTGTGAAGCGCTAATCTTCAGCCCCCCACCCTTTATCTCTTGGTTCTCCTTTCTCCAATTCCTCCCCTCAGTTCACATGTCCCCCAGTCTCCTTAGTATTCTTTGACAAACTGGACACTCTTCCAACTCAAGGCCTTTGCCTTTGCTATTCATTCTGTAGTTCCTGAAATTCAGTCACATTTACTTCAACTGCTCTTGTAGGTACTAAATTCCTCAGTTCTGTAACTGGCATGAAGGCCACAGCTAATATTTACAATTTCCATTTTACTTTGTTCTCAACCAGAACTTGAACTGGAGGGGTCCCTACTAGAGGGGTGACCCAAATCTAGTTTTTGGAGAGACAGAGCTCTCTGTGGACCTGCATTCTTGCTGTTGTCGCTACAAAGATCTATTAATTTTACTGTTGGGCATGGAAGTACAAAGAAGTGCCTCCGGTAACTCCTGACCTCACTATCTAGGAGTAACTCAATTTCCCCTTGGTAATGAGGATCATTCATTTCACCTAGTAGGGCAACATCCCTCCTTCCTAATTTGTTTTGTCATGTGATGTTTGTGGTCTTCCCAATGGCGAGGGGTGTAACCGAGCAGGACCCTACGGGGTCTTCCCAGAATGGACCCCCACCCGTGTCCTCCAACTGCCTTTTGTCAGTAGAAAAACTTTAGTCAAAGAATACATTTAATCAGAGAAGTGAGAAAACGCAAAAAGTAAGAAAAACAGTCAAGCAAGACAAAAAAAAAATAATAATTATGTTTTAGCCATTCAACAAAGTCAAGGACCTTTAGTTCTTCCTCCAGGACTATAGATAATATTCTGAGCCATGTCCTTTGAGCTGTTTTGCAGACACTGAAGCCCCTACCAGGTGCGAGAAGTTAACTGCATGCTGCTCACAAGCACGGAGACCTCAGACCAGCTGGAAGCAGGTTGATAACGCCGACTCCCGCTTACCTCCCCACCAGCCAATCAGAAGAGTGTCCACCGGCTGACCACGCCCTGCTCCTTGAACACTGTAAGACCCCTCCCTACCCGCTCCAGGGTGGGACACACGGTTTGAGGGCATAAGCCCGCTGTGGCCCCCTGTGCCTAGCAAAGCAATCAAACTCTTCTCTACTTCACCTCAAACTCTGTCTCCGAGTGAAGAGAGGCTGAATTTCGGCAACAGGAGGCAGTCCCAACTTACAATTCAATGAAACTGATTTTCCTCGGCAGAAGTGCTCTTCCCCAGGGACCTAAGACCTCCAAACCAGCAGAACGCAAAGCTGTGGGAGCCAAACTTCTGAAGTTGGATTACTAACTTAATAGCGGGAGAAGTCATTCCATTTTCATGCCTTTTTCTAATACTTGTGTATCCTGGCATAGAAGAGATACTAACTGCTACTTCAAGCGTATACTGAACCCTGTAAGACTGAACCCCATGTCCTCAGGGTCTTTTCTGCAGCCAGTATCATAATAGTGCCCTTAGCAGGCCATTCCACTGGTCCATTAGTTTAGCTGCTTTTCGGTGATAGCATAGTGGTAAGCAAATCCCTTAAATGTGGAATCTGTTGCTGCACTTTTTCTGCTGTGAAATGAGGAAAGCATTAGTAGGCAGAATAATATAAGCAAATAACATATTGCATACGTCCACAAGTATTTCACAAAACTGGCAGCCTTACAAGTTATTTGGTAAATGGGTCTAAATACACATTTAATATGTTACGTGTTGCCTCTGAAATCAAAAGTGGCTCACCAAGCCCTTATTCTTTGGTCCTGGTAGGTGGTGCAAGGTGCAGAGACCCAGCGTTCACTCAAGGGTGGACAGCTCTACAACAGACAAACCACTGGACTGCCAGAAGCATTCCTGGGACCTGAGGCCCCTGAAAATCACTGGGTTTACCTCCCGGTCTATGGCAGGGATGTCATACCTTGACACCTAAAGCACTTGCCACTTTCTAATCAGCACATGACAACGATAAAATGATCCAGTGTAATGTTATGGGAAATCTGAAGATAAACAAGGTCTCTCCAGATTATGGCATTGCAGGGAGTAGGAGAAATGATGTACATCCAAGGAAAGACTGAAGGTAAAAGTAAATGCTCTGGCTTATGGTTTTCCTGTGAAAGTTTATGAAGAAAAAGCACTTTCCAGGTAAATACCTAAATATCAGGTGCCAGCAACCTACATCTGGAGGAGCAGCTGAAGATGGAAGCTCTCTGATTAAGTTCAAAATATCCTATAGTTCTGAAAATCCTGTATGATTTCCGCACAGGCAAACAGAGAAGCTAAGTAGTGAGGTGGTAAAGTATTACCACCACTGTAGCTTTCAAGCCTTTGAAGATGGCACAAATGTGTACATTTCTCCCAGAGATGGAGTCCTGCTTTTACAATGCTAACCTGGTAAGGAAGAGACATTCTAGACCTTCAGTGTATACCTTCATACTAAATGTCCTTATCCCTGGGTCAGAGAACCAATGCAGCCATTCTACCTGCTCCTAGGTATGTCTATTCCAATTATACGTTCAGCCCTGAGGACGGAACTAGAGGAGAAGCCCATTCCAACTGATCCATGGTGATGCAAACTGTGGCCAAGCTTTACCATTTAAACACTGTACACTCCCAGGTTAACTCCTGGACCGCAATTTTACTTTGGGTCTTCAAGAATCTGTGCCACTTCAAAGGCAGTGTTCCGTAATACCGAATAAATCAGGGCCTCTCCTTTACCTCAGAACACAAGCACTCTAGGAAATGACCTCAGATCACTGCAATTTTTGCTTATGGGATGAAAAGGAACTCAGTTTCTCCTTCAGTGAAGGCCGGTCGGTGAACTGATGTAAGGTCTTCTGGAAGCATGATAAGCAACTGAGAATACCTACTTGGGCATCTCAAATTGGGTTTCTGTTCACTTGTCTTGGAGTTGTTTTATATATCTGGTGACATTTTAGTTGACAAATAACCTACTTTGTTCCTACCAACATAGACATCAGTTAGCTGTAAGTGTGATCTCAGGGCATCAAAGCACCCTAGTCACCAGTTTCTCTCTGCTGCCCCTGGCACCAACCATCACTTCACGGTAGGAAGTTAAGAGATGATGTTGGCCTTTGCTATCCTGGGATCCTCTTGTCTCTCTTGAAGTCAGAGAGCTTTTACGATTGACAGTATCTCCCACTGTCATACCCCTGGTCAGAGCAGAGCCAGTGGGGGTACCTCAGAGCATGTCAGGGAGGCTGGTACCACCCCACTAATGATTCCCAAAGCCTTATGAAGGGAATGTTCTCCAGGCCCTCCTGTGATATGTACTGTGTGAAGTATTTGTGTGGGTCACACATAATAAACCCACTCTGACATTCCTATCCCCTTACGCCTTTGGATTCCATCCTCTACATTACACCAGGAAAAGTTCTGCCATAATGATTTTTTAACCATAGGCCACTGTGGAGTGCAAATTTCAGTCAACCAAACAAGTCATGTGGTAGGGCCATCTGCAGCTGAATGAGCAAACATATTAAATCCAGAATGCCTGGTAACACATCATAATCCATCAATTCAGCCAAATCTGGTATTCTATTCAATTCTACCCGCTATTCATTCCCACACATACTCTTCAGGGCTCTGTTAATATAAATTAGCAGAATATTTGAATTACTTTGATATATTAACCATTTTTTCTTGTATCAGGCTTTTACTTACTCTGCAAGAAAATACTAGGATATAACCCTAGTTTTAAGTCTAATGGAAACAAAGAGTATTCAGGGTATATTTTGAGGAGAATGGGGACTTCCTTGAAAGGAAATACCCCAGGTGTGATTATGACTACGTTTTGCGCAAAGGAGGTATGAAGACGCACAAACAAGAAAAGGAAAGCTGCTTCCAACCAAATGTCCTAATTCAAAGATTTAGGGTCAAATTTCTTACTAAAAAAATGCACTAAACTTCATATGGGACTTGATGAGACATTGGATTAAAACTACGTTTTCAGTCTGCAAAGTGTGCAATTACATTAAAAAAAGTGTTCAGTGGGATTAGTCCCGGTGGCTACAAGAAATAAAGAAGCCTTTCGTGAATACCACAGATAAACCCTAAGTCTCTGACTGCAATTTAAGATGAGAGTTTGAAGAGCTCATGCTTGACACGTTCCTTCAGGAAGAGTTTCAGTGCCCTGAAAAGAGCACATCCCGCACGACTGTCTTTGTAGTCACTGAACTGAACAGCAGCTGCCTGGTTCCCCCCAGGGGGTTGTCTCAGTGAAGACTTCATCCCAGTGTTGGCAAGGGGTGAAAATCAGATTAATCAGAATCCTCCGTGTGTCATGGACCACTCGCATCCTGTTTCAAATTTGCAAGGGGATCAACACTGAGTTCAAAGCACAAGGGCAAACCCAAAGAATCTCAGGACGCTATATTTCAGAGTCTGTTTCCTGGGATGGCACCTGGCACCAATTCCTGCTACTGTCAAGATCCTGTCCCAAAACAAGGCCACACTGGTAGTGACATCCCGCGGAGCGGCTGGGCCCGTGAGCCATGGCCGCTGAGCCTGCGCGTCCGGAGCCTGCGGTCCGCAGTGAGTGAGAGAGACCACAACAGTGAGAGGCCTGCGTACCGCGAAAAAACAAAACAAAACCAAAAATAACACTAAGTTATCAATTAAAAAAAAAAAATTCCAGGAAGGCAGATACAACCCCTAGGGTTCCTGGAACAAAGGGAAGAGGACACACATCCAAGTGTAGGTGTTTGGCAAAGGGGCCCTCGGAGCTGATCCCAGACCTGACGAGGTGCATCTCTGATCTGGAGCAAGGCGGTGCCTTGGAGAAGGTTCCATGGTTTAGGATGTGATGAGGGGGGGAAATGCATGGGGATGGCCTGGTGCTGCAAGATAAAGAAGAGTGTGAACCTAACAGGAAAGAGGGACGCAGGGAGCATATGGGCAGCGCCCAGGAAACAAAACAGGGAAGAGTAAGTTCCTTCTTTCCACAGCCTCGGAGCCCCCCTCCAGCGCACCCTCCCGCAGAGCCCAACAGCCAGATGACGGAGAAGAAAGGTCAACAGGGTCTCAGCACCAAGCAAAACACAGCAAGGCTGATTTGAAAGGAGAGACAATGTCTTTCCTGCCACAACAGGCAGGTAAACTTTTCGGGTATCTCCCACAAGTCCTCCAAATAATCAAAACTTCACGGAAACCTCAATATTTTTTGAACGTGTGGTCTTCAATTCACTTTCCAAACTATTATTTTAAAACCGAGCTATTTGTAATGAGGTGGATAGACCTAGAGTCTGTCATACAGAGTGCAGTAAGTCAGAAAGAGAAAGAGAAATACCATATGCTAACACATATATATGGAATTTAAGGGGAAAAAAATGTCATGAAGAACCTAGGGGTAAGACAGGAATAAAGACACAGACCTACTGGAGAATGGAGTTGAGGATATGGGGAGGGGGAAGGGTGAGCTGTGACAGGGCGCGAGAGAGGCATGGACATATATACACTAACAAACGTAAGGTAGATAGCTAGTGGGAAGCAGCGCATGGCACAGGGATATCGGCTGGGTGCTTTGTGACCGCCTGGAGGGGTGGGATAGGGAGGATGGGAGGGAGGGAGACGCAAGAGGGAAGAGATATGGGAACATACGTATATGTATAACTGATTCACTTTGTTATAAAGCAGAAACTAACACACCATTGCAAAGCAATTATACCCCAATAAAGATGTTAAAAAAAAAAACACACTCTAATACTGCTGAGGAGTATCTTCTGTGGGCATAGATAGTTGGGATTTGTTTCATCTTAGGTAAAGACTGGTGTCAGCAATTTTAGTGAATATCAAAAATGTGTCAAATTAGCACAACATTGTAAATCAAAAACAAAAAACAAAAAAAACCCCGAGCTTCCTAAACTAGTCTTAGTCTGTCCATTTGCACATCTTCCACCCTCACAAGACTCTTAAGAGGGAGGTTCACTAGTAAAACAAGAAAAGGGAATTTATCTACAGGGAGATAAATAAAGCTTTCATTAATACATCGGGGTATATCAAGTTCCGGCCAGGAGCTTAATCACTTTAGTTCACTGAAGAGGGAAATTTAATAACATATGAATTGTTAAGTAATTAAAGAGGTGAGTAACTAGAAGTAGTAAAAGATAATTCTAATAGGACCAGAAGAAGCAAGTGCAATAAAGCAAATAATAGTCTAGGCTGAGCAACATGGACAGAAGAGGCAATTCTAGGAGCGCACAGGAACACACCCCTCCAGGAACTCGCCAGCAGGCTCGGGCAAGCGGGAGTTAGTCCATGTAAGATGCTGGGGAGCAGAGCCCTCCTCCCCAGGAGGGGACAGCTCCCGGGGACTGTGGAAGCAGTTGCCAGGAGACAGGGGTGGGGCGAGACACTTGCAGGACCCTCCCTGGCTACGCACTGAAGATTTACAGGGTGTGGCTGTGGTATGAGAAACAAAGCAAGGAAGGGTGGCTTTAGAGCTGAAAGGCAATGAATTCATCACTGTCATATCTGTTTATGTTTAATCTCAAATAAAAAGAAAAGCAATGGAAAATAGGTCCAGACACCTTGACCGACACATCACTGCAGTGGGTCAAAAACATCTTCATTTGTAATTGTGTTTGCTACTTCATGAAGGAGTCTGAGCTAAAGCACAATACTGTATTAGTTTTACAAGAATTCTCAAAGTACTTTCCCCAGCCTAGCCACATCAGCATCAACAGGGAACTTTTGGAAAAGCAAATTCTTAGATCCTACCTCTGACATCCTTCAGTAACTGCCCAGCAACCTGTGTTTAAGCAACTGTTACTGGTGATTCTGATGTATCCTAAAGTTTGAGAACCTTTAATCTATACATTGAAAACTGATTTTCATGAACCTCTGACTGTCTTTTCATTCTCTGGAATGTCTTATAAGCTTGCACAGATATGATTCAAAAGCAAGGTGGGGATTTAATAAAATTATAATTTTATTTGCATTTGCAATTGAGGAGCTATTTACCGCATAAAATATCACATTACTTTTCTTCTACATGTACCAGACCAGGAGAGAGAGAGAAAAAGAGACAGACAGCAAACAAGAAAAAAGAACAGTGTTTACTTACAGTGGTTACTTAAGTAAGAGATGATAAACATCCCTTTTTTGGAAAAATATTAGAAATGAGTTTTAAAGTTAATGAAATGTTCAGATCAGAAATTATTAAGAACATATTTGAAAAAGAGATAGCTGTCTTACTATTACCGGATGCAAAAAGATTGACTTTCTGCAACTATCATTAATGACAAGATAAATTAATACACAAAAGGTCAATCAGATAAATACCTCCATTATCTTTCTAATATCAAAGTCCTAGAACATTTCCATACTACTCTTTTGTATCAATATATTTCTTTTAGCAGCACTTTTTGGTGATGGTCAAGACAATATGAAAGGTTGAGTTGTGATTTGGGTTTCCATTCATTTTTGTGTGCTAGAAATACAAACAACATACCTTTCTTTTGGAAAATCTAAGTTTACTGAATGCAAATTTAATGTTTTAAAATAAATCGAATGATGTGCTATTATTTGCACGCCAGTGACAATATTAACTTTGGCATTTCAGTTAGTATATTATTCAGTTACATCTTTTATTTAGGACCTTTTTTTCCTACGGCATTAAATGGCCATCCTTTTTCATAGACTTTCAATTAAAGCATACAAAGCTAAATTTTAGTATGATTTCTGAATGGCATGTAATCAGTGTAACTTGTAATTGTCTTGACTTAGTATGTAAGGGTCACATCAAATACGTTATAACCTCCAGATACTTAAAAGTTAACAGCCTCATAAATATGTCGCAGTGACAAAGCACCTATAAAGTTGATATAAATTTAATATGAATGGTCACCATTCTCAAATTTTGTTCTAGTATGGGTAAAAATTTTATTATTATCATAATTTTAGATAACCTTAGTGCAGTAGCTAGTTTATATTATAATATATATTATGATATATTATAAAGAAATGTATCTAAACAGAAGTACACAATAGAGGCAATTTTAAAATGTTCTTTAAACAGAATGGAGGTTCCTTAAAAAACTAAAAATAGAACTACCATATGATCCAGCAATCCCACTACTGGGCATATACCCTGAGAAAACCATAATTCAAAAAGAGTCATGTACCACAATGTTCATTGCAGCTCTATTTACAATAGCCAGGACATGGAAGCAGCCTAAGTGTCCATCGACAGATGAATGGATAAAGAAGATGTGGCACATATATACATAGAATATTACCCAGCCATAAAAAGAAACAAAATTGAGTTATTTGTAGTAAGGTGGACGGACCATTCTTTGAAAAATAATCAAATATTTTGATATCTATGGACATGTACTACCTCAAATAGAGCTAAACATTTTCTGGGGGGAAATTTTATCCTAGAACCCTGTTACCTTTAAAGATAATCAAATCTTTGGGAAGAAATACCTGAAGGGTTTTGTTATTGAGTCTTAAAAGATGTTTACAGAATTGTAAACAGTAGAGAGTACTACATTTTTGTTCACATCTGTAAAGTTTTGTTTAAAGTCACAATTAACGTTAGGTGGCTACAGTTAGCTGGAAACCACAGGACTTCAATTCTCTTTTTTTAAATTTCTAACCGTTAAAATGAAACAGAATTGGTAGGAGGGAGAGTTTGCCAGTAGTTTCAAATATTTGATTTACCTGAGGTTCTCAATTAAGGATCAACTTTATGGAACTGAGTCAATTAATAAATTTAAATTAAAAATATAGAAATTTATAAAGATTACATTTAATCTGCTTTTAATCTAGACTGGGGCATTTACAATGAAAATGACTTTGCTGATAACCAACTGAAATATGTTTTAGCATATTGTGAAAGGATTTACTATTACATAATTAACATTAATGCCCCAAAGCGTAGTTCTATCTTTGATGAATAGAAGCCATTTCTTTTCACTCAGATGCTCATAAATTGAAGACCAAGAGTTGTGCCATGACACCTAAAATTAAACTTCTGTTTATTTTAAAATATATGTATTTTTAAGTTCTAGTTAATACCATCACAGACTCTTGGGGGTAAGGGAGTTATCAGAGCATGTCAGTAACCGGTTTACCACCTCTTATGAAGGATAACTTTACAACATCAATGGGGCAGAAGTTAAGGAAGCCGTAGGGAAGGTAAAGCTGGGGGCTGGGACAGTGCTGAAAGCCTTAGGGAGAGTGAAATATGTCCTTAGCCAAACACCAGTTCATCAACACAGGGGGATTTTTAAACAAAACTTTCCTACTTCAAAGTGGTTAATAACTGCCTTAAAGAACTATTCCAGCAGCTCCAATGAGGCTAAATATTTCCTTTACTTTCCAAGTACAAATATTCGCTGACTGGGTTGGACTTGATGTGCAGGAGGATAAAAGGAAGGAGAAATTCCCTGCATCTCGAGTGTTCCCCACAGGTAAAGCAGTTCATCGGGCAGAACTCACATCATGAAAAGGTACTCAC
Organism: Neophocaena asiaeorientalis asiaeorientalis; assembly: GCF_003031525.2. Taxonomy (NCBI): domain Eukaryota; kingdom Metazoa; phylum Chordata; class Mammalia; order Artiodactyla; family Phocoenidae; genus Neophocaena; species Neophocaena asiaeorientalis. The sequence continues at coordinate 2,871,743 of NW_020173697.1, forward strand.
TTCCTGCATGGGATGACTCTGTTTGAGAGAAATATTTCCTTACTTTGAGATAAAATTAAGCTTTCTGAATACTAATTCTGACTACTTTGTTGAATGTAAGTCATTTTATTTCCCTTTCCTCATAGAACTGTATTTCCATGTAATTTTATGTGCCACCTCTCTGTACCTTACTGTATTAATTAACAACTGGAAAACACTTAATAAGCAAAGACAAAAATTAATTACCATAGACTAAGAACTGGTTTTTTTTTTTTAATATGGTCCAGATATTAGCCACAATGTAGTTTTTTAAGCTTCTGGTAAAAATACTTTTGAAGCTACAATAGAATTATTAAGGCAAAAGATCAAATGAACCAATAAAAAACTCATTTAAAAAAAACCCCACAGTACTCAGGCAAGAAAGGAGAGGAAGAGAATGATAATACGAGCAGGATAGCTGTCAAAAACAAAATAAGACTGTATATTTAAACCCAAGCCTATCAAAACTCATACAAAATATAAATGGAATAAATGCTCCAGATGAAAAAGGAATGTTGGACTAGACAAAAAAGCAAAAACAACAATATGCTGCTTACAAGAAGCAGAGCTAAACACACAAATTTAAAAACTCTGCAATGAAAGAATGCAGAAAAATAAGTCCTACAAACACTACCAAAGAGGAAGCTGGTATCGCTATATTAATATTAGACAAATAGAGCTTCTGGGTTACTTCATGATGATATATTGTTCAATTTACTATATAACTTCATTATATAAACAGCAAACATTGATAGATTAAATTGTGAAAAGACAAGTCCACAATGATGTGAAACCTTTCTTCATTTCCCATAACTGATAGATCAGATACTAAAATCAAATCACTAACGCTATAGAGAAGTTGGTAACAAATTACAAACTTTGCCTAACCTAAGAGACATATATAAACAGTACCCGCAAGAAGTCCAAAAATGCATTCTTTTCTCATATATGGAACGATTATCAAAACTGAAAAGACCCAGGGCTATAAAGCTCATCTCACCAAATCTTAAGAATTAAAATTATACAGAATACGTTATCTGCACTGAAGTTAAAAGTCAACATAAAGGCACCTACTAAACACGTATGTTAATTTTTTTAAAGCATGTACTACAAATTAACATGAATGAAACTTGTAATGGAAATTGAAAAGTACTGTAACTGACTATAAACAAATATATGAACACAGACTCTATGTATACATCACACCACAGTCACTTTCCTCCAGTAGGGAATGTTCTCGGCTAAGTGCAGGGAGAGACGGGGAGGCCGGTCCCCCCACTGTCCTACCTGTTAATGAGAGACCACGGAGAACTGTCTCCCAACAATACCCGCTTCTCGTTTCTCTACCATCTTAGTTTTTGGCAAATTTCCCCACAAGCACCTGAGGCTACTGATCACGGTATTTAGTGTGCCCATAGGGGTTGGGACCAACTCTGTTCCCTTTGTTTCATACAACATTTAATTCAGGCAACAGCCAACAGGGCTTCAAGCTGCAGGATGAGCACACATTGCAGTCCTGGCCTTAGCTGTGTTCTTAAGTCCCAGGAGACAATGCAGAGACACCCAGGTGGATGCAGTGCACACAGTGGGTCTAGGTCACAGCTGAGAAAGCCCAGACACAGGGACCCTCAGTCTTCAGTGGGCTGGAGGCACACCTACACAAGCTCTGCTTCTTAATGGAAGAAGTCATTAGTTTTATCATCCTGGACAGCAAAAGTCTCCCCGATGCCCAAGCAGAAGGCACTGGCTCCATCTTGCAAGTCTGCTCACCAACCAGACATCCTTAAGAAGGTATTTCAGAACAAAAGCAATCAATGCCTGTACCAAGAAGATGTGCAGACATGTGAGACCCTATGGAGACGTATCTCCCAGCATTAGCAAGGCGGCTAGGTCTAGAGTCATACACGAAAATCAGCTCTGCATCTTCCACACCAGATACCAACTGCTCAAATGTATTTCCATAAAAATAATGACCAGTGTGCACCTACAAACAAATATACGCAGAAAAAAAGATATTTTAAAGTCATTACTGGAGAGATACCCTGTATTTCTGGATAGAAAGATTAAATATAAACATTTCTTAAACTTTATCTACAGATTTAATGAAACTCAGTGATAGGTTTCAATGAAACCTAAAAATATGATTTCAAAAATTTTACAGATTAGAAAAGGTCCAGTAATAATCAAGATACTTCTATTAAACAGAGAAAATAAGAGGAAATAGTCCTAATAGATATTAAACTTTACTATAAACATATAATAATTAAGACAGTTTGGATTTCACAGGGATATACAAATACATCAGTGGTACAGAATATCAACCCTACAAATCAGCACACACAATAAAACATGAATATAAGATAGAAGTATCTCTACAAATAATAATAAGAAACAAAAACTATGCTAGATGGATTAGACACATAAAATTAACCCTCATACTGGATGTGATGAAAATTCAGCCCTCACACAAATAGGCCTGCACAGTGTAAACATAAAATGTATTAGGGAAACACTCATACACAGAGATGCAGCACAGAGCTCTCATTGCCCCAGCTTGTATTACCCACAGAGACATATGGTTAGGTGAGGAGCCTCTGATTGGGGTCCATGGAAAGAGGTCATTTCCTCACAAATGGGTAGGGCCCCCCAAAAGAAGCTAGGCCCACATAACACTGCACGGTTTTAGGGGCAAGGGAGGAGCTGGTCTAGGTGCCTCTGTGGTTGTAGGAGCTTTCTTTTGACAAAGGCTGTGCAAGAAATTAGAAGGCTGAAGAATGCAGTCTGCAGAAGGGAATAATAGAACTAAATTCAAGTTGTCACTGATAAATATTGTGTGTAACAAGTATCACCCCAACCCTGAGCAGCCTAAAATCAAAACATTTATCACTCCGCAGTTTCTGTAGGTCAGGAACCAGGGTGTGCATTAGTTAAGGTCTCTGCTTCAGGGCAGTCACCTCGAGGTTCAGCTGGGGAAAGGCCAGCTTCCGGGCTCAGATTCATCTGGCCGCTGGCAGGACTCGGGTGCTCACGGGTTTCTAGAACTCAGTCCTCGCTAGGTCACGGCCAGAGACTTCCCTAAGGGTCTTGGTACCTGGGGACGTCCACAGTATGGCTCCCGACATGGCATCTTCCTCTCTAGGGTGAGGAAGGACGAGTCGGACTGTGAAGTAGTCAAGGGGAAAGGGAGTGGGGAGTGATGGTTTTGCCCAGATCCTGTTTCTCAGTGGTGAAGGTTCATTCACAGGGGACTAACTTGCTCCTTAGTCCAGGAGAATCAATTGGCCCATCAGGAACCTCTCAGGCACCAAGTTGAGTGTTCCACCCAAATCTGAAGGTTGGGGGCAACCCACGCAAAAGGCATGCCAAACAAGGAGAGGGAAAGAGCAGAGGAAATTCTGAAAAAGCACATAAACTCTGGGCCCTAACATAAATGCTTACATGTAGTATCTTACAGAATGTTGTATAATCCCCTCCCTTATGTTTTCAGAGGTTAGTACTAAGTGGAGAAGAAATTACATACTTCTGTCCACAACTCAGAAGACAAAAAGAGAAGTATATGTTGATTTCATTTGGTTTACCTTGGCACTCCAGGCTCTGACAAAGATAGAAGTTCATTGCCCACAAAATCTACAAAGGAATATGGGATTGGTCCTAAAAACAGATCATAATGGCCTCTTAAACTGCATCACGTTGATGTAAATAAACATTATGTACAACAGCTGCTTTATAAAATTAAATAAGTCAACTGCTCCGATGAGCAGAATAAGAAGAGCCCAGAAACAACAACAAAAGTCAGCACTGAGGACACGACGCTTCAGCCACACATTCCGTTTTTAAAATGTAAGCATCACTAATGGCATCAAACAATGTGTTAATATTCCCATCCTGTGTGACTGTGACCTAAACTCACACCACTTCAAGTGAAGTGCAAAATACAAAAAGGAAAGTAAGAAATGGACACTGAAAAATCAGATCAAACATGAAGGCCCTTGATTCTACTGGGGTAACGTAACCCTCTCTTGCTGCTGAACAAGAGAAACATTAAGGCTTCATCTCTCAAGTGCATGTGGGCATCACTGTGACCAGATGTGAGAGTCCATGGCTGTTGGAAGAAAGAGGTAAAATGGTGAAAGCCAGGAGGGTGCTGAATTCTCTCTCGTTTCCCATTTGAACGTCTCCATTCTCCTCAACACACTGGTCGTCTCATCGTCACTCAGAAGAGTTTCTCAATGAACAACAGAGATTTGATGCTAAAGTAAATTAAAGCTTAGACTGGATGTGGATTTTGCAAAATTCCAACACATAGATTCACATTCCAAATAACTGTGTTTCTTCAGGTCGTGCATACAACTGTTGTATAGTTAATATTTGTTGTGGCATAATTTCAAAGAGGTATACAGATGGAGTCATTTAAACCTCAGTCAGAAGCATGTAAAGATTAGGAAAATTATCAAGATACCAGAGGGAACAAGAATTATAAAGCATATTTTAAATCAGGAGATTTTTCTTGCACCATAAGTGCAATTCCAATAAGCACCGTATGGTTTAACCGAGAGGATTAGATGAATGAGAAGATTCATATCATTAGTCTTTCTAATGTTTAGGGTTATAACTAAAAGAAACTACCATCTGTTATTAAAATGAAGGATTGCACTTGGATAATTACGGGTTCTTGATATCATAAAGATTATTTCTATTTCTTCATTTCTCTATTTTCTATTTTTCTTTGCTCAAGTTAATCAGTGGAATTGTTTTTTCAAGTGAAAATATGTTTTTATTGAGATATAACTGACATATAACATTGTCCGGGTTTAAGGTGTACAATGTGTTGATGTGATACATTTGTATATTGCAAGGATTACCCCTGTAGCATTAGCTAACACCAATATCATGTCACGTGATTATCATTAAACTGTTTACGGTGGGAAATTTTACAATCTAGTGTCTTAGTAACTTTGAAGTTTATAATACAGTATCATTGACTATCATCATTATGTTGTACATTAGATTGCCAAAACGTATTCATCTTCTAGTTGAGAGTCTGCTCTCTTTAGCAACATCTCCCCAATTCTCCCACCCCCCAGCCCCTGGTAACCACCATTCTACTCTGTTACTGAGTTTGGCTTTTTTAGATTCCACGTATAAGTGATATCATACAGTATTTGTCTTTCTCATTTTGACTTGTCTCATTTAGCGTAATGCTCTCAAATTCCATCCATGTTGTTGCACATGACAGGATTTCCTTCCTTCTCATGACTGAATAATAGTCCATTGTTTGTGTGTGTGTGTGTGTGTGTGTGTGTATGTGTGTGTGTGTGTGTGTGTATCATATCTTCTTTATCCATTCATCCGTTGATGCACACTTAGGTTGTTTCCATAGCTTGGTTAGTACGAAAAACGCTTCAATGAGCATGGGAGTGCAGACATCTTTTCAACATCCTGTCTTTATTTCCTTTGACTATATTTCCAGAAGTGAGACTACTGGATCATATGGTAATTCTATTTTATTTTTTTAAGGAAATTCCATACTGCTTTCTGTAGTTGCTGAACCTATTTACATTCCCACCAATGGTGCACAAGGGTGCCATTTTCTCCACACCCTCAGCAATACTTGCTCTCTCCTAGCAGAAAACATAGGGAACAAGCTCCTTGGCATAAGCCTTGACAATAACTTTTGGATATAACACCAAAAGCACAAGCAACCAAAGCAAAAATAAACAAATGAGCCTACAACAAAGTAAAAAAACCTCCCCAGAGCAAAAGAAATAATCAATAAACAGTCAACCTACAGAATGGGAGAAAATATTTGTAGACCACAAATCAGATAAGGATTTAATATCCAAAATATATAAAGAGCTCATACAACTCAATAACAAAACCCAAACAATCAAACTGAAAAATGGGAAGAGGACCTGAATAGGCATTTTTCCAAAGAAGACATCCAAATGGCCAAAAGGTACATGAAAAGATGCTCAACATCACTAATCATCAGGGAATTGCAAATCAAAACCACAATGAGATGTCACCTCACATTTGTTTGAATGGCTGTCAGCAAGGAAAATATTATTTTTAATGTGAACATATTTTTTAAAGGAATTGCTTAATCCAATATAGGAATTTTAAAATCTATTTTGGAAACTTTTCTGACCGTTATTAATACCTACAGGTTTCCTAGCTAAAATACCCCTTTCGATTTAATATTAAGAGAATTTGTAGGAGAGTGTCTACCACTGAATTTTCACCTATGTATGAAAATACAGATTTCATCAGAGTGGAGTTTGTCTAAACAATAATAGAACCATTTTACAAATTTGCATTAAATATGTTAACACAAAAAACGGCCACTTTTGTTAAGTGCATAAATCTTTGTGACTATAAAATAAGGAACTGCATTTATAGTCTAAAATTCTGAATAGACTCCGAAATTCTATTTATAAAACTTCCAAAAGTATCAAATGGCCCCTAACCAAAACCAAAATGTTATAAGATAATGGGATTTTCAAATATAATGTGCATAAGATGTCAGGTGTTCTAAGAACCATGAGTACATTAAAGGGCTAAAGTTGAACAATCCACATTTTAAGAATTAATACTCTCAGCTCAAATGAACTAATTCAATAAAATGGAAGAAAAGGGAACAAAACAAATCCCCTTGATTCTACCTCAATTCACTTTATGATATTGCTGTTATTTACTAATATTATTAGTAAAAATGATCGATGGCAGGCTTTTATTTACACTTTCTATGTGGGCTCAGTTCTGTTAAGTACTTTAGAAGTTTATCTCAATTCATCTCTGTAACGTCTCTACGAGGCAGGTCACCTTATTTTCTCCACTTTATAAATAAGAAGTCGGAGGCTTATTTTTTTCAACCTTATACAGCCAGCACGTGGTGAAGGCTGGATTTAAATCAATGCAACCAGATACTAGAGCCCCTCATTTAATCCCTACCCTACAATGACCCCAGGCTGCAGTTGCTGTGTGTATGTGTGTGTAAAACACAGAGAGGCACTGCTCTTTTCCCTTTTTTTTGCAGAGTTGCTAATGAAGCAATTAAGCAGACCTTGGTAAAGCATACTAATTATAAAACTGCAAACCTCACTTCTAGGTCCCTATCTGCTTCTGGATAAAGACAAATATTCTCAACACCTTTTTTCTCTTATTTGAACATAAAGTGTGTCATCAATGTTCCGAGAAGTAAAAAATATATATTCGAATTTGGATAATCTGAGGAGAATTTAACAAAAGGAGTCTTTACAAACTCTTGGCAGGGTGTAGGGAACCACAGGGAACAGGGCAGTACCCTAAGGTCATATAAGAGGGGAGCAGTCACCTCCCCCATTCCTGAAGAGGGGAGTGCAGGGGACATTCATCTGAGCTTGGGTGGGGTTGCCTGATATAATCTGTGTCTTCATGTCAAGGGCTAAAATCACCCGGGACACCCTGCAGGGGAATCAATACCACAACCTCACTCTCACCCTTTCCTCTGATCTTCCAGGCAGTCATTGCCTTTGGATAAGGGATCCAGTTCCTGGGGTCCACAATGGCCCAACTTTGGTGGCACACAGCAGGGGGTAGCTGGGGGAGTAGGGATGGGAGGTAAGTCAGGTGGGGCAAAAAGAAGCTATCCAGCGTAGAGGGCTTGTAATAGCTGAGACGAAGGGCACTTTCTCTTCCACAACTTAAAATAGAAAATTTAAAGCTATTTCAGTACCATAACAAACATATACAATATATAGGTACGTCCAGAATTACCTTATAATCGCAAACAAGTAGACTTGAATTTCTCATTAAGAGAGTATGAGCCCACATTCATAGGTTTTATCTTTCATTTTAAGTATTACTGTGAACAAGATAACAGTAATTAAAATCTATTTAAGTGGAACCTTAAAGCTATTACAGCACCACGGTAAGAGTTTTGAAGAGGAAAAAGCCAACATTTTTTATTAAAGAAGAATAAATCCAGGCTCCCTTTATAATTCTAATCAAGTAGAATTAAAATTACTATTAACACAGTAAGAGCCTGTGCTTTTTTAAATTTTAAATATTATCATGTATATAAATATAGTAATTAAAAACACTGTGAGAGTCCACATTAATTTAATTAGTGTTTATTTAAAATATAATTAGAGCTTGTTAGTAGTAGTAGATAACTTCTACTGAGTGGATAGAACAGACACGGCTGTAAGTGCTTTATAAGTAGGATCTCGTTCAGTCCTCACAGTAACCCCGTGAAACGTTATTTATAGTGACCAATGGTGCCTATGAACAAACACACAAGACATACAGAAGAGAACTCCATCGGTGGTGAGGTGCACTTACAGGGGCCTTGAACCTGTCACCTGAGATCCAAATCCCCCAAAGCAGTGACTAAGGAGGGGGTATACCAATCAAGAAGACACACCAGCTGCCCCCGTGCAGTGACTTCCTAGGGGAGGTACCAAGCACTTCAGATACAAATTAAAGGTAAATGTCAGGTATACTCAAAACCCTGACACCTGTCATAAGCATGAAATGCCTCACTGTCAAAGAGTAACAGAAACAAATAAAAATGCCTTCTTACTTGTATGCTTTTTAAATCCTATTTCAAGCAAAATGTACTTAGCTTTTAAAACTCAGCTGGAGGTTAGACAGGCTGGGACCTGGGACCCTTTGCTGCAGGGCTTGCACCTGGACACACCTCTCCTCGAGCAATAAAATACAAGGAAACTGTAAGGGACTAAAAATAACTGTGTGCATGCACAGTCAGGGCAAATTCTGGACAAAAGATACAAAAGACCAAAAAAACTCAACTGCCACTTCTGAAGAGCTGGGAGAAAAAAAAGGGGGTTGGGAGCAAAAGCAGGTACTGTGCATGCCCCCTGCACACACCACCACCTACAGGGTGGGCAAAACTCCTAAGCCACTTCTCTGGCCCAACCCCTGGACGCACCCCTACCCACACACCATATAAGGAACAAGCTCACTGCCTGGCCCCCGCCAGGGAGCGAGCCAGCAAGGGAACCTGTTGTTTGTTCTTGCTTCACCCTGCTGCAGCAGGGACCCCAGTAAAGCCCTGCCTGAATTTCTTGTCTGGCTTCTGATCAATTTCTACTGATTAAGGAGACCAAGAATCTTGGTCACTATGGCTTCATGGTATTCTTTCTAGGGTCCCTGTGCACGTGTCTGCATGCTGCCCCCATCAAATGTGTATTCTTGGTGAAGGACAGGTTGATATCCTTGATCTGAACTGAGGCCATCGATTCCCACACTGTGTGTACTGGGGCAGTGCCTGGCACTCTCCTTCTAGGACAGCAAGAATGCTACAAATAGCAATGACTAGCATTAAGCCAAGCACTTCCTAAATATTTGTGCCAGTGACCCAGTGACAGGGTAGATCATCTTTCTAGAGCTTGGGTTGGGAAACTATAAGGTCCTGGATCAAATCGGCCTACTGACTGTTTTCATAAATACAGTTGTATTGAGACACAGCCTCACACATTTATTTACTTATTTTCTTTGACTTTTTTCATCCTGCAACAAAGTTGAGTAATTGCAACACAGACTGTAGGGCCCACAAAGCCAAACATATTTCCTTAATGACTTTTTACAGAAAAGTTTGCTGACCACTGTTTTAGAGTAAAACAAAGATCGAAAGATTCCTTTATTTCACTCTCTTCTTACACTGGTGAACCTGTTATAGACTTTTGTGACCACAAAGCAGATTATATGAAACTGCAACCCATTTGCCTGGGCAGTCCTGGAACCAAACCCTTAGGCTTTGTGCCAACTCATCTATAATCATTTAGTTGATAATAATCTTCAAAAAATTCAAAACTTAATTGTATTTCAATGGCATTACATGTAATTCATATTCAAAGAGGTTGTTAAGTCACACAAGTTATTTATTTTTTCAGACATCATGACTGGCAAATTGTATGCCAATATTTTATTTTTATTCTAAAATATCTGGTCCATGGGAATAATGAAAAGAAAAGAAAATCATTATGCTTTAAGAAATCTTTTAAAATCAATACATATTTTGCATTTGACTCTCGAAATTTAATGACAGCAACAACAAATACTTGACCGGTTTTGATATTTAAAACAGTACAGCAGGGTTAACGAGCAAATTAAAGTCTTAACTAGTGGGAATACTGACTTGGTGTTGAAATAATTCTTATACACTGCTCATTTTTCATTACAGGTTCAGATGTATATTTACAATTTTTACAGACTCCATCCATATGCCTGTGATTGTAATAAACATAAAACTAAACACATAAACACCCGCTCACACATTTGCAAATAAATTTACACTGACTGAAAATTAAATAAATGTAATAATATAGCAGTTAACCAACTACTAGACATTTTATAATTACACAGTTATATATTATATCAGTATGCATTATAAACTTGACTGATATATGTAATTTACTGATTGATTGATTGATATCAGTTAGTAGAAATGCAGAATTGGCTTAGAAAACTCCAACATTTTACTAAGTCAAGATATACTTCAAAGAAAAGAGTGCAGTAAAGAGCAGAGAAGCAATGTGTGAATTGATAATTTTATCTCATGAATCATAGTCATCAGACTGAAACTGTACTCATGTAACAGAGCTTACTGCATCTTATGTAGTTTTGATACTACAGCAAATCTCTTGACAAAATGGTATTTTTAAAAATGTTAGTTGCAATGTGGAATCTAAAACCATATAAACAAACTTTCTATACTCTCTTCCATTAGAATCCATTGGTCATTTTTGCTTGTGAAAGGCTCTTTCACTATGTATGGTTTTCTAATATAATACATTGGTCATTTGGAAAATATTGGTTTGGTATGTTATTCATATCTTCCAAATATTGACAGATTTCATTACACAGTATCATAACATCACGTTTCTAAATATCACCACTCTTATCAGAAAAGTGTTAGGCACAGGTGAGCTGTCAAACTCACAGTGGCAGATACAGTTTTTCTAAAATCTGATTTTCTTTGAAAGCTCAAATTCTATCATTGGCAACAAGTACTGTCAAGTGTTTACCTTGACATGATAGGCTCACTTCATTCATTTTCAAGAAAATGTCTGCCACCCACCCACATCAGAAAAATTACAGTTTGTTATTCTCTCAGGTTAAATTGTGTTCTATGAAAACAGCAACTGGTTTTGCTCACAAAGCAGACAATCACACAAGAGCTTTTCTTGAGACAAGCCTTGTGTTTCATCAAGAAAAAGTCCTGTACACATACTTCCTCTTTCAGCATACAAAATGTTAAAAAGATATGTACCTGAGGTTAAGATTTAATAAAATGTAACTTGAATCGCCAAATCATGGACATTCTTCAGCAAAACTGGCATTATTTTACCTTGAGTATGGGGTGGTCAAAAATGCAATGACTTATAAGTACAATAGATGCCACTGCCTTGATTGCGGCTAAGGAGTTATCGCTTTTGCACTGTTGTACAAATATCAATGCAATGAACAAAGCAAATAACATCTTAGTGTTACCATGAAAATAATTTTGACCTCATGGATTTGTTTTGTGGCAGGATCTCCACTGTCCCACAGACCACACTTTGAGGACAACTGCCTAGGAGAATTTAAAGCTCTAAGTATATTCCATCTAGATCAGCAAATATTATGTGGCATGCATATATGTACTATTTGGCTGCTTTAAAAAATAAAATGCGGGCTTCCCTGGTGGCGCAGTGGTGAGAGTCCGCCTGCCGATGCAGGGGACGCGGGTTCGTGCCCTGATCCGGGAAGATCCCACACGCCGCGGAGCGGCTGGGCCCGTGAGCCACGGCCGCTGAGCCTGTGCGTCCGGAGCCTGTGCTCCGCAACGGGAGAAGCCACAACAGTGAGGGGCCCGCGTACCGCAAAAATAAATAAATAAATAAAATAAAATGCAGACACATTTGAAAGCATAACCTGATTACAAGGGAGGTATCTATATTATATTTTTAAAGTAACAAATATAGAAATTTAAAATACTGTCATGTGGTGAACATTGGCATTCATTTTAAATGTTACAAATTGTTCATCTTACTGAAAAAATCCAGAACTAAGGGAATCTGTTGCTTGCAACAATGCTTTCACCCTTGCTTCTCAAAATGGGTTCCACACACCAAAAGCATTGGCATCATTTAGGTAAGTAATTAGGAGTTTCAGGCTCTTACTTCAGGACTGCTGGTCAGACTAGGCATTTTACCCAGATGCCCAGGTGATTCACATGGACTTTTGAGTTTGAGAAGCCCTGTGGTAAGCTACTTTGTGACAGAGAGAAAAAAAGTTTTTTAAATGCCCTCCGATTCATTCATTCCTCCATCCATTTGCTAAACCATCTATTCTGTGACTAACTATTCTATGACCCCATTGTGCAAAGTGCACTCTGACTGACATTACATATATCACAATGAACAAAATTTAGCCCCTTTTTTTAAGTGGAGATGACAAGAAAACAGGTATTTTCAAAAAGCATCAATAGTATAAAAGAGTTTTGTTTTATTTCCTTTTCTATACAGGAAAACAGAGAATCTCCCACAAAAAACCTTTGTATCAAAAGAGACACAACCTTGTTTATTGTTCATGCTGATAATAACCCCCCAGCCCCATTCTTTCCAGGATAGGCCATTTAATAAACAGGTAATGTGTCACTGTACCATCATGGAACTATATTCATAACAGGCTTCTCTCCACATAGTACTCAGAAGACTTGGGCAGGGTATTACTGGAATCACAACTCAGTTTTACAGAATGTAAGACTTCAGGCTTTTATTTGCAAGCTTTTGCAAAAATCACGATTCTTTTCTTTATAGCTTTGGCTCAGAAATATTCTCAAGTTGTAAAGGAAAACCAGGGACCGAGGAGGAAATGACAGAGTCAGACAATAAATACTAACTACGCGAACATCTCTTATTGTGACAATAGCTGCCATTTGACAGAAGCAACCTATTTAATGGAGAAAACTGGCGATCTGCTATGCAGTTGCTGAGATTTCCCAGGAGCGTGATGTGACAGCACACTGAGTCACTCTTCCAAACCACAGGGAATCTGGAAAACTTGCCATTTACGACCCAAAGTACTTAACACAGAAGGCTAAATAATATCATGAACTCACACCGGCTGGGGAACTAACCAACCACCTATGTCTCAACACTGTTTCAGAGGATTTATTTTTTATATAGAATGAATTGCCTAGGTGAGCGATTAGAACTAACAATGAAAAACAACTCCCTTTCCCTCTCTCTCTCTCTCTCCCTGGCCTTTCTCTGTCTACTTTCTTATGTAAACGCAACCAAATAGCTTCTAAGTGCATGGCCCTTCCCCAAAGAAAGCAGTCAAAGGCGCTTTCTTTTACTTTCTTGGCAGGGAGTTCTCTGGTGAGACACTTACTATCTCTGGCCACCTCGGGCTGCCCCTGAGCCCAGGAAACAGCCCCACACAGGACACAGGGGAGGTCTGAGCTCTGGAGTCTTCGGACAGACATACCTTCCCATTAATTGAGTTCTATAGTGACTAAAAACAAATTGATCCAATCATACCTTATTTCAAGAAGATTCAGGTATGAACAGAAGGAGCCTGTAAAATCCAGGGTAGCAACAGAAGCAGAGAGAGTAGCAGATAAAGCAAACCCAGAGAGCAAAACCGAAACAGAATTCTTAAATCGCTAGGGTAGGAAACAGGGGTCCCCTCTGCTTATCAGCTGCTCCCTAACAGAGTGGAGCTTTAAAGAAAAGTGAACCCCTGCTTGTCAGCTGCTACTGGGTTAGTAGAGCTGCTGCTACCAATGAAATGCTGGATCTGGGAAAATGAGGAGCATGTTTCTAAGTTCAAGAGGTCTGACTCCGCGGCTGACGAAGAGTTTCCTATATTTCCTCTTCCGTGCATTTGTTAACAAACTCCTACAATCTGCATTTCCGTGTTCCTTGCATCCTAAGAGCCCCAAGCTAAAATAAAATAATCAGGAAGAGCCAATTAAGTCTGCGCTGTGCGGAACTGGAGAGAAACCCCATTTCCCAAATGCAGCTGTCCCAGCCCTCGTTGCTTCCCTTCATTCTGCAGTAAACACGGTAATACAAGAAAAGGAGGGGAAAGGCCTGGCAGTTATTTCCTTGGATTACAAAAGCACAATCACTTGCAGGAGGGATTCTCCTTTAAGTTGAGCCTGTGCATACAGAATTCTACTAGGCAACAATGTAACACAACTCTGTCAAGCCTTTTCTGCAGGTGACCATCTGTCCTGGGCCCCCGCAAACGGTAATTCCCAAATTTACTGAGTCCTTAGAGCCTCCTCGTACGCTTATGGGTAAAGAGATACAGACTCCCATCTTTTGAGTTTAGATACCCAAAGAGATTTTGGTTTTCTGGGTCTGGGATGGGTCCAGGAATCTTCATTTTAATAAGCCTCCAGAAATATGATGGCATAACTGATCAAGGAGACATTGTATTAAAGCATGATACGAAGTTACGTCAGGTTCATCTTTTTTTTTTTTTTACATCTTTGAGTATGATGGCTTTACAGTGGTGTGTTAGTTTCTGCTGTACAACAAAGTGAATCAGCTACACATATACATATGTTCCCATATCTCTTCCCTCTTGCGTCTCCCTCCCTCCCACCCTCCCTATCCCACCCCTCTAGGTGGTCACAAAGTACCAAGCTGATCTCCCTGTGCTATGCGGCTGCTTCCCACTAGCTATCTATTTTACATTTGGTAGTGTATATATGTCCATGCCACTCTCTCGCTTTCTCACAGCTTACCCTTCCCCCTCCCCATATCCTCAAGTCCATTCTCTAGTAGGTCTGTGTCGTTAAAAAAAATTCTCAGGGTATATGCCCAGTAGTGGGATTGCTGGGTCATATGGTAGTTCTATTTGTAGTTTTTTAAGGAACCTCCATATTGTTCTCCACAGTGGCTGAACCAATTCACATTCCCACCAGCAATGCAAGAGGGTTCCCTTTTCTCCACACCTTCTCCAGCATTTATTGTTTCTAGATTTTTTGATGATGGCCATTCTGACTGGTGTGAGATGATATTTCATTGTAGTTTTGATTTGCATTTCTCTAATGATTAATGTTGTTGAGCATTCTTTCATGTGTTTTTTGGCAGTCTGTATATCTTCCTTGGAGAAATGTATATTTAGGTCTTCTGCCCATTTTTGGATTGGGTTGTTTGTTTTTTTGTTATTGAGCTGCATGAGCTGCTTATAAATTTTGGAGATTACTCCTTTGTCAACTGCTTAATTTGCAAATATTTTCTCCCATTCTGAGGGTTGTCTTTTGGTCTTGTTTATGGTTTCCTTTGCTGTGCAAAAGCTTTGAAGTTTCATTAGGTCCCCTTTGTTTATTTTTGTTTTTATTTCCATTTCTCTAGGAGGTGGGTCAGAAAGGATCTTGCTGTGATTTATGTCATAGAGTGTTCTGCCTATGTTTCATCTTTATCAAAATAAGAGAAGCTAAGGTGTGAAGTATATTGTCTGGGGAATTTGCATCCTTGAGAAGATGATTTGCAATGTACTAGCTGGTAACAGAAAAGATAGCTATAACTTTGCACTCTTCTAAATAATTTCCGGCTTTTTAACATATGGACTCAATATGCCATTAAGCAACTTGCTAGCTTGGGGCAATTCAACTATGTTTGGAAGAAACATCCTCAGCTTCACTGCACTATGTAACAAAGGTATCTGCGGGTTAGGCCAAGCTGAGCTGCCAGCAAACGTGTTACTTTCTGGTGGTACATATTTTCCTCTTTTATCCAGAGGTAGTCTAGGTCTCTGAAAATATGCATAAAAATGTTAAGATCCTCTTTCTCTTAGGGAACTCTACATGTGCGTGTGTAAATATATGGAGCACAAGTAATTCAGACCTAATGTTGCTTCTGCATGAAATGCAAGCACACACATTTTGCACATTCTTCCTCCTTAACGCTAATGTTAATTGAAACATTTTTCTCCTCAAAGTTTTCCTCTTCATTTTATTAAAAAAAAAAGAGAGACATTTTCAACTATCACAAGAAGTTTCATTTGCTAAGTTCTCCCCACACTTCTTTAACATGAGCTTTACTGTCCCTAATGTCTGAAACATAAAAAAAAATGAATAAGTTGGCGACCATTCCACAGAAAAATCCATAAATTGACCAAGAAGCCTGAGGATGACTCCAACAACTAAATGTCCTTAAACTCTGGGGGAGAGGGATGGTAGTTAAAAATCATTTACTAACCATAACTGTTAATTGTCAAAGTTCTGGATATTAATGAGTGGTTATTAAGTAAATTTACAAAACCTGTATCAGAACTCAACTGATTTGGGTAGTAGAGAATTACCGAAACGCTGGCTATTAAGTTGTTCAGGTTGTGATGCTGTACTCAGTTACTCTGAGAGTTACGAAAGTGAGGAAAACAGCCTGATGGGACATCGAGAAACTCATAGGTGGAGAGGAGGGTAAGCCACCTGGAGGGTTCAGTGAGAGAAGGGCTCAGAGGTAGAAGTTCCTAGGGGTTCATGTTAGTTAGGATTCTCACACACTAAGAGACCAGTTCAGTTAATCAGAGGAGTTAACTGACCCAATGTCGGGTATCATTGTTAAGAAGGAGGGGCTTTTCTCTGGGTCATTCAGGTTAAGGGTATTTTTTCTTTTTTTTTGGTTACTGAACTAGTGAAGAAGTCATGATGCCTAGTTACACACTGCCAGGTATGTTCCATTTCTGAGGGAATATCAAGAGTCTATGTAATGCAAGCCCAGATGTGGACCGTATGACAGAGAAGTCTCCTCCCGCATCCCTGCCTACCTAGCCATTAGGGCAAACCTACCTTCTCTGTTTCCTTTTCCTGTGAATGTGAAGGCAACAGTTCTTCTTCACATTATTTATATGTAAGATGTCGTTTAGGCTATTTGGTAGGACAGGACAATACAGATAGGGCTGCCAGAAGCCACTACTGATTTTACTTTATTACGATAGATTTAGATTATACAATGGCATTCTCTACTGGATCAATTCTAACTCACTTGTGTTACTCACCAGGGTCTATGATTATACATCTAGATTATAACATCCTTAACTCCCCTATTTCCCTTCTTCTTCTATAACTATAAAACCCTGTAACTCTAAAGCATAGATTTTGAAGGGATCAGTTACCAAGATATAGGATTCGTTTATTTTTTCCCCCCTAACCTATACCCATTTAACAACAACTTAGTGGATTACTTAGAGAAATGGTCTTAAAATAATTTCCTGGAAAAAATCTCTACCTATTTTCCAAGATACAAGCAGCTGAAGAACACAGTTTTGGTTATGCAGTGGTGCAATACCTTTTGGCTCTCTGCTCACTTATATCGGGATGCTTTACTCAATGCAGTATAATAACATAGTAATAACAAAAACAATACAATAACAGGAAGGTATCAACATGCCCTGACATCGAGGATATCAACCAAGAAGAAACAGAACTATATAAAAGGAATAGTAGGAATAGTAGACAGTATGTGTCTGTGTGTGGGTGTTTGTGTGCGTGTGAATGTTCATGTGGTGGTTTTGACCTAAATGCCTCTTTCCTTTTCAGCCCTGAAGTACAGCTTCCGTACAGCTTTGAATTATAAAGGTAGTTTTTCAAAGTAACTACCGGGTTTATTTTTTAATATCAGGTTAAAGGAGAAGGAGGTCAGAGGAAAGCCAGTATACAGCATGGGACTTGTGTATTTAGTGTCTAGGGTACTATCAACAAAATGAGGTTTAATCAATCCCCCACCCCCCAAAAAATAGATGGCTTAAAATAGGGAGACTAGGGCTTCCCTGGTGGTGCAGTGGTTGAGAGTCCGCCTGCCGATGCAGGGAACATGGGTTCGTGCCCTGGTCCAGGAAGATGCCGCAGAGCGGCTAGGCCCGTGAGCCATGGCCGCTGAGCCTGCATGTCCGGAGCCTGTGCTCCACAACGGAAGAGGCCAAAACAGTGAGAGGCTCGCATACCACAAAATAAATAAATAAATAAATAAATAAATAGGAAGATTAAAAGACTGTTTTTTCTTTTTCCAATGCACAGTTGTGCCACCTACATCTAAAGATGTTGAAAGAGATGAAACTGACACCCAAGAGTTTTCTATCTCGTGGAAGGGAGGAATCTACTCCAAAGAAACTGGGCAAAACTATGAACAAACAAAAGTACAATGAAAACTTTAAAAAAATTTTTTCCAAAGAAGGGCTAGAGACATCAATATTCAGACTGGATATTGTTATGTTCTGACGTCTTAAGTTAGGTCTACTGCTTCCTTCAAGAAGTTAGAGTGTGTAGAGATGAGCTATGAATATTTATCATTAGTTTAGTAGACATGTTATTACATGGTTGAAAAGTATTCTAATACTGTTTAGTTGATTTCTTTTTCCCCATAGAATTATTTCCATACATTTTAAGATGCAATTTAATAGGTTTTTTTCTTTTTCAGAGGAATATTTCAATTTCTAATAATGATGCTTCCGTATCTTTGTTTTTCCACACCACACGAAACTTACAAATTGACTTTTTGCACAAGGCTTAAATTACACTTTCTACGGTTGGAGAAACCATCTGTGACAGAGAAGAATAAAATGTGTCTTTAATATGTACGTTAATTATAATCTCTCTATCAACTTAACTCTCCATTATTCTAGTGCATAAAAACATCCTATCCTGCTTTCAGCAGGGTAACTCTATCATTAACATTCAGTTCTAGATGATTACATGTAAAACCATAAGGCATGAAGCTTCCAGTCATTGAAGTATGTCTCTCCTTGGCTTTCTTCATTATACAGGGTCTAACTAATATTCAGTAGAGATTAAGATGACTGATTTATTTAACACTTGCAAATTAGTTTTGGAGACAGTGCAAAATAGAGTAAAACAAATGTTTAGGCTACAAAATACTTAAAGGGCTTTTAGCATTTGTAGGTTCTAAAATGATTCAATATGCAGATTCAGCATCACTTGCTAAATGTATGAGGAAGTATCAACAACCTATGAATTATGAATCCACATGAAACAGAGGTTACTTTTGATTTGTTTCATAGACCGAGGCCATGTGGTTTCAATACAGGAAACCTAATTTATGCCCCCACGTTAGGCACACTTCCATATGGGTGTCAGGAATGCATAAAAGCTTAAACTGCTGTAACGTTAGTACTATCTGATGTGTAAGTTACTATGATAGGTACACTCAAGGCAGGCATTTATGAATTTCAGTTTCCCGAGAATTCACTTCCGGAAGTAAAAAGGGACTCAGGACTTCCCTTTAGTACTTTTAATTTGGATGCATATCTACTGGGAGGCAAATGTATCCAGTAATATTTTCTTAGTACCCTCAAGACATCTTTGTATTACTCCTATCCCTTAGACTCTATGGTTTTTAATAAAGTGAAGTGATAACAGCCACCCAGTGTAACACAATACACCTTAGTTAGGGCTGGCCCTTTTGTGGCATACCAGGTCATTTCATATCATTAGCTTTCGAAGAAAACTACTTTTTAGTTGAGAAGTAGGTCAGAGCAAAGCTAATAAAAGAGGAGGAATAAGAAGAGATAAAAATATGAAAAGATCTGTGAATATACTAAAGACCCCTGGATTGCACCCTTCGAGTGGGTGAATTGTATGGTGTGTGAACTGTATCTCAGTAAAGCCATTAAATGAGACATAAAAGGGTTGGGAGAGTATGCAGCAGTCGGGAAGAACCCGGGGAGCCACAACAATTTAAGTAAGTGGTTACTGTGAACATCTCAGGCTCAGTTTATGTTGCTTTCAACCAAGTTTTTAACTATCTGGATTACAGTAAGTGTAATCATCTTTTAAATATACTTCATATGTCACTGCTCTAATTTCTCACTTCTCTAACATTTATTTAGTGTTCTGACATAGAGTAAAGAATAAAATGAGTAGATGTTAATTGTTACAAGTATATTTTCTAGGCTCTGTAAGAAAAATGATAAAAATAAGAAAACCAGACAGACCTTTTCCCTCTTTTTCAGTCAGAGAGCTCCTTCATTTATGATTGTGATTTTTTCCTAAACATTTCCCATGTATTTTCAAAGATCCATGATTTTATTGATTTGTCCATTATTTTTAGGTGAGTAGAAATTAAATAAAGATATGTAATTCAGTAAAAAGAAAGATGTGAAACTATAACTGTGGATTAAAATTATTCTAAATGTTTTAATTTAAGGAATGAAATGTAATGCCAAAAATCTGTCATTTTAGTGTTAAGTTCTGTGTTTTCCCTTGCCCAGTATTTTCAACGTTTTTTTTTTTTTTTGCTTTTCTGTATCAACCTTAACTGATAAATTTGTTAAACTGTAATTATTGTATTTGTTTAGAGATAAACTTTAGAAATTAATCTTTATAGTTAAGATCCTTGGTAATAGCAAATAGAAGTCTGAATCTGAATTAAAAGTTACTTCTTCTAATCACTAGTGACCTTAGAAACTACTAATATACCCACAGTTTAGAAAATCACTATAGAAAGTTGCACTGGTCCTGCATATTTTCCACAATGGACTGGAGCAGGGAAGATCCTTGGGAACTCTGGAGTAACCCAGCAGAGCAATGGAAAGGACCTCAAAAGTTTTAAATAACACTTATCCTTGCTTTAGTGTGTATGATACTTTGTATGCTAGATTAAATTGAAAATCCAGGCTTAAAATTCTTACTTGAATTTGTCAGCTGTTTGGGGAATGCTAAAACATTTTATTACTTACAAAGCCTGTCCAGAGTTCAGTAAATACTTTGACATTCATGTGTCTTTTTTTCTGAAATAACTGATCTGACAGAATTTTCTTTATTAATTCCTCAAATAGGTTCAGGAGAAACCTTAGCAAATACAAAATTAGTGATAAATTATTTCATGTTTAAATGAATTAAGAGATAAAATTTGCCTCATTAGACATTGAAATACATGCCACAGAGACGGGGAAATAGACCCTTTTTGTCCTATAATGACATTCAATTCGTCTCAGGTTTTAACTCAAGATCAGGAAATTAGCCTGAACTATATAAAGGGACCATTGTGGGCACTGTCAGGTAGGGCAGGCGTTAATGGAGACAAGAGTTCTAACGTGGGATTGCACTGGACGGATCCTACTATTAATCTGTATCTTTACTGTACAGCTTCTTTTGCCCTGTTCCATCCTCGAGCTCTATATTAACAGAGAATTTACAGATGTAACCACCTGTTTACAAGGTGGTTTAGAGGAAGTAAGTAGACATGTTCTAGTGCATATTCATTGAGAGTCGACAAAAATGATACAGGGTGAGTATTCCGTCACATTCGAGTTAGTTATCTTGATACATGTAGACGGTAATTTTAAAGTAAATTTATTTACAAGAACTCTATTTTGGAAGTGGTTTACAATCTTAAACCTTCCTATAATGATTGTGCATTTGATGTAAACATGGTAGAATTATTAACAACACAGTAGGCCAAGAATGTGTTTAGTCCCTGGCATTATTATACCACTTTAGACATAAACAAGGTGAATAGCTGGCAGTAAATAATCAGGACAAACTGCTCTAAAATACCATAAAATGTAAAAACTACCAGCTTTGCAACTTAATTCTTTTCATTATGGGAGTAAAAATACAAGTATGCAATCAAGGGTAGTTCTAAGGAAAAAACGTACATTGTGATTTTCTTTCTAAAGCACTAGAAGTAAATTACAGACAGATTAAAATAGATAGAGAGTATTATCAACTTGGGATCAAGGGAAATGGGCTGAAAGTGACATCTGAACCTGGCTTTGCAGAATGTGTAATAATTTGACTGATGAATGATACTTCTGGTTGAGGGAACAAGAGAACAGAAGCACCATTGTAGGGTATCAAAGAATATGATTAGGGGCTTCCCTGGTGGCGCAGTGGTTGGGAGTCCGCCTGCCGATGCAAGGGACACGGGTTCGTGCCCCGGTCCGGGAAAATCCCACATGCCGCGGAGCGGCTGGGCCCGTGAGCCATGGCCACCAAGCCTGCGCGTCCGGAGCCTGTGCTCCGCAATGGGAGGGGCCACAGCAGTGAGAGGCCCATGTACCACACAAAAAAGAAAAAAAAACCCAATCCAAAAATGGGCAGAAGACCTAAATACACATTTCTCCAAAGAAGA
>NW_020173697.1:2893923-2920319 GCF_003031525.2 Neophocaena asiaeorientalis asiaeorientalis
TAGAGAACAAACGTATGGACACCAAGTGGGGAAAGTGGCGGGGGTGGTGGTGGTGTGATGAATTGAGAGATTGGGATTGACATATATACACTAATATGTATAAAATGGATAACTAATAAGAACCTGCTGTATAACAAATAAATAAAATTAAAATTAAAAAATGTATTAATAAATAAATAAATCAATAAAACAGCTAAATTTGACCAATAATTAGTTCAGAATAATTAGATAGGGCCAATAAAACAGCAATTATAATTGAATTCTATATGTTCTAGAAACTAGGGGAAAAACTGATCATGTTTAGTAGAGGTGTAAGAGATACTTTTAAAAAGATCAAAATATAAATACTACAGAAAAGTATTACTATATCTAAGATGAAAAATATACTAGATAAGATTAATGGCAAATAAGACATCGCAGGAGAAATGCTTAGTAAAGTTGAAAATACAGCAATAGAAACTATCCAAAGAGTAATGGGTAACAACAAAAAATTGAGGTCTGGGGTAGCGGGACAGTTGTGAAGCAAAGTCAACCAGCCTAATATAAAAATTATCACAATCCCTGAAGAAGACAGCTAGGAGGGATCAGGAAAACAACAACAACAAAAGAATCCATAGCCTAACGTTTTACAACTTTGATGTAACTCACAAATCTACAAGTTTAAGAATTTCAATAAACCCCAAGAAAAATAAACGAAAAAAAGCTACTCCATTGACCTAAACATGATGATTTTTCTGAAACCAGTGATAAAGAGGTAATTTTAAAAGCAGTCAAAGTTTATATATTTTAAAAGACACATTATTAGAGGAGAACAAAGGTAAGAATTACAGGAGATTATCCATAACAAACAATGCAAGTTAGAAAACAATGGAATATCATCTTTCAAATATCAAAAGAAAAATCAACTTAAAAATTATGTACCCAAATTCAAAAAGAGTCATGTATCAAAATGTTCATTGCAGCTCTATTTACAATTGCCAGGACATGAAAGCAACCTAAGTGTCCATCAACAGATGAATGGGGCTTCCCTGGTGGTGCAGTGGTTGAGAGTCCGCCTGCCAATGCAGGGGACATGGGTTCGTGCCCCGGTCCGGGAAGATCCCAATAGCACAGGGAGATCAGCTCGGTGCTTTGTGACCACCTAGAGGGGTGGGATAGGGAGGGTGGGAGGGAGGGAGATGCAAGAGGGAGGAGATATGGGAACATATGTATATGTATAACTGATTCACTTTGTTATAAAGCAGAAAATAACACACCATTGTGGAGCAACTATTCTCCAATAAAGATGTTTAAAAAATTATTTACCCAGAAAAAATATATATTTCAATGCGGAAGTTGAAATAAAGACTTCTTCAAGACAAAGTAAACCTTAAAGATTTCATCACCAACAGCCCTGCATAACAACAACAACAGTACATCTTGAAATAAGCCCATAAAGTAGGAGGGGATTTATTAATTTGGGAAGATGGATCTATACAAAGTAATTAACAGCACCAGAGATGGTAACTATACAGGTAAATACAGAAACTTAATTTCATATTATTTAAATCTTTTAGAAAGACAAATGCCTGTGTAAAGCAAATGAAGACCACTCTATATGGAGAGTGGTCTTACAGCACTTGAAGGAAGTCTGTGAAAAGCTTATTAAATAAGCACACTATAAACCAAAAAGCACCCACAAAATAACAAAACAAAGAACTATAGCTAATAAGCCAACAAAGAAAATAAAATGGATACATAAAAAATACTCAAAAATCCAAAAAGGAAAAAAAAGAATAAAAAGGAACAAAGAATGGATTCAGGAAAAGGAAGCAAATAATATAGTAGATTTAAAGGTAAGAATAATCAACAAAAAATCAATTATAATCACACTGAAAAATCAAAGAAACTAAAACTTGTTCGTTAAGATCAGTAAAATTAATAAACCTTTGGCAACTTGATCAGAAACAAAAGGGGAAAAAAATCTTACTATTATCAGGAATGAGAAAGATGGCATCACTACAGATTCTATAGCTATTAAAGGGATTATAAGACATTATCATAAAAAATATAAAATGTATAAAATTTCTTTAACAAATTACCAAAACTCACTCAAAAAGAAACAGGGCCCTATACTGATTTTCAAATCGGAAAATGCCAGGTTCAAATTGCTTCACTGCTGAATAGGAAGGATATTCCTATTTAAGTAAAAATATAAATAAATTATTATTTAACTTGACTTACTGTGGTGATCATTTTGTCCTGCATGCAGGTAGTAAATAATTATGTTGTACACCTGATACTAACATGATGTTACATGTCGATTGTACCTCAATAAACAAATAAAAATAATAACTTATTTTAGGGGTACTTAAGGAAAAATAATAATTCCATGAACTTTTTTTTTTTTTTTTTTGCAGTACGCGGGCCTCTCACTGTTGTGGCCTCTCCCATTGCGGAGCACAGGCTGCAGACGCACAGGCTCAGCGGCCATGGCTCACGGTCCTAGTCGCTCCGCGGCATGTGGGATCTTCCCGGACCGGGGCACGAAGCCGTGTCCCTGCATCAGCAGGTGGACTCTCAACACTGGAAAGCCCACTGCGCCACCAGGGAAGCCCCCAAGTTTTAATCATTTATAAAAACGAGGATAGCAAATTCCAGTTTGGGCCTACCTCCTATGATTGCCGTAAGAAACTAATAAGAAAGAGAGAGAGTATAAAGGGTGTTGGAAATCCTGCAAAAGTACTAAGCAACTTGAATGTGTTCAAGGAATCTCTATTTTCTGTTATTCAAGACTATTTTGTCTGTGACACTCATTTTAGTGTAAAATGGTCTGCTGTATATTGTGATGTTCACTTGTTTAACAAATCATCCTGTGTTAATTATTTCATTTAGGCATCTTTTGTCTTCACTCTATCCCATGCATGGGTTGGTTTAACTTTCATTTTTCACGTGAAAAAGTGAAGCTCAGTGAGGTTAAGAAAATTGCTGAAAGCTGACACGTTAAAATCTGAGATTGAAGCTCTCTTTTATGTAGTTAACAAAGACTGAAGTCTTTGCATTATCATATCTTTGTGAGACTGTTTAGGTTTTAAGACACGTTCTCTGTTATTTTCCCTTTTCTCTCCTCTTTCCTCTGATCCTGACTATAAACTAAATAACCAATACTCTTTGGGTCAAAGAGAAACAAATTGCTCTTTTTTTTTTTTGGTTTGACTACAGAATTTGGTTTATCTCAGCCCATTACTTTTTTATTTGCCTGATATAGTGATTGCATTCTCTGTCCCAGCTTCAATTCTCATGCTATTTATAGCCTTAGCCTCAACCACCTCTGCTAAAAATCTACTTAATGTGACATTTTCCTTTGAAGGATTTTAAATTACCTCTCTCAAGCTTATTAATCCTCTAGATTTCGTGAACAAATACAGATGCAATATGTCTTTACCCTTTATGACATTTTTGATAGAGAGGTGTGCCTATTAAACTCTATGAAAATCAAATTTGATCTGCGTAGACCTGAGTCTAACTTTTTTAGTTAATCTTTAAATGGCAGCTCTTTCTCCCTACAAAGCATTGACTAGTTCACAGAACTTTCTGTGAACTTTCTTCCACTTAGTTCTTCCCCTTCACCCTCCCTCCTTTCCTCCTTCCCTCCCCTCCTTCAAATTCAGTGATGAAACAACACAGCATTCCTGATAAACGTGAGCTACAATTATTTCTAAGAAGGTATGTTCATCTGAACACTTCTGTGTGTTTGTTTCAAGGACTCGTTTAATATTAAAATCTCATCAAATATTTTATTTCAAACTAAAAATGTTTTAGCAAATTATATTCCCACCTTTGTACATCGTACAGAGTTCTTCCAAGCCACTCCTGAGCCCTTTCAGTGTGGCCCTATTAAATTTTTACCTCCCTTTTTTTTTCTGTTACTCCAGTTATTTTCCAGGCTCACCAGGAACATTCCCTGACAGATGAGAGCCAGCCATTTCTCCAAGGAACTCTTCTAACTTAGAGTGGGATATGTTATTTAGAAATAAAAATTGTGGCCCCAAGATGATATTGAGGATGGGATATTATCACTGCTATGTTCTCTCATTAGGTAAAGTTAGAATTTTTAAAATCACATATATATATATATATTTTTTTTTTCAATTGAGTTTAACATTTAATGGAATACAATGTCCAATTAAAAAAACCCTACAAGCCACTAAAATACAAGTTTCAAATTCAAACACAGACATTGTTTACTAAAACACTGGAAATACTGGAAAGGAAAAAAAGTCAAAATAAATTACACTAATATTCGTAACTGCAGGATATCTCTGCCTCTGCCAGGTGCCCCACTTGGAGACATTTTGCTTCAGTGACACCCAGGAGCCTGCACTGCTGCTGTAGCAATTATGACACTGTTGTCATGTTTTGCCATAAAAAATTTTGATTTATGCAAATTTATCTCCATTTTTCTTCATTTCTTCCAGATTTTGAGCAGAGAAAGGCTTTCTCCATTCTTCACCTCAAAGGAATTTTGTGGCTTTTTTCCCCCTTCAGATACATAAATGGTTTCAATTTTACATTTAGATTTCTAATCCACTGGGAATTTATCTAGTGTAAGGTAAAGAAAATTATATCATTAGACAATGGTTATACACTTGTCCCAACATCAATCAATTTAAAAAGCCATTGTTCTCCAGTGATTTGAGACATCATATTTCTGATCAACTAAATACTCACATGTATTTATTTAGATGCAATTCTCCACCGTCTCTGAATTTCTGCAGATCTTAGGAGTGAGGCACTAATAGCCTTTTGTTCTGGACTTTCTTGTCCAGAACGTTTGCACAGCAAACAGCTTTGGACAACAGAAATGGCATCTCCTCTGGAGCAAAGACCAGGCACGCTCACTGCCTATAACGAAAGATTTGGGCTCTCTAACTCAGGGTTCCTCTCTCCTAGGGCACTCCCTCTGCAAGCAGACATCATCTATTTCACATTGCCCTGTGATAACTGGGACTTGGGGAACAGGCACAGATAATGATAATGATCTCTGACCTAGGAATCTTCTGTCTTCTATCACTATCTATGATAATGTAGCAGGATTCCATGTTAATTTGAAAATAAAGTAAAATCTCAGACATGCTTCTGAACGTTAACTGTTTTACTAGTTTTGTGTAAATGGACCAATACCACACTATTTGAATTATAGGGGGTTTATGATAGGTTTCAATATCTGGTAGGGCAGAACCTCTTCATGTCCCCTTTTTAGGAGTTTCCTAGCTATTACTCCATATTTGTTTTTCCATATATGTAAAAGCAACTTATCTAGTGCGGGAAGAGGGAAAATCTTTGCTGGTATTTTTACTGGATTCTTGAATAAGGTAATAAAGTTTTTAATTAGTTGGGACAAACATGTTAATGATGTTGAGTTCTTCTGAACAAAAACCTGCTATAATTTCCAATTTTTTCAAGTGTAACAGATGCAACTTTCATCATGGTTTAAGAATTTTCTTGTATAGATTTGTCCATTTCTTGTTAAGGTATTTTCTACTATTTTATCTTTCATTTTATATTTTATATAGGCCTCATCTTCTAGTAAAACATCCTACTTGCTATTATTTGCATATATGAAGGATACTGATTATTATAGGATTTTTAATGTAACACTAACTTCTTGGTTTCCCTTATTGTTTATGGTATTTTTTAATTGTTTTTCTTGAATTTTTAAGGCATACCATCATATCCTCTTCAATAGAGATAGTTTTAAATATTCTTTTACCAGAAACTTATCTTTAATTTCTTTCTCTTCTATAACTATCTTGGGAAGTTCTCTCAAAACAGTATTAAACAGTAATGGTGATAGTGGGCATTCTTGCCATTTCCTCTGTTTAGGGAGAATGCCCCATTTTCCCCATTAAGAAAGATGCTTTTCTTTGGGGCCAACATATGTAATATACAAACACTCACAGACATATACATCAGATTAAGAAAGTATCTATTTAATCTCATTGAGTGTTTTTAGCATGGATACCTGTTGAATTTTTAATGTATTAATATGATAGATTTTTAATGTACTTGTATATATTGATTTAAATAGATTGAGATGATCTTAACTTTAAGGTTTTATGGAATTCCCCTTTAAAACTGTGTAGGACTGATCCTACATTGAGGAGACTGTCTTTTGACAATTTTATGTGTTGGTTTTTTTTTTTTGCGGTACGCGGGTCTCTCACTGTTGTGGCCCCTCCCGTCGTGGCCTCTCCCGTTGCGGAACGCAGGCTCCAGACGCGCAGGCTCAGCGGCCATGGCTCACGGGCCCAGCCGCTCCGCGGCATGTGGGATCTTCCCGGACTGGGGCACGAACCCCTGTCCCCTACATCGGCAGGCGGACTCTCAACCACTGCGCCACCAGGGAAGCCCAATTTTATGTGTTTTATGGAAGGACTCAGGGGTAGAATATTACTGGGTTCATACATGGTTAATGTGTTTGGCAGCCTTGATAGAAGCCCAGTGCATATTTTCTTTCCTGAAGCATTCCTGAGATGTGGCCCCGTTTCACTTCAGTGAGTCTTGATGAAAAGCATGCTATCAGTGTGATTTTGTTTCTGTAGTGGTTCTTTGGATGTTTGGTTTATTTGTTTGTTCGCCTGGTGGCCCAGAGTAGTTTTTCAAAATTATCTTTAAGCTGTTCAGGTGACATAATTTTCCTAATTTGTTTTGGGTTTGACTCTTGGGTGAATTTCCCCATTGCAGGTGGTGTTCCTACAGTACCTCCTTTATGTCAGGGGAGTTGTGCGCTCTGAGTGTTGCTATCGCCTGGCTTCATGCTCTGAAAAGATGTGTTGATAGGAGGCCTGCCTACTCAGCAAGTAAAATACCAGTGGAGTGTGCTTGTCAGCTGTCTATTTGAACTGCATAGGTAAGTGGACTCTGGAGATGTCTAACATTCAGTGTTCCGGGGCACAACAGACCTAACTGGATCAAAGCAAAGGAGTCAAGTGCAGGTGCAGTAGTCCCAGTAGAGCAGGCTCTGTGAAGGGACTCTGGCACTAGGGGCACCTGAGAACACCCATCCAAAACAGGACAGGCTTAAGGATAAACAGCAGCAGGAATTATAAGAAAAAGCTTTGGTCCACAAGGTACCTGATGCACTGGCGTCCACCATGGCTTACACTTGTAAACAAATGCTGGTTTGTTATGGTTTCAAAGGCAGCTGACATGTCCCTACACAAGGACAGGGCAATGGGAAAACTTAGCCGGGACAAGATAATCCCCCCCCACAGGGACAACAGATCTACTGGAAGACAGATGGGCCACCTAAGATACACTGGCTGTGCACAAGTAGGCCATTTTCCACATTATATAAGGCACATCTGCTTGTGTGTTTGCCAGTTCACACAAGTTCTCAGTGGCCAGTGGGGCACTTCTGAATTTTTCCAAATATTTGGGGTGCCTTAGGTCACATATCGGCTGCTCATATGATAGTACTTGTATCTACAACTTCTCTCCTTTGATTACAAAAATATTGAGCTAATGAGTTAACTTTAAACAAAATGCAACATCAATTATCCTGTAATTATAAGGTTTTCTTTTCCCAAAATGCATTCTTTGTACTTTCAGACTCTGGTCCACATCTACATTTTGCCAATAGAGCCACCTTAGCACCCCTGGTCTGTAGTTCCTCTTCATTCCTTCTCTACTAAGGTAAGTCTCCTGTGAAATGCTCCTTATGTATGTGTATTGGCCGCTGTCAAATATTTTCAAAATTAATTGCTATGTTGGTCCAGAGGGAGAAGACAGAGGAGTTCAGTAACTGTACGTTTATCCTTCCTTTTTCCATCGTGCAATATGCCACTACTTGAATATTCATGGATCAACCCTATATGCAAAACAAACAGAGAGAAAAAGTAACGACACCAGGACAAAGTAGTGATAATTGCCACGTTGCCTGAAAGAAAAATGTAGAATCAGTAATGTTTAAATCAAAATGAAGGATAAGTTTTTGTGGTAGGCAGAATTATGGTCCCCAAAGATGTCCATGTCCTAAACCTTAGAATCTGTGACTACATTACACTGTCGGCAAAAGAGTATTAAGATAGAAAATGGAATTAAACTTGCTAATCAGTTGGCCTTAAAATAGGGAGATTATCCTATATTATCCAGGTAGGCAGACTGCAATCACAAGTGTCCTAAAGTGGATGAATGGGACAGAAGGGGAGTCAGAGCCAGGGAGAGATGTCATTATGAAAGGAAAGGCTTTGAAGATGGAGGGAGGGGCCACCAGCAAAAGAAGGTGGGCAGCCTCTAGAAGCTGAAAGAGGTCAGGACACAGATTCACACCTAGAACCCACAGAGAGCAACACACTGCTAAACCCCGATCTAGCTCAGTAAGGCTTCTAGCCCACAGAACTGTAAAATAATACATTTGTCTTGATTTAAGCGCTAAATTTGTGGTAATTTGTTGCAGCAGCAATAGAGAACCAATACCGTTGTGAATACTGAATCAATACTGAATAGAACCATGGAATTTAGTAAATGATGTTTTCCTCTAGATTTAAATTATTTTAACTGTATCCAGAGAAATTTTCTTTATGGAAAGTCATGTTTTGAATGTTTTATTGTTAGGTATCCTTAATCTCAACTACAATTCTTTGAAGGTATAAAACCAATGAAATTATTACAAATTTCTCCTTAGTTTTTGCTTACCCTAGTTAAAAGCCCTATTTCCAGCAAATTAAAGTTTTACTTTTTAACATCTACCTTTAGATTCAAGTTATCTATCAATTTATATTATATAACAAACAACTTTTATTTTTTCACCAAACTTGCAAAACAGACAAAAATATAGCATCAAACTATACATGTGAGAACATGTAAAGTGCACTTTAAAACCCAGAGCTAAGATTTCATTTACATTAGTCATTAACAATTAGGCAAGAGAGATTATGTAAGGAATTTAAATCATAGAACTTATACTGTATATTTAAATGTTGCTAAAAGCACTGAGATGAAATAACTTGCAAGTGTAAGTGCTTCTTCTCACTTATTAAGAACAACACCAACCCCGAAAAAGGTATGTTATCAATTACCTAATCTTCTCACAGAAACAAGATCTTTAATTAGTGCAGCGACAGTGTTAAATGAAAAGAATATTTCACTACGAATTAGGTAAAATTTAAGTAACTTGGGCATTTTACTTTTCATGAAGCTCTACTTTAAAAACACATCAAAAGGATAAAGGATAACAAGACAACTCAAGATGTTCTGTTTTAACTTCAACTCTTAAAATTTGGCATCAACAGTGCAGAATCAGGACCTGTTTATTTCGTTTTCTGAAATCATAGAGCACAGTGATTAGGATTACAAACCATGTCAATTGGCCTTGTTGTAATGCCTTTCTTCTCTACTTTGTAACGGATTGACATTTGTTGTAACCTCTCCAGTCTGTAGCTTTCTTATATGAATACTTCTTCGTAACAGTGAGGATCACGTGGGCTGATGCCTGCTAAATACTCTGGGCTGATGCCTGCTAAATACTCAGGAAGGTGCCAGGCCTATACTGAGTACACATAAATTAGCAAGTATTTCATTCTTATATTTTAAAAGTATCATTGCTTTGTGCGGGCATGTATTATGTAAGTGTATGTCCATGTACAGACCTAGAAAAATACAAAGGTATGCCATTAATTATATAAATGGGAAATGACGAAGCTCTTTAGTAATAAAACCTGTGTGAGATTACCTCGGAGACACCTCCAAACTGGAGGTGAAAATCACTGTATTTTGTAGGTGTATAGTTCTCCATCACCCTGCTTTTCTACTACCTGGAGCTTCTGGAAAAACCAAAGCTGCATGTCAACATAAGGTGTTTTTTCTACTTCTTTTTGATCTCCTGGCCCTGATCATTCACTTTGGTTTTCCATGCTATCTGTTACTACAACATAAGACCTCTAATTTCATTTATCTAATCATTTAGTTTGTCTGTCTCATCAACCCAAATGCTTCAGGTGTGATCCACATGCCTCTTTTATTTTGTGTTAGTCTCTCTTCATGAATGACCTTTAGTGAGAATGTAGTATTAGTTCAGATCATTCTCACTTTTCATTGGAAGTATTTTATTTTGCTTCCATTTCAGTAATAATCTCTACTATATTTTCAGTCCATGGAAACCAGGACGCTACCTTATTCTACCCCAAATGTTAATGACTACAATTCCCTAATAATTAAATGGGAATAATACGCATTAGGCACATGGGATCGATCATCTGTAGAAAGGACGCTACCCCAAGATTGTTTTTAAATATGTGAAAACTTCGGAAACCACTGAAAATTCAGTCAAAATAAGGTGTGTTCGGACATGTGTTTTTTTACCCAAGGAAAACAGCATATCCAATTGTTCCTTTACCCACCCAATTAAGTGAAAAAGTTGAGCATTTAAAAGTGTCGAAACTCGATGATTGTGAGTCAGTGGACAAGAGCTGGATCATCTCTGGGAGACTGACAAAAGCAAATGTCCAGACTTACAAACATAATGACTTAAACCTGTAACGCGAGACCCACCCTAGTATATACCCATCCAAGTCCCAGGGCTTTGTGAGGCCCTGAGACAGCCAGCTGACATCCGCCAGGGTACTATTTGCTAACACAATATAGGCTATGACTACACTACACCAAGAATTTCATTTTCTATTCCCAGTAGGTATCCCTGACTGTGACACCAATAATACTATTTTGAAATATACTACATTTTAAAATATACTACACTTTAAATGTACTTGTATTTACAAAAAATAAATCTACACATGAAATTCAGTTTTTCCTCTCTTTTAAATTATCAAATACAGGAAAGATAACTGATTTTTCAAAATTTAAAATCAAATGAGTAAAATATGTATTGGCATTACTTGTATTAAATTTATAACTAAAGAGCTTGTCTATTTCCAACAACAGAATCAAAAAGATTAGGGAAAGCATTAAGCATATGAAATTTAAAGTTTCTAAGAAAAGGATAAGTAAAATTCTGGAAAGTCAACACAGAAACCCAAAATAAATGTATATCTTTGAAATAATTTCCTGATTGAAAGCAATACAAATATGAAAGATTCATATTATGTGCATTAAAGATTTATGAAAAGCCAAGTCTTCTGAAAATGTAACTTGACTAAACTGAATATTCTTTTAGATTAGAATAATAGCTACATAATAAGTGTATTCATTTATTTTAGAAATATTTGTTGAATACTTAGTAAGTGCCAGGCATTGTAACAGAGTTCGAGGGTACAATGCCCCTG
This sequence comes from Neophocaena asiaeorientalis asiaeorientalis, assembly GCF_003031525.2. Taxonomy (NCBI): domain Eukaryota; kingdom Metazoa; phylum Chordata; class Mammalia; order Artiodactyla; family Phocoenidae; genus Neophocaena; species Neophocaena asiaeorientalis. Next base: position 2,905,188 of record NW_020173697.1, read on the forward strand.
TTCTTTTAGCGCTTACAGTTTAGTAGGCAATACAGATTAGAAAAGTGGCCAGAAGAAGACACTCTGATTAACGTTCTGATATTTAGTTGTTCTGTAGATGGAAGAGCAGGTAGGAGTGGCAAATAACACACAAAGGGCAATGGGACATCTTTTTACTGCATATATTGCATGCTATTAGTTATTAGTTGTTCTCCCTTGACTATTAGCAGTTTCCTACTCACATTATTTAATGACCTTGATACAGAAAACATATTATTTAATGTTTTTAAAATTTATTTGATTTTATTTGGTTATTTTTGGCTGTATTGGGTCTTCGTTGCTGCGCGTGGGCTTTCTCTAGTTGCAGCGAGTGGGGGCTACTCTTCGTTGCAGTGGGCAGGCTTCTCATTGCAGTGGCTTCTCTTGTTGCGGAGCATGGGCTCTAGGCACGCGGGCTTCAGTAGATGTGGCTCGCGGGCTCTAGAGCGCAGGCTCAGTAGTTGTGGCTCATGGGCTTATTTGCTCCGTGGCATGTGGGATCTTCCCGGACCACGGCTCAAACCCGTGTCCCCGGCATTGGGAGGCGGGTTCTTAACCACTGCGCCACCAGGGAAGCCCTAGAAAACATACTTTTAAAGAACCAAGAAATATCCTCAAGCGTGAGTACAACGTCACAACTTCTTCCTCTGTCCATTCTAACCTCAGTGGCCAAATCCTTGGACATTCCCGTATACTTGATACTCTCTTGGTAAAAATTCTAGTAGGTTAAATTCAAAGCTAATGTTTTCAGAATGCTTGTGGACAAAATCGACAAGGCTGATTTGTTTACTGAAAACATAACTGGCAGTCAGGAAGTCCTAATTCCATTTTCAGTTCACGATTGATTCACTTTCTGCCTTTGGTGAGATACATCATGAACTTAACCCGCGTGAAAATGCATGATCTGTTTGTTAATGTTATTTACACACTCACATGTAGATGTTTTATTTTCTAGTATTATGAAATTTGGTCTTATAAGGGCATAACCAACAGGGCTTAGGGAGGCATGGCTATGACTTTATATTTATGGTACAAATGATAGAATGATTTATAACTATGGAGGTCATAATAACAAGGGTTGCTTAAGATGTAACATGTTGGGGATTGTACCTACTGTGTTGCAGAGACCCACAGCTCCAAAATAAGGTACTTATCATCTCTTTAATAAAAATGCTAAAATTTGGGCTTCCCGGGTGGCGCAGTGGTTGGGAGTCCGCCTGCCGATGCAGGGGACACGGGTTCGTGCCCCAGTACGGGAGGATCCCGCATGCCGCGGAGCGGTTGGGCCCGTGAGCCATGGCTGCTGAGCCTGCGCGTCCGGAGCCTGGGCTCCGCAATGGAAGAGGCCACAGCAGTGAGAGGCCCACGTACTGCAAACAAAACAAAACAAAACAAAACAAAAAGCTAAAATTTAAAACCTTCCACTGGAAGATGAATCCCATTAAAGTATAGTTTTATTTAGTTACTTGTTTTTTTTATATGCATTTGCCTCCTCAGTTATCTTATTCCATAATATTGAAACCATTAAACTTTGATTTCTCAGGCAGTGCTTAGATTCAAATTATTCTCTTCACTGAGAATAATGACAAACAACATCTCAGAGAAACTGTTGTAGTTTCCCGTTACCAAGGTAAGAGTCCCTCGGATTTGTCTTCTTGTTCCCTAACTTAATCTTCAGCATCTAATTTTCCTGAAATTTGCCATGGGATTTGGGTTATTTGTTTAGATTTGTAAAGGGAGGTCTAGATTGGATAGTAATGCTGATTGAAGTGCACATATATGTGTGTGTTTCCAATACAAATTGGGATTCCTGTTCACTTAGCAGTGAACACAAATTTTGATTATAAGAACCCGAAGTTTGTGTGGCCTGTATAGAGGACTGAATGGGGTTTAGGCAACCCATTCTTTTTTCCTGGGGATGCCGTTCCTCTGTCCCACCTGAGGGCCACTGGGGCTGTTGCACTAGCCTGTCTCTCATGTCCCGACCCCAGCTTTGTAAGTCTCCTATGAGATCATGTCTGTTTCAGAGAACTGCATTCTTGTCTTTAATCTTAAAGAAAAAGGCCAGGGGCCCCGTAAGGCAGAAGCTCTGAGGTCTATGGATGGGGGTGGTGGAACAGCCAGGGCACGTGGAGGAGGTGTGGGGATAGCAGAACCTGCCACCTGCCTCTGAAGGGCACAGAGTGTCAGAAGCTATGATCAGGATATCTTAACTTTAAAATAACAAAAGACCTTAAATCTTTAGCACCACCAAGGAAAAGTAGGACAGGAAAAGAAAGCTATGAAGTTCTTCTGTTTGGTAGTTTATTAGACAATGCATTCAATATAAAAGATAATCTATATTTCTGCCTTAGTTTAAGCTCCTAAGTGGGCATGGAGGTGAGGTGCTGTCAGCCCAATTTAAATGCTGTTAAATTTGGTCTGATATTGCTATTTAGATTGGTTACAGGTTTGAAGTACAATAAAAATATGTATTAATTCTCCCTCAATATTGGTGGAGTTATATTAAAATATCGCTTGGTTAAATTATATTAAACCATTATTAGTAACATTTTTTTCATTTTCAATCCAGGTATATGCTCCTGAAATTAAATGGGGACTAATTCAGTTAATTTTAAGTCTTTATTAAAAAAAAATGGATTTTCTATATAAATAATCCAAGACTCTATTAAAGAAACACATTCTGTAGCCAAGGAATTTGTATCAATAACCAAGGGAGCTAGAGTCCTTAGTGTGTGCTTACTAGAACAATTAGAACAAGACTTAACCAGGACGTTATATTTCCATAGCAAATTGCTCCCTGATGTGGGTGGCTTAGGAGTGCAGTACGGTAAAAATCCTCTTGCAGATCCAAGAAAAACTGGAATGACTAAAGTCTCATAACACTTTGCAAATTTTCTGAAAAGTTAGGAAAATGAAGCCCAAAACAGCACCCACTTCTAGATGACACATGGATCTGTAGTTGCCCAGTCCTGGCAAGTGTTCACATGGTAAGTAAGGGGGGTAGCGGGTTGTAAGGTGACAATTTAAACACTGGACACTCTGCAAACTAGAAGCCAAGTCCTCAGAGCACCCATTCCACATGGTCATAGATGAAAATGCGTTAGAATGTTTATAATGTTACCTTGAAATTAGAGTATTTTACATGTGCAGAGTGCAACCCTATCGAAACCACACAACACCTCTGTGACACAGCTAAGGATTATTGTCTCTCTGCAGAGGAAAAAGATGGTCACAGATGTTAAGTGACCTGCCAGCAGCCTAAGTACATCACGGCTGGAAGCTAGGATTGGTTCACGGAAGCCTTGCTTCTCAGAATGTGCTCAGAATGTACTGGCAGTAGAGGCAGGAAAGCAGTTATGTAACTCTTATATCCTCCTTTTTGTGTTCACATTTAAAGATGAGTTTTTTCAGAAGATTCCTATTAGGCAATAACACTGAGAAGTAAAGGAAGATAGAAAGAGTCGAATACTCCTCAAAGAAATACTTTCCCTGCAACATACAAAGTATCCCAAGCACAGGGAGGGCACAGCTTGATAGTCAATGTCATACAAGAACTCCTTTCTAATTATCTAACGCTACACAACAAATTGGGCCAAAACTTACTGGCTTAAATTAAGACAATTATGTTTACATTTTCTGTGTGCTAGCAATTCAAGACGGACTGGAGTGGAACTGTTTGGTTAGGGTCTTACATGCAGTGGCATTCATATGGTGGCTGGGGTAGGTGAGAGCTGGCAGGCATCTCTCTCTTTGTATGGTGGGTCACAGGGCCTCCCCATGGGGGTCTTTCCACACGGACGCTGGCATGCTGGCCCCAGTGCGGTCAGAATTATGACACGGTAGCCCATGGCTGCAAGGAAAGTGCTCCAGCAAGCAAGCAGAAGTTGCAATGCCTTTTCTAACCGACCCTCAGAGGTCATGCAGCATCATTTCAGCTGCTTTCTGTTGGTTACAAGTGAGTCAAGACCCGCCCCCCTTCCCCACCTCCGTTCACGTGGAGGCACACACAGGAGGGCTGATGACAGCAATGTCAAGGTCCTATTGTAGAAGAGTTTGCAGAACGGAGAGAGATGTTGCAACCATATTTGTAACATAAAGTCGCCTACAACATCTTACAGAAGAGCCAGTCTTTTGTAAATGACGACAGAAAGGACTGACGAAGAGGTTTCATGGGTACGTCACACTCACGCCCCACTGACAAGGGCAGACATACAATTGGAGGGTCTTGCTCTTATTCTCAAGAAACTCTACAAGGATAGGAGGTATATGCAGCCATCCCAAGAAGAATGGGACGTAGAATCCTCTGTGGTAGATGATGTCTCGAAGGGAACTGTAGTGGGAAGGAGGGGTCAGGAGTTAAAGTTATAGGAAATGGCATGTTAGCTTAGGCTTGGCATTGAGGATACTTACTTGGCATTAAAAGATACGTTTAAAATTCACAGAGGAGGGAAGGAAGGACGAATCAGATGCCCCCTCCTTTACTGAAGTGGTATTTGTAAGATATTCCACTGGGTGTGAATTTCTGAGTGTAATCTGCCATACGCTAGGTTTTCCTTGGATTCTACAAATTTTCCCCTGAATGGGAAAACTCAACTAACTAGACCTCCTATTGCTAAAAATTGCTAGTTATTTAAACGTTACAGATGTAGAAAACAAATGTATGGATACCAAGGGGGGAAGGGGGGGTGGTAGGAATTGGGAGATTGGGATTGACATACATACACTATTGATACTATGTATAAAATAGATAACTAATGAGAACCTACTGTACAGCACAGGGAACTCAGTGCACTATGGTGACCTAAACCGGAAGGAAATCCAAAAAAGAGTGGATATATGTATACCTATATTTATAGCTGACTCATTGTGCTGTACAGTAGAAACTAACACAACATTGTAAAGCAACTATACTCCAATAAAAATTAATTAATAAAATAAAGGTTATGCAAACTTCTTACAATAGAACCTAGCAATTAGTAAACACAAAGATAATGTTAGCTAGTATTTTCCTATACTCATCGCAACCATCCTCACTCCGTGTAAACTTCAATTGCGACACAGGTCTTCCCATTATGGGCACCACTTGTCCTCCAAATGTCAGCATTGACAATTGTTTGCTTTTTTTATTTTGCTCCACTATAATCTTTACAAAAATAAGGCCAATATCTGCCTCGTTCTTAATTTTATTCCTAATGGATATACGGCACTTTTCAAACATCTTAGTGCAAACATGTATCTTTTTCTATTCCTCAAGGCATGAATAATTATGCTTTCAAATAAAATTAAGAATTATAGTAAATTAATGTAGTTATCCTTATTAATAAGACAAATCAGTATATACATGCAGTTTCTGTACAATTTATGTGTATTATAAATATAAGTATATATATGTTTGAATTCAGCTTGTACACAAATTGCAAATTCCGACTCTGGGGAAATGATGTGTGATAAACAAGATTTATGAAGTATCCTCTGGGGAAATGATGTGTGATAAACATGATTTATGAAGTGTCTCACCTGATGCTGGCAAAATATGAATGTCCAACATTTTAGTTACCTGCGCTTTACAGATGATTTTATAAGGCTACTGAAATGGCTTAAATAACCATTTGGTTTTTCAAGTCATAAAAACACATCCTGTTTATACAAATATAAATTATACAAATTTACTGAGATTCTGTGGGACAACAATCTTTTCAGGTCACTCTACTCATAATTACGACTAATTAAAATGTGCCAAAGAAAGGACAGAAAATTATCACTGCTCATTAAACGTGTAAAGACTGTGTTAATTGGATGTCAGGCTCAGTAACTTATGTAAATGTTTGCTGCCAGTCTAATTTTAGAGGAAAAGGACAGTGAACTGCAGGGTATTCCAGCTGGGAGTCTAAAGTTTGAAAAGATCTGCAGCTTTAGAGAGACACCATGTATGCAGCTTTTTAATGGGTAACATCATCATCAGACATTGGCCTAAACAAACGGAAAAATTAGTGTGCTGTTTGTTGACTTTTAACTGATTTATAGTTCCTCTAACCCACAGGCAGGGCAATGAACCACCGTGGCTCATTTGCAAAGCTGAAGAATTTTAAGACTGTGTATATGAAACATCTTGTCCTTCCTTAAATGAAGCAAAATATTTTTAGGGTCATGGTATTTAGAAGAGTAAGTGTTTTAACGGAAGAAAAAATGTTTTTCATGCAACACATAGGGTATATGTTGTATATAATCCAATGCCAAATTGTTTTATAAAGAGCATGCTTTGTGTGAATATGAAAGAATTACATGAGGAAAGTAGAGCAAACTTGCTGGAAAACCAGGACTTGGCTATGGATAATGAGGCTAAATTAGATAATGTGCAAAGTATAAAAATGGCTCCTTTGTGTTTCCTAAAAACTGAGGTGTAAGCAGTGTTAAGAGCAAATCATGCAAGAGCCCTAGAACTGTGGACATTTCAGGACTGAGACAGAAAGGGCTGTGGCTCTTTGGATTACTGATTAAGAATTACAACGTCTATGACTTCTTAGGTCCAGACACCTCACATGTTTTATCATAATTCCCTGGCCTTTTCTCTCATGTCTTGTCATCTTACGTCTTAATTTCGAAACCCTTTTGCTCTTACTTCAATGCAAACCTTAATGACAAGCTGTTTATATGATCATTTTATTGAATTCCTGTGTTTCAAAAGGGCCTCTGTGTACTGTGTTGCTGGCAAGAGTCAAGGGCCTCATACCACTTCCACCAGTAATTAGTCCAAATTTCCTCTACAATTATTCATCATCAAGAAGACTGGATTCAGAAATTCAGGATCATTGTACCCTTAAACTTGATACAAGTAAATACCAGACTTCCCACATTAAAGACAAGTGTAAGACCTGTGTGCATACTTTTGTACTGAAAGGTAGCAGAATACGCTCCAAAATACGCTGGTTTGGCCTATTGACTATTTTGAGCTAAAGGCACTTGAAAATGGCGGATAGAAAAGGAACACTCAGATCTCCCCTTTTCTTCTGAAAACAGGAGATGAAACTCTCATGTGTTAGACCAGGAGGAAACAGCCTTATTATCAGAGGCAGGGAGTCGAGTCGGAGAAAAACCTCTACAGACAGAACTTGTTAACATGATCTCATCCTACTTTGGTCTCCCTGTGCCTTTTAGTTACTTTTCCACAATCCCTGCTCTTTGTTCAACCCTGTATATAAGCACTCAGACCCATCCAGGTGTCGGGTCTTCATATTGCTGGGTGGGCTATTTATACAGACGTTTCTCCTGCTAACCTGTTTTATGTCAGCTTGAAGGCCGTGAGCCCAGCCCAAGACCCTGAGAAGGGCAAGGTGAAGTTCTGCCTCCCCTAGGGTGTCTGGCATGGAGGATGGGCTGTCATGGGCTGGGACACCCCACTCCCCCTGGAGACCGTCGCTGAGGTCTGAGACCACTGACAGAAAGCCAGCAAGAGGCAAAATTCCTACCACCTCAGCCTCTGGACGTATGTCTGTGCTGTCCGGGCCACAAAGGAAGGTAAGAAATCTCCTCCGTTCCTTTCCAAATTCAATTAGCAGGAGAAAAACATTTGTAAGAATTAGTTCTTTGGATTGAGCCCGTGAATTTGCTTTTTGGGTCCCCACTGGTAATGGATCCTAAGCTTCCAGGGAATAGTCACTGTTTTTCTTTGCTCTATGTCTCTCGTGCTGTTTACCATGAGGAAGAAAGGAGGAGTGTCTCTCAGAGTGTCTCTTTTATATCTGCTGTTTTTCAAGTGCCTTTAGCTCAAAATAGTCAATATGCCAAGTGGGCGTATGTTGGGGAGGTATATTCTGCTACCCTTGAATACCATCCATTCACGTTCCCAGAAGCAGAGGAAGCATCACCAGGCATGAGGTCACCGTACATGAAGTATGAACTGACCTACCTGTAGGACTTCACTTAACTGGGAACACAGCCTGAAGGGTCTTTAACTTAGTACAGCTCTCACAGCTGGACTTCATCACCTAACTTATGTTTGGCATATTTTCTCAATTTGGATGATGTAGATTATAGCTGTAGACATTATAATATGAAAAGAGGGCTGTCAACCACTCATCTGCTGACATTTTATCCAATTTTTTTCTTATCTAATTAAAAAATGCCCATATTCATGTATAAGATAATTTTAATATTTCAATAAAATGTAAATTATTCAAGGAAAAAATCTTCACAAGCTAGCTTATTTAGTAACTCACAAATATATTAGTTGCATGTTCTGGACATATGTTGGACAGTTAGACAAAAATATCTAAAATAATTTTAAGATAAAGCTTTTTAAAATTCCTTTTATAATGAGATTTTATTTAGGTATCTGTCATGCTTTTCTAAATGAGTACAAGATCCTTCTCACCTGCAAGTATACTTGAAGGGAGTACAGTCTTTTGCTAAATTGTACAGATTTATATAATGTTTTATTCTATTTACCTTGCTTCCTAAAAACTAAGCAAACATAAAAAAATTAAAATGCCTAACTTTCAACATGATGATGGCTTTAGTTCATTTTTTTCTCACATAATAATTAGCCTTTCAAAAAATGTCTCAAGGGCATATTATAATCTAAGAACCAATTAATTCTCCTCTCTTTTAAAACCTGTTATCCTTTGAAATGATATTTTCTTAAAGAAAAACAAAAGACAAAAGCGGTGTTAAATGGACACCGATGGGACTTTCTAAGGTAGTAACTTGCAGCAGCAGTAAATAACGTTACCCTTTAAATTTTCCTTTACTCCAGAAACATAGCCATGTTTAGTTTTCTGATCTGATTTTGGTTTTCAGCCCTCACCTTTTAACTGACCTTGCAGAGGTCACATTGACCTTCCGATGGCATATCCAGTGGGCCCTTAAATAATCAGGACCTGTAGGTTCCTTTACCTGTCAGCATTACTTAGCTGGCAATACTCCTCTGTCATAAGTAAAATACTCTACCAGCTGAGGTGAATAGTATCTCCTTCTCCGCGTGCTCTTTCTTGAGCATTTTCTCCCAGTCTCAACTGCAGATCTTTTATATGCTCCTCCAGTTTTTAGATGCCTTAGGCCTGGGTGCAGCAGGGCATTTCTCTCTAAAGCCTCTACCTAGGTAATCTCATTATGTCCCATGGTTCTGACGTTGTACCTCCTGGTGGATTCCAAATGTAGACCTCCAGCCCAGATTAACGTGAATATCTCAAAGCAACACACTCCAAGTGAAACCCATGTTCCCACACACCCTCACTGTCGCTACCTCTGTAAGTGGGACAATTCACCCAATTGCTTGAGCCCAAAATTTCAGAGTCATCTTAGATTGTTTTCTTTCCTTCATTATCCATGTCTGGAACTCACCCCCAGATCATATACTAAATATTCTATACACGTCTCTCCACATAGACTTCTGTTCTCCATAACCTGAAGCATCATTATTTCTCTAGATTACTATAATACCTTCCTACTTTCAGTCACTTATTCATAAAGTAAAAAAAAAAAAATTTAAATATAAAAACATTAGTATTCTGGAAAAGTCAAAACTATGGAGGCAGTAAAAAAAAAAACATCAGGTGTTGCCATGGGTTACTGGGGAGGGAACCAGAATAGGCAGAGCACAGAGGAAATTTAGGGTGCTGAAACGCTTCTGTGTGATACAAAAATTGTGGATATATGTCATCATACATTTGTAAAACTCCACAGAATGCACATCAGCAGTGAATCCTGGTGTAAACTATGGACTTTGGGTGATGATTTATCAATGTAAGCTCGTCAGTAATAACAAATATAGCGCTTTACTAGGGGGCGCTGATAGTTGGGGAGGCTGCCTATGTGTGGGAAACTCTCTACTTTCTGCTTAATTGTCTGTGAATCCAAAACTGCTCTAAAAAATATAAAGTCTATTAAAAAATCATACGTAAAATCCCACTAATCCCTGCCCCACCCCCACATACATTCCTATGTAAAATCGTTTAATGATTTTTAGGTCCACTTTTTTAAAAATCCGAAGCTCCTGAGAATGGCCCAGAAGACTACACGTGATCTGGCCCTTGTTAATCTCTTCAATTTCATATTACACAGTTTTCATCATTGCTCACCTGTGCACGTGTTTCTTTCTTTTTCTTTTTGGAATGCTATTTCCCAAAGTGTTTGCAAGGGGTTTGATGATGAGTTGTTTAAGAAAACATGTGCACCTGCATAGCATGCATTCCTAACAAGAAATAAGGCATTTCTATCACAACAGAAAGTTCTCTCTTGTCCCTACACAGTCAGTATATTTTTATTATTTTCACCAAATGTATGTTTTTGACTGTCCTTGGCCTTCATATAAATGAAAACATAAAAGTATGCACTTGCTGGCAACGTTGTATCTGTGCGATTTTTCTGTTGTTATGTGTATCAGTTGTTTGTTCCTTTACGTTGCTGAGTAATAAGAATATATTCATTGTATGAATATACTATGTTTTGTTTATTCATTTGCCCAATGATGGGAGTATGGATTGTATCCAGTTTGGGGTTATTATACGTAAAGTTGCTATAAACTGTTTTGCACAATTTTTTCGTGCACGTAATTTTCCTTCTTCTTGAATAAACATTTAGGAGTGACACTGCTGGGTCATTAGGTTAAAAAATATATATATATATCTATATATCCCTATAAGAAATAACCAAAATCTTTTCCAAAGTGATTGTTTCATCCATTCATGCTCAACATTTTTCTTTCACTGTTGGTCTTTTTACTATCACAAATTCTAATGGCCATGTGGTAGAATCTCATTGTGATTTAAATTTGCATTTTCCCAATCACTAATGATGATGAACACCTTTTCAAGTGCTTATAGGCCATTTGTATTTACCTTTGAAAAATGTCTATTCAGGTCTTTTGTCAATTTTATAACTTTTAAAAATTAATTAATTTTTGGCTGTGTTTGGCCTTCGATGCTGCGCGTGGGCTTTCTCTAGTTGTGGCGAGCGGGGGCTACTCTTGGTTGTGGTGAGCAGGCTCTAGGCGTGTGGGCTTCAGTAGTTGTGGCACGCAGGCTCAGTAGTTGTGGCTCACGGGCTCTAGAACTCAGGCTCAGCAGTTGTGGCACACGGGCTTAGTTGCTCCGCAGCACGTGGGATCTTCCCAGACCAGGACTGGAACATGTGTCCCCTGCATTGCCAGGCAGATTCTCAACCACTGTACCACCAGGGAAGCCCTTTATAACTTTTTAAAGTATTGAATTGTGAGTGTAGATTGAAAAAACATACTTCCCAAAGTGATTATTCCATTTTATTCTCTCATGAGCAATGATGAGAGTACAGATTGCTCCATATCCTGACCAACATTTTTAAAAAATCGTCATAGTTTTTGTATGTCAAATATAGGTATGGTGAATATTTTCTCCCAGTCTGTAGATTGTCTTTCTTAATGGTGTCCTCTGATAAATATGAGCTTCTAATTTGATAAAATCTAATTCACCATTTTTGTCTTTAAAGTTTCTTGCTGTCAGTAACCTGTCTCAGGTTGCAAAAATATCTACCACTGTTGTCTTCTAGACATTTTATGTGGTAGTTTTATCATCTATGTTTAATTCTATGATTCCTCTCAAAATAATATTTGTATGTGGAGTGAAGTGGGGTCAAGGTTCTTGGTTAAATCTATATGCATATCCATTTTATCATTAATTGTGACATTGGCTATGTTTTCATAGGTGCCCTTGATAAAAATGAAACAGTTCTGTTGCTTGCCTGATCTGCTGAGAATTGTTTTCCAATCAGAAATGCGTATTGATTTTTTTTCACAAATGGCTTGTCCATACTAATAGAAATGATCAATCATTTAATATGGTGGTATACCTTAATTTGTTTCTGAAACTCTGTATTACCAGAACAAACTTCCAAGGTCACTCTATACATATATTTAATATGTGTATGTCTGTGTGCACCTGTGTACACACACACACACACACACACACACACACACACATATCCTTTTACATGTTCTTGGTTAAAATTGCTAATATTTCTAATTTGTTGAATATATATATCTATATTCATGAATATTAATGGTCTGTCTGTTTTCAGTAGTAGGGTTACATTGGACTCATAAAATAAGTTGAAAGTGTTTCCTCCTCTTCTTAAAGATTTTGCGCAATAATGGCATTATTTCTTCATTAACTGTTTGACAGAATTCATCATGAAGCCATTTGTGCCTGAAGTTGCCTTTGTAAGAAATTTTAACATTAATTCAATTAAGTTAGACATAAATCTATCCAGATTTCCTACATGCTTTTGTGATATTTTAAAACAGTTTTAAATTTTATGTAATTTATTTATCCATTTCATCTAAACTGTAAAGCTTATTTGTATAATGTACATAATATTCCTTCATTGTGCTGTTACTGTCTATAGGATCTGTAGTCGTGTCTCATATATTCCTGACATCGGTAATTTGCATCCTCACTCTTCTTTCCTCTTGATCAGACCTGTTAGAAGTTCATAATTTTTTTCCAGATAACATCTTTGCATTTATCTATAAATAGTTACATAATCTTCATTTATTTGATGAAAATATCAAATACAGAATTATACAAAGGCAGGGTGTTTTCACCCTTTTAAAATGTTATTCTACTATCTTTCTGTGTTTATTATTTCTAAGAATGCATCATTCATGTCTTTGTTCTCTTGTCTGTAATGTTTCATTTCTTCTGTGTTTTTCAAAGATTTACCTTTGATTTTCACCATTCTGATTATGATGTTATACTCAAGTGTGGTTTTCTTTGTATTTACTTTTCTTGATATTTTATCTTTCATAACTATATATATGTGTGTGTGTATGTGTATGTGTATATATATGTGTGTGTGTATGTGTATATTTAGGACTTTTTAAGCCATTATTTCTTCAAATATTTATTTTTCTGCCCAATTGTCTCTCTCTCTTCCTTCCAGAAATTAAATTATACAGCTGTTAGGATGCTTGATACTTTCCCACAGGTCCACAAAGCTTTGTTAATTTTTTTCAGTCTGTTTTCTCTCCCATTGTTAAGGTGGCTAATTTTTACTAATAGTTATTATGTTTACTGTTCTTTTCTTCTGACACCTCCAATCCCTTCTTAAGCTTATCTACATTTTTTAAATTAAAATATTGTTCTGTTCAGTTTTAGAATTTGGATTTGTCTCTTTTTCAGACCCGCCATTTCTCTGCTGAGTTGTTTTTTCTTTTTAGGCTCTGAAAATATTTACAAAAGCATCTTTAAAATATTTAAATGCTAATTCCAAATTCTGCACTATATTTGGGTTAGTTTATACTGATTCCCTCTTTAGTATGGAGTCCATCTTACTGTTTCTATGAACATTTAGTAATTTTATATACTGAATATTTTAGATGATACATCTTTTCAGACATTGAGTTCTGTTATTTTCCTCTGAATTCCATCCCCCCTGTGGTGGGGAGCAGCATATATATATATTTTTACAGTTTTCTAGTTATTGCTTTTCACATGATCCAGAATGTTTCTTCTGCACATGTGTACTTAAGATAACAACCAAAGATTTAGGGTGGGGTATACAAGCAGATTTGGGGATTTGCCCCTTTGCAGCTCCTTCCATTTCAATATTTTCTCCCTTACTTTCCAGCCTCCAGGACACATCTAAACTCCATCATCTGACTCACTAAGCTAGTAGGATTGCCATTTAATGTTTCAGTTCCCACCACCTTGCTCTGTGCAAAATGTAACGTCTCAGAAGAAAAGTATCATAATCATCAAGTCCACTTCCTCTCATCAAGGACCAGCTCCTTTCATTAATTTTTAGCTCTCCTTCAAAAATAATTTTTTAATATTTTTCCAGAATTTTAACTATTATCTGAGAGTCTGAAAAAAGCTGTTCTGCCATTCTACAATTACTTTTAAAGTTTGTTATATTGACCTGTCTCATACAATAAAAATGTAACCTCCATTAGGACACAAGCTCTATTTTCCTTCTCTACCTTGAACCCCCAGCACTAATCACATTGTTTGGTGATTGCTAATCACTATACATGTATAATTCTTAGCATTATCATACTTTATCCTTTTAAAAATCTCAGGAGCTATTATATGTATGACCATTTTAACATGATAAAAATGAAGCATGATTAATTAAATAACATCATAGATCTCAATCCTGGTAGTAACAGATGGAGAATAATCACAGGTCCATCACTCTGTTTTTGATCACTACGATATGATGCATGACATGGTTTTGCTCACTGTGGAGGATATTTATTAAAGATTTTACTGATCTCAACTGTTCCTTACCATTATTTCTTAATTGGAAAACTTATTAGTAATGCAATAATAAAGAAATGAAGTAGCTTACTATATGAAATATGTTGGAGAAAATTCTATGAGCCCCTGGACCAGTTTTATAAACAACTTTAGAGAAACACTTGAAATGGATCTCACCATACACTAGAAAAAAATGTAACTAATGTTATTTATTTTTTTTTTTTTTGCTGTACGCGGGCCTCTCACTGTTGTGGCCTCTCCCGTTGCGGAGCACAGGCTCCGGACGTGCAGGCTCAGCGGCCACGGCTCACGGGCCCAGCCACTCCGCGGCATGTGGGATCTTCCCGGACCGGGGCACGAACCCGTGTCCCCTGCATCGGCAGGCGGACTCTCAACCACTGTGCCACCAGGGAAGCCAACTAATGTATTTTTTATTCTTATTTTTTCCTCTCTGAATGATGCTTCTCATGAGAGAACTTAAAACAATAGTGAGATATTTCGTGGGTTTAAATTATGTACTTAGTTCCTTGGTAAGCTGCCTGTAGAGCACAAAAACATATATTTACTTAGTCCATACATATTATCTACTACAGCCCATTAACTGTTACTTGGTGCATGGGTCACACAAAAGTATGTGGTAAACAGAGAAATGAAAGACATAAACAGAACAGAATAAATATAAGCTGATGTACTCATAAAGAAAGAAAGAAAAAAGGAATGAAATAGATACTTCCAGACTGAGCCTTTTATTTTTTTGCCACATTGCCACATGAATCTTAGATTCTTCTGGGCAAGTGTATCAACGCTTCGGTACGTGTGTGATATGTGTGGCCTGTGTGTTAGGGGATAGTGTTTCCGTGGGGTGGGGGGGTGGGGGTGC
>NW_020173697.1:2920408-2986097 GCF_003031525.2 Neophocaena asiaeorientalis asiaeorientalis
CCATATCCTGGGAGGGGCCTGAACACGAGAGCCCCGTGGGCTGGGGTGGGGGTGCATTTCTTTTCAAACACTAACTGTATCAGTTATCTACTGCCGTCCAACAAATTACTCCAAAGCTCAGTGGCTTAAAGCATCTTTGGTTTATTATTCCTCACAATACTATGAGCTGTGTGCCCGTTTCTTTGCTGATTTCAACTAGACTCAGTTATGTCACATAAATTAGCTGGAGATTCAGCTAGACTGGGAAGCCAAGAAGGCATAACTTGCAAGGCTGGCTGTAGGTGTTGGCTACTGGCTGAAGTGACACGATTACTCTCCACGTAGCTTCTCATCCTCAAGAAGAGTTGACTGCATTTATTACATGGTTGTGTTAGGGCAGCAAACATGGTTGCTGCAAGACCCTTTGATGCTCCGACCTCAGAAGTTGTAAAATGTCACTTCTGCCACATGTAGTTAGTGAATATATGTCAGAAGGCTACCCCAGATTCAACACAGGGTGGAATTAAAGATGGAAGGAACCAAAAAAAATTTATGGCTGTGCTTAATCTACCAGACCATCCTCCAGCCACAATTGCTTCCATTGCTCCCTGTAGAAAATATATTCACCACCCCCCAGATCCCAGTTAATCTCATTTATGGCATCAAGGTCAAACTCCAGTGCCTTGTGACCTGCCTATGGTCCATATAGGGAAGAGGCCCTGGGTACAGCTATGCTGATCCAAAGAGCTGTGAACATCAAAGAAACTTCCCCCAACACATAGAGACAGGGATACAGAACACATTTGTGAGACTGGGACAGGATGACAGCAAAATTTAGAGGATCAGTGTATTCAAAATGGGAAGGAGGAGGGACTTCCCTGGTGGTCCAGTGGTAAAGAATCTGCCTTAGGGCTTCCCTGGTGGCACAGTGGTTGAGAGTCCGCTTGCCGATGCAGGGGACATGGGTTCGTGCGCCGGTCCGGGAAGATCCCCCGGGACGCGGAGCGGCTGGGCCCGTGAGCCATGGCCGCTGAGCCTGCGCGTCCGGAGCCTGTGCTCTCCAATTAAAAAATGGGCAGAGGATCTGAATACGCGTACCGCAAAAAAAAAAGAATCTGCCTTACAATGCAGGGGACATGGGTTTGACACCTGATCAGGGAACTAAGATCCCACATGCCACAGGGCAACTAAGCCCACGCACCACGACTGAGCTCGCGCACCTCAACTAGCGCCCACGTGCCGCAAACTACAGAGACCACGCGCTCTGGAGCCTGTGTGCCACAATTAGAGAAGAGAAAACCCGCACACCACAACTAGAGCGAAGCCCGGGTGCCACAAGGAAACGTCCCGCACGCCGCAACTAAGACCCGACACAGCCAAAAATAAATTAAATAAATAAATAATAAATAAATCTTTAAAAACAATTGGGAAGAAGGAAAAGCACCCAGCAGTCCTTGGTCCATAATCATCCTAACGGTTATCCAGCTCCATGCTGCCAGGGCAGGGAATGCTTCTGGAACAGGACTCATTTCTGCGCCTGCGTAGGGCTTCCTCGCCCACCTTTCCCCTCAGCACTTGGCTCCACCTCCTGAGCTCTTGGCTCTGCCCTTTGAAGTCACTTTCCTTTTCAGGAAGTAAAACTGATCCGGTGTAAATGGTCGAAGTTCAAAAGTGTAACGTTTTTTCATCTTGTTTTCTTCTTGTAAAAACCTGGGAGTCCCTTTAATTTTGAGCTGTCTTTTCTTTTTTAATGTAATCTGGTGGTATTTTTATTGGCAAAACTCCCTTAAAAATGTTCCCTCTTTCCTTTGAATCTGATTGTGATCTCTCACCCCAAAACAAGATCCCTAATTTTTTTGAGACACCAAGTGAAGTTTTGGAATGTATGTGAGCCCCTGGGGGGTGTCAATTTCCTAACAATTCTTTGATCCCCCTTTTCTCTTGCTGGAAAACAAGATCTTAATAAAGGGTGTTAAAGTCACATGCTTGATTTAATCTTTAGCCCCAGGTCTGGTTTCACATTGTGAATATTTTCCAAATCAGAGGCTAGAGATGAGTAACATTTTTATTTTTGATCCTCGAAATCATCTAAATTTTCCTCTAAATTTTGCTTGCAACTGAACAGATTCATGTCCCTTCCTGTGTTTTAGCACATGTAGCTATAAAGTTGTAATGTAACGTTTTATTATACTGCATGAAAATCTCCTAAGCCAGATCTACAAGTGAGTTAAGTGCACTTTATATTTTTCTAGTTATTCTTGGTAAAGGTTTTTCCAATTGATCTTCAATTACATAACGTGAGTCACCTTTGCTCCAACTTCCAAGAGCAATTACTCTTTGCTCTTCTAGGCTTTCTTTGTATGTCCTGGGTGCCATTCTAGCTCTGCCTGTCACACTGCCTCAAAGCCAAAGATGCAGGCTCAGGTTTTTGTTGTGAAACATGTTATTTCTTCTATCAGTTACTTATCGCTAAACTATTCCAAAGTTCACTGCTTTTAAATAACGGAAATGATTTTTTCTTCAAGGTTAAAATTATTATTAATTCTCGGGGTGAGCTAGCCATTTTCTGGGCTCACTTATGGAGTTACATTTGACTGGAGAATCAGCTGCACTGGATTCTCCAAGTTGATTTCAGAATCTTAGAATTTTATTCCTATTAAAAAGTCAGAAGTAAAATCACAAACATAAAATTTTATGGACAAAAGGTACCATAAATTTAAACTTCAAATATTTATCCCCAAAATGAGAAAAAAGAGGCATAGAGAGATTTTACATATATTTTGTTAAATGAGATATTCTTAAAAGCATAAAGGCTCTGCAGTGAGAAAACATGACTGAGGAGAAAAGATTAGTGGTGTGAAGTGTGCATTAAAAAAAACATAATAAAATAAATTTAATAAAACTATATATAATTAAAATATTCAGAGGTAGCTTATTAATAACCTAATATGTACTAAAAATTTACCTAACAATTGAGAAGAAAGAGCCTCAGAGAATAGATGTAGAAAGGAAAGTTATAACAATCATTGATATTGCAAGTCAAGTCTAATAAATCTGCCAGATTGAACGGTTGGTAATAATGTGTGGTCCCTGAGACACATGTGATATCATTCCATTTAAATACCACATTTGGCTTCATAGCTTTCCAGCTACAGGAAGAACTTGACTCTTGATGACATTTGTACTAGTCCTTGTAGGATTAAAGACCTGATGCTTTCTTTGCCCAAAATGGTGATGCTACTTGGAGTAACATTTGCCATTTAATGCATTTCTGCTAAGGAATTAGAGTTTATGTATTCAGTCACTAAACGGGGCATTTTAAACACATATTCTCATTTCTGCTAATTTTTAGCATATTCTGAAAAAGCAAATGGCCAAATAGAGATTCACTTGCAAATATCATACACTGCTAATGGAAGTTCTTTGCAAGTATGTGCTTCTTACCATTTTCTCATCCTCCAAATCTATCAAAGAGAAAAAGAAAAGTAGCATAATGGGCATTTCCTGAGTGATCATATCAGGCACTGCAAGGGGCTGGGGGTGTGAGGACGGTCATTCATTCAAAAGCAGTACATTATTTATTTCTTTTGTGTGTCTTTAAAGGAAAATTTCCAAGGGAAGAAACCTGATGCAGACTTAAAGACAAACCAAAGGTGATGATCTACAGGCACATACCACGGGGTCTTTCCTGTTAGCAGGTTACACCACAACTGGTTGGCAATTACAGAGGCACACCAGACTCTGATTTCTTACCCCCTAAATGTATATAGCAGTTTGACTCCCATTGGCTGTGAAAACGTAGGCAGATTCTGAGCCTAAGACTTTATTTAAATCTATGCAATAAAGGTCAAGGCTATTATAATAGGTGAGAGAGACTGAACTCAAATCCACTGAAACAAAGTAGGGAGACTTTTACTCCTTGGGTTGAGCTGGTGGAAAGTACTGGTGGACACAGGGGGTCGAGGGCATTGGTCAATGTGATGAAGCCATCTGCATTTGCTAACTGGTGTTTTCTGAAATTGGGCTCCTATTTCCCACAGAGACTACAACATAGGGTCCCTGTCTTCCTTGATGATCACATTTCACAGGGGTGGATCCTAGGTTCCCGAGAAAGGCTTTTTGGGTTGTAAAACGGACAGGAAGCTGGGAGAAGATTTATATCTCAAAGAGGCAGATCTAAGAGAATTTACCATTGTAAGTTTTCTAAAGTAAATGCATTAAGAAAAGAGAGGTCAAGGGCTTATAGGTGGAAAGAAACCCATTTAAACTTTAGTCAAGCTGAGGGAATTGTGAAGACCATCTTTGTCAGTAAGCGTATTAGATATGTTCTTTGCATCTGCTTTTCTGCAGAAAAAGATATATTTAGTTTTTTCACCAGATTGCTGAGAATTTCAAATGATGTGCATATTTTCATCTCTAACCTAAATTCCTTTTATGAACAAAAAGTCTCCTTAGGAATGTTTTACCCATATTCCAAATTTGTGATTTCTTTCCTAGATTTTTTTAGCTAGGAAATAGCTAAGCATTTTTTGGTCAATACTATTTTATTAATTTTTTGAAGTCAAAAGGCTTCTTTTCTCACACTAACCTGAATCTCAGCTTCTTTCCATTTAACTATTTTCCAATTCCTATAATTGTAAAGATCAGAGTACCTCAAACATAAATCTCTTTCTTTACATTTTGATGCAACTACCTTAATTCAGATTCACTTTCTCCCCACAGGCTCTAGAAAACAGGCCTCCTTCATCCTTGGTCTCTAAATCTACTCTTCCAACGTTATCAATTAAACTTGCTAAAGGTTGCATCTGATATTATCACTTCCTTATTCAAAGCCTTTGATGGTTCCTTTTGCCTAATATTTGACTCATTAATGTATACCCTGTTCCTTTCCAAAAGGAAGTTTTCTTAAACATTTATTTTCTATTCTCTTCTCCCTCCCTCCTTCCCTCCCTCCATTCCTTTCTTCCTTCCTTCCTTCCATAATTGTTCATTACTTCTTTTTCTGTCTGTCTCAAACAGTATATTCTGGGAAACAAATCAGATAAGAAAGACATGGTCTGCTCCTCTCATCTTATGATATACTAGAGAAGGCAGACAATTAAACTAGAGCTTAAAACAATCTGTGATAGTGCTGAGATTGTGAAATCATAGATGTCAAAGTAGTATTTTGCCTAATTAAATATGGAGTTCAAGGCAGACCTCCCTGAGAAACTTATTTAGAATTAGAGCTGAAGAATGATTAATGTTAGTCACATAATGAGCAAAAGGAATGAGGAAGAGGATACTGGCACAAAGTCTATGGATAATATGTGACAGGTCATAAGGAAAAGAGATAATAAAATGCCTTATTAATCCAGAAGTAACTGTGTGACAACAGTTGGCTGGGTGAGGGAATCGTATGGGATGAGGGTTAGGCAGTATGCAGGGGCCAGATAACAGAAGACTTATTAAGACTTATATAGCTTTTTGGGTTTTACTTTTCAATGCAATGGGGAATAAATAAAATATTTTAAATGAACGAGTCACATGAGCACATCTGCATCTTTGACAGAGTGCCATGGAGAATGGATTTTGTAGGGATCACTCACAAGAGAGAAAATCCATCAGGCTGTTCATAAGGCCCCATAAAAATATGCTGGTGACCTAGATTTGGGTGGAAACCATAAATATCCAGTGAGGCAGACATATGTGAAAAATTTTTTTAAAGGTAGAATGAATAGGAATTGCTTATAGTTTGGTTTCCTGGAAAGAGAGAGGGGAAAGAGTAATAGATTTGCTGTTAGAGCAGCTAGGAGTCTCTGTGGGGATCCTTTTGTATGGAAACACAAAATACCCCAAATAGCCAAAGAATCTTAAGAAAGAAGAGCAAAGCTGGAGGCTTCACTTCCTGATTCCAAACTATACTGCAAAGCTACAGTAACAAAAACAGTATGTGCTGGCATAAAAGAAAACACATGGTTCAGTGGAACAGGATAGAGAGCCCAGAAATAAACTCACACACATATGGTCAATTAATCTGTAACAAAAGAGGCAAGAATATACAAAGGGGAAAGGACAGTCTCTTCAATAAATGGTGTTGGGAAAACTGAACAGCCACATACAAAAGAATGAAACTGGGCCACTATCTTAGACCACACACACACAAAAAGTAACTCAAAATGGAGTAAAGACTTTAATGTAAGACATAAAACCACTAGAAGACAACACAGTCAGTATGCTCCTTGATATCAGTCCTGGTCATGGTCTTTTGGATGTGACACCAAAAGCAAAAGTGACAAAAGCAAAAATAAGGAGGTGGAACAACATCAAACTAAAAAGTTTCTGCACAGCAAAGGAAACAATCAACAGAATAAAAAGGCAACCTACTGAATGGGAGAAAATATTGTAAATCATATGCCTGATAAGAGGTTAATAGCCAAAATAGATAAAGAACTCAGACAACTTCATAGCAAAAAAAAAAAAAAAAAAAAAAAATCCAATTAAAAAATGGGCAGAGGATCTGAATAGATATTTTCCCAAAAAAGACATATAGATGGCCAACAAGTACATGAAAAGATGTTCAGCATCAGAGGAATGCAAGTCAAAACCACAATGAGGCACCATTTTAAACCTGTCAAAATGGCTACTATCAAAAAGACAAGAAATAGCAAATGCTGGTGAGAATTTATAGAAAAGGGAACACTTGTGCACTGTTGGTGACAATGAAATTGGTGCAGCCACTATGGAAAACAGTAGAGGGTCCTCAAAAATTAAAAATAGAACTATCATATTAACCAGAAATTCTACCCCTGGGTATTTATGCAAAGAAAATAAAAACACTAATTTGAAAATATATATGCATCCACATGTTCATTGCAGTATTATTCACAATAGCCAAGATATGGAAACAACCTAAAAGTCCATCAAAGGGTGAATGGATTTAAAAAACAGCACACACACAGGCACACACACACACACACACACACACACACACACACAGTGGAATATTATTTATTCAGCCATACAAAAGAAGAAAATCTTGCCATTTGTGACAACATGGGTAGACTTTGAAGGCATTCTCCTAAGTAAAAGAAGTTTGAGAAAAAGAAATACTATATGATCTCACTTACATGTGGAATCTTTAAAAAAATATAAAAGCATTCATAAATACAAAGAATAAACAGGTGGTTGCCAGAGGTGGAGGAGTGATGACTGGGTCATGTGAATGGAGGAGATCAAAAGGTACAAACTTCCACTTATAAAATAAGTGAGTCCTCGGGATATAATGTACAGCATGGTGACTATAGCTAATAATACGATATTGCATATTTGAAAGTTACTGAGAGTAAATCTTAAAAATTCTTACCACAATAAAAGATTCTGTAACTATGAATGGTGATGAATGTTCCCTAGACTTACTGTGACGATCATTTCACAATATAGACAAATATAAAATCGTTAACTTTTATAGCTGAAACTAATAATGATGTTGGATGTCAACTATACCTCAATAAAAATTTTAAATTAAAAAACATTAGAAAATCCTATTAAGTAGCTGGGGTTATAAAAGCTGGTATCTTTTTCACATGAATAAAGATGCCTTCCCCAAATCATTAAATGGGCTTTAATTGTGGCTTTTATTCTAAGATCTTTGTGCAAAAATGGCAACTGATTTGTTCCTAGCCAATTCAAATTAACACTTTCCTGAATTCACACTAAAGTTACATTATATAACTAAACAAACACCAGAAAGGGATTTTCCATTATAAGGAAAAAATTGCAGATGTGAGAGTTGAGTGTTTCAAAGACTATCTTCTAAAAGTGTGTCCCAGAAGACACCGAATAATGGTAACTGTGAATTTAAGTTCACACTCACTCACATAAATAATTGTGCATATTTATTGTTCATTTGTAATTTTGGTTGATACCTGTTCACGTTAAACTCAGTCATTCCTGAGATTTCCTCTCTCTAATGGTTGTGCAGGCTGTCCTGGAATTCACCTAGCATCAAAAAGATGATTGAATCACCACTTACTTCATGAATCAGTCAGTAAAGTTTACTGAAACAGTGTCTTCAGATGTAGGAGCTTTTCTGAAATCCCCAGTTTGTGCACGTTACAGCCCTTATTCTTTGGATTCAGCCTCTCTATGTGCTTTTCCCTCCTGAAGTCTTGCAATCTCTAGGATTACTCCTGTATATTAGGGCTTGGGTCCCTTCAGGTAGCAGAATTCCACGTCTTGTTCCTTATAAGTTCCCAACTTTCGCCCTTAAGACAATTATGAAAACCACATCAACGGGCCTATGCTTTAAAAACATTCAGGAAAAGGTATCACCCATAATTTAGTAAGACGCATTGCCCAAATTACCTAACATTGCAATTTGAGATTCTATCATACAGTGTATGTTATTAAATACTAATTTTTCTAAAATGAGGATTCAAATTTTTGAATGTTTTCTTTGCATTGTGTGGGTTGAAATCATACTCTGTACTCCTTGTTTCTTTCGTAGGTAAAATAATGACTTTATGGAAATGATACTCCAGGAGCTGATTACAACCCCTGGCCGAAAGCCAGCAAGAACATGGACATGTTGGTACTTTATCTGCAGGAAGTGAACTCTGCCCATAACCTTAATGAACTGGGAAGAAGACCCTGAACCTCGAGTTAGATAACAACCCTAACTGACACGTGGGTTTCAGCATGGACAGACTCTGAGAAGAGGGTCTAGTGAGCCCACACCTGGAATCCTGGCCCATGGAAACTCTGAGATAACACATTTTTGTTGTGTTAAGACCCTAAGTCTGGGGTAATCTGTTACATAGCAACAGAAAACTAACACAGATACTAAGAAAAGGTGTTCCCAATCAAGTGATAGTGGCGAATGTCAAAGTGCAATGTACTGTGTAATTTCTCTGGAGAATCTAAATGGATTAATCCAAAACAATGATAGCATCGTCAAATAAATGAAAATGTATCAGTACCAATTAGGCTTAACCTTGTTTAAAAAACACTTTTTGCTGGAACAAATCCTGCTGACTGGCTTCCTTGTATGATGTCCAATAGTCAGCATGGTCCGTTTTATCCAGAGATCACTAACGACGGTAATGAAATTGCAGCATCAGTGCCTTCTAATAGGGCATGGTTATAGCACAGGTAGGCAAGCTATCCACTCTAAATCTAATTTGTGCTCTCGATAAGAAAATGGAAGATTTTTCATTACTTTTGGCATTATTCTGAAGATTCGGGGCTCATCATGCCAAACAAATGACTAAGCAGCCTCACTTATCTTAATTAGAGCACATCTTAATC
Organism: Neophocaena asiaeorientalis asiaeorientalis; assembly: GCF_003031525.2. Lineage (NCBI taxonomy): Eukaryota > Metazoa > Chordata > Mammalia > Artiodactyla > Phocoenidae > Neophocaena > Neophocaena asiaeorientalis. Next base: position 2,929,676 of record NW_020173697.1, read on the forward strand.
AAGACAGTGTCTGTCAGAATATTTCTTGTAAGACAGTTCTTAGTCTCATCATAACATCAGTCACAAGGGAATCACCCCACAAGGAGTACCTCTTTGAATACACATCTGAAAACAGTTAAAATGAATAGTCAGTTCTAAAATCTTATGTAATGAACCCTTGCTTCTTAAAGAAAACATGACGGTCATTTAATTCAAATATTTGTAGCTTGGTGTCTTAGCTCATTTTTCAGAATCTACACAAGTCATTACACGTGAAAATGTAAATTCACTTAATATACCTGGAAACGTTTGCATAGTTATAGGAAAAGTTTCCTACTTGTCAAACAAAAGGAACACGGTTTTGAAAAAACAGCATATAAATAATGTGTTCATGACCCTGTAAAACCCAATTTACATCTTGAGTTGTAAACAGTATCATTACCCAACTCTTTGCTCATTCCCCAGTAACAGCAGTTAAACATCGTATACGTTATCATGTAACTTTTCAGTACCCTCCCACTTGGACTTGTCACTTACTTTGAAAAATGGGATATTCATATCCCTGATGTAAGCAGAGGCTGAGAAAAGGCTTGTACATGTGGCCTTGACCTCATATGCCTCTGCAGTGATGATGAGAAGTTCATGCTCAGCCAACTCATTGGTCCCCAGAGGAGATGAGAGACACTTGGAGCAGAGCTCAGCCTGGGTCTGTTAATCCCCATTTCACTCAGAGTCAAGACCAGTAGAGACATTCCTGCAGACTCACCCTACAGTAGCCAAGTGCCAGCCAACTTGCAGATTTGTAAGCCTGCAAATTAGTACTTATGTTTGTATGTCACTGAGATGTTACCTTGTCTATTACATAGCAATTTTATCATAATAGCTAAATTATACACTTTCCAAGTTCTATTTAATATATAAATCACAAGAAGAAGAAAAAATTAAGATCCATTATTGAGTCTAAGTAACTGAAAGTTTTAAGGGTCTTTTAAAGATATTAATAATAATGGTTCTAGCAGGGCTTTAGTATCAACAATCAAAACTTGGTGGGTATCTGTGTAATGTGATTCAAAATAACACAAATGCAACTGCACAAGCCTTTAAATGAATGGAAGTATAGATTGGTGGTAGTATAAATTGGTAAATTCACCTTTGAATTTACTATCTAATCATATAGTTTAGATATGATAGGTCTCACTGAAATCGATCTCTCGGTACACATCCAAAGAAACCTGTACATATTTGCAAACAAAATACAAATTAAATTATGTTCATAACACGTTAACCTTAAACAAAAATTATAAATAACCCATTGTACTTCAACAGGAGAGAACATAAAAATATTAGTCAGCAATTACAAAAATCAAACTATAGCTATGTAAAATAAAACGAGTAGAACACACAGTCATAGGGTTGAGGAAAAAAGAGATACAAAGGAATACGTGCTCTATGATTCCATTCACATTAAGTTTGTTATAGGGATAGAAATCAGGAAAACGCTTATATTTTGAACATAATGAGTAAGACAGGTCTTAAGGGCTGGATTGCTAGTAACGTGCATATCAGATAATTCAAATTATACATCATTCTAGAAAAGGCAAAACTACAGAAATAATAAAAATATCAAAGGTTGCCAAGGGTTTGGGGAAAGGGTAGTAGGGTCAAAAAGGTGAAGCACAAGGCATTTTTATTTATTTTTAATTTGTACTGTAGTATAGTTGATTTACAATGTGTGTTAGTTTCAGGTGTACAGCGCACAAGGCATTTTCAGAGCAGTACAACCATTCTGCGTGATACTGTAACTGTGAATACATGACACTGTGCAGGTGTTAAAACCAATTGAACTTTAATAGCACAAAGAGTAAACCTGAATAACTTAAGTTTTAAGAGTAACTTAAAACAATCACTTGTGAGGTTGAGGTATTCCAGGAAGGAATGGAGACTATGATGAAAGAATCTAAGTATATCACAAATGTGTGATAGGTTCTCACTTAAGGGGTGAGATGAGATGGGGGTTCTCACTGGGGGTAAATGATGGGGACCTTTGGGAATCTAGATAACTTTGGAAATGACCCTATAACACTAAACATAAAGAATACACAGATAAGCATATTTTCTAGTTGGTCTAGTTGACAGAGGTGCGTCCTGTGTGTATACGAAATAAGAAGTTTGGGGCTGCTATGCGTGCATGCTGGAACTGAAAATTTAAGGAAATGGATGTTGAAGGTGGGAACTGTTTCTTCCTATTGGAGTAGGAAGATACAGAAGAAAAGGTAGTGGTTACTCATATGATAATCGATTTACGTTAGAGACGTCAGAATGAACCTACAGTTAGCTTCATATAGATACAGATGAATGGGTAGAGAAATAAAGAGTGATCTGGGCACATACGGTGCCTAGACTGTGGTTTCCAACACCGTTCTCCAGTAAAATTAGCCAGGGCTCCTTGAAGAAATGTTTGATTCTAGGACTGAGCCAGGACATATATGAGCCCAGAACATATCGTAGTTCCAGAAAGTAAGAGATTAAAAAAAAAAAATCGATGGGGATATGTCAAAAGGACACAGGAACTCACTGAAACGGCCAAAGCTGGAACAATCTGACTAAACAAAATTAATAAAATGGTATTGGATTATACACCAAAGTACAAAGTAAGTATCCAAGTGTCCTTACTGATGTAATGATTGAATAAATAAATGGGGGAGTAGCAACAAGTCTCTCATACAGAAGAATGCCAAATAATTGACATAGATACACTACCCTCAAAGAAGTGGACCATAAATCCCACTCCCTAAAGGTGTGCTGCACATCATAACTTCTTCCCAAAAGGCCAGCATCAAAGGTGGGGAGGGGTACCTATACAGTCTAGAACCCTGGCAAACACTGCCTCAGCCAAGTGATCAAGACCTACATCAGCAGTCATGAATCATGTTGACAGTAGGTACCCTTGACATGAAACGATGGAAATGACATTTTACCTGTGATATTCCTGACGAAAACGCATAGCAGTGGTCCAATTATGAGAAGAATGGCAGAAACATTCCAATAGAGGAGCATGCTACAAAATATCAGATCAGTATTCCTTAAAATTGTCAGTGGTATCGAAACAAGGAAAGTCTAAGAAAGTGTCACAGCCAAGAGGAGCCTAAGGAGACCAGACAATTAAATATAATGTGGTATTCACAATGAGATACTGAATCATAAAAGGTTAAACTATAGAAATGTTGACATTGCCAGATATTTCTCCAGCAAAGATGGGTTTATTTGGGATCAGCAGAGACTTGCACTTTGGGGTCTGCAACCATGGAGAGCCACTTGCAAGTCCCCACACATCAAGAGAAGGAGAACGCTTTTATAAGGAGGAAAAGGGATTTGGAAGGGCCATAGTACACAAAGAGTCCACCCATGGCTTTACATGGCTGAGCCCTTGTTAGGAAGGACATGTTGGGCTCCGCTATGTCACAGGGCGTGAGAGCTCCCCCTGCTGGTCTCTCGACTCTATTTAATTGAGGTTTCTGCTTATTAATTTTTTAGAGAAATATTAACAAATGTGGTACTTTAGTTAATAATAAATGTAAATATCGGTTCATTAATTAGAACAAATATACAATACTAATGTAATATGTTAACAATAGTGGAAATTGGGTGTGGAGTACACAGAAACTATATAATATCTTCTCTCTTTTTTTTGTAAATACAACACTGTTCTAAAAATAAGTTTAATTTTTAAAAAACTTCTGAAGGAAAGGATAGGAATATGAGGGTATAATTTACATTAGGAATAGTAGGATATAGGAAATACTCTTAGAAATAGTTAATTTCATGATATGTTAAGAAAAATAAGTTCATGTAAACACAAATGTGTTCCTCTGTGTATATTATACTATATTCCTCTACATTTCAGGTTTATAATATATCAAGGTAAATTATTAAGATTGAAAGTATACATCAAATACCATAGCAACACCTTAAATTTTCTTGAGCTGCCATAAGTGAAGGTATAATAAATACCAAAGCACTTTGTGTCACTACACAAATTCCAGCTTTTATTACCCATTCCACTCCCTAATTTTAAAATAGTTGGTACTATTTAAAATTGACATATTCAATAAAAATATTGTATCTGCTTAGTTTCAGTAAAAATTCAAAATGATCCATTGTGCTCAATGATCAGGACACATTGTTGAATAAAACTGATGTAATCTCTCTTTGAAAACCTTATAGTTTCGGTTCAAATAGTGTAAATTATTTTTTCAGGTTACATGTTCCAATAGAATAAAAACAATTTTTGATATTTAAGAATTACAGGTTAATGTATTACATAACATTTTGGTAATATAACGCTAACAGCTTAAATTTCTTCTCTAAATTATATATTTCAGAGACAAAAATAAAGCATTATAGTAGAACCATGAAAATATTTCTTTGAAGAAATCAAGATCCCTCAGCATTTGTGACCAGACTTATTTATAAAAGTTAGCTTAACCTTTCTAACTCATTACAATATTATTTCTTCAATGTCTTGCTAAGTAATAAACCAGTTGCTTCGTTGGTATTTCAATTATGTATTCACTCATTAACTGATATTGTCTGCCAGGGGCCTAGGGTTCAGCGCTGTTAGCAGGGGAAAGGACCTGACAACACAGGTTGTTTGGGCCCTTCCTGAGGTTTCAGCGGGATACCTGTTGAGCAAGCAGGTGTCAGGGTGGTCACTTAGGACAAGGAGCCAAAATAAAAGTAACAATCAAGTCTTATCCAGTTAGTGAAAGAGTGGGAGCAAGGTAAAAAAGGTGCCAACCCCACGGACTGGCACCAGGCAAGGATCAGGCAGATGCTGCACAAACAGGGGGGATATCTCACTGTTAGAGCCCAAACAAAAGGCTCCCATATCCTTACAGACCTGTGGTCCGGGAAAAGGGAGTGAGGGAAAAGCTAAGAGGGAAATACTCGGAGTTAAAGTGGAGAAAAATGCCTCAGTCAAAGCGTAAAATTGCTCATAAGATCTTCTTATCGTCATTGTATTATCTATAGGATTTCAGGGATCCCTCTCTATCATTCCTGATATTCATAACTTGTTTCTTCAGTTTTTTTTCTTTTTCACTTATCAGTTTGGTTGAAGTTATCAACTCATCAAATTTACTGATACGTCTAAAGACCTAACTTTAAGTTTCATTGATTTTCTCTATTACTTTTTAAAAACTTTTATTTCACTGTTTTCTGATATTTATTATTTTCTTCCTTTGGTTTGCTTTGGGTTTAATTTGATCTTTTTCTATTTTCTTGAGAGAGCAGAGAAGTCTTTGGAGGTTCTTTATTTTTTACTAATATAGGTTGTTAGTGTTATAAAATACAATGTAAGCACTGTTTCAGTTGCATCCTATAAAATTTTAAATGTCATGTTTTCATTTTCATGCAATGCTCATTCCTAAGATTTGTAAAAATCTTTTGAACTATTAGTCAAAATAGAAATGTTTTGATTTTCAAATATTTAAGCATTCTCTACATATCTTTGTTTTATTGAATTTTAATTTAATTACATAGGACTCAAGGGACAATGTTTGTATGACAAATATTTTAAACATATTAAGACTTACTTTATTGCCTAGATTATAGCTTATGCTGGTAAATTTTCTTATACACTTGAAAAGGACATATATTTCGCTTTTGTTGGGGGGAGTATTATATAAATGTCCATTAGATCAAGTTTGCTAGCAGGATTATTCAATTTTCTATATCAGGGAATGGCAAAATACAGCCTGCAGGCCAAATTCAAGCCACTGTGTGTTTTGGTAAATAAAGTTTAATAGTAACACAACTGTCTCCATTGAAATATGTATTTTTTGGTCATTTCTGTACAACAAGGGCAGAATTGAATAGTTGCTACAGTGACCATATAGCTCACAAAACCTAAAATATTTACTAGATGCCTCTTCAATGAAAAAAAAAATTGCTGGCCACTATTCTCTATCCTTATTCATTTTTCCCTCTATTCATTCTATTAGTCACTGAGTGAGTTGTATTGAAATCTCTAATTGTAGATTCATTTATTTCTGCAGTTTTTGTATGGGTATTTTGATGTTCTCTTGTTATGTACATAAATGTTTCTTCTTGACAAATTGACCCGTCTTATTCTAATGCAAAGTCCCTCTTATCTCTGGTAATGCTTGCTCATAAATATATTTTGCCTGGTGTTAATACAACCTCATTATTTTTCCCTTTACCATTGCTAGCATAGTATACACTTTGTAATCTCATCACTTTTAACCTAATTATATCAATATATTTAAGGTGGGTTTCTTGTTCAACATATAGTTATGTTTTGAATTTATATAATTCAGCAATAGTTACCTTTTAAATGGAGTGTCTATGTCATTTATACTTAAGGTGATTATGGATCTGGTTGAGTTTATATTATCAGCTAGCCATTTGTTTTTTATTAGTCCTGCCTATTCTTCGATCTTTTTCTTCTTTTTCTACCATCTTTGGATTATCCTTTTCATAACTACAATTTATGAGTGCATTTTATCCCCTATGTTTATTAGCTATGAAGCTCTTTTGTATATTTTATAATTACACTTGACCTTTGAACAACCCAGGTTTGAACTGCATGTGTGCACTTACATGTGGATTTTTTTCAATAGTAAATACTACACTACTACACAATCTACGGTTGGTTGAATCCAAGGATGTGGAACTGAGGATTTGGAGGGCTGTCAGTTTATACATGGATTCTCAAATGCACAGAGGGTCAGTTCCCCTAACCCGCACGTTATTCAAGAATCAACTGTAATTTGTGATTTACAGTATGTGTATGTCTAACTTCAAATAATATTATCCCAATTCATTTGTAGTATAACATCCTTACTACAGTATAATTTAATTGGTCTCCTGGCCTTTGTGCTACTGTCGCCATATATTTTATTCCTACATATGTATTTAACACTACAATACACAGTTATTCGTTTTAAAAAATCAATTTTCTTTTTTTAAAAATGCTATTTTATATTTAACCATATATATATATGGCATTCTTCATTTCTTGGTGCAGTAACAGACTTCTATCTGGTATCAGTTTTCTTCTATCTGAAGAACTTCTTTTACCATTCCTTGTAGTGTAAATCTTCTAATGATGAATTATCTTAAATTTTGCGTATATCAAGTCATTATTTTTCTTTTAAAAAGAGATATTTTTAATGGATATAAGAATGTGGGATAACAATTATTTCTTTCAGATCATAGATGCTGATCCACTCTTTTCTGGATTGTACTTTTATAACAGTGTTATTTTCTCCCTCTGTACATAATGGGTCTTTTTGCCTCTGGCTCCTTGGGAGATTTTTATTCATCGTAGGTTTTAGGCATTTTGATTATCATGTGCCTTATTGTAGTTTTCTTCATATTTTTTGTTGGAATTCTTTCAGCTTCTTAGACCTATGGGTTCATTGTTTCCATCACTTCTTTTAAGTTGGCCCTTATTTACTCATTTTTTTCCATCCTCTTTCTTGCCTCTCCTTCTGAGACTTTGTTCAGTTTTTTTCTTCTTTTTCCTTTTATGTTCTTTATCTTGGATTGTTTATATTGCTATGTCTTCGACTTCATTAATCTTTTCTTCTGCAGTGTCTACTCTATCATCTCCAGCATTGCATATTTTATTTGTGTAAGTGCTATTCAGTTATTTTGCATATCTTCTATGTTTTTAATATGCTCATGCATTCCTCTACCATCTTGAGCATATTATTTATAGTTATAACCACTTTAATATTCTTGTTTTCTGATTCTATAACCTGTGTAATTTCTGGCGCTTTACCTGTAATAGGGCTTTCTCCTCATCAAAGATATTCTAGCAAATCTGCACCAAGAGCAGCCTTTAGTCTATGACTATTATAACCCAATACTAAAGCATATCCTTTTGAGTTCTCTACCTCTACCTGATGTATGACAAAGTTTTTGTGTTTTTTGTTGGTTTGTTTCCATTCTGGTGTGTGGGAAACTAATATTCCCATTTTTGTGTCGGAATCAGAGCTTGTTCTGTTTTCTCCTTTCCAGTGGCTCTTTCCACGCTTTGGGTATTTTCCTCCCATACTTGTGATGATTACTGTTCAGTTGAAGAATAATGGAGAAATTTCTGATGTTCTCTCTCTGTTCACTTCTCTCTTGTTCATGCTGTTCTCTTCTTCAGTTCCCTGGCTTGTGCACTGTAGCTGCTTTGTCCACCCCAAATTCTCAACTGTCTCCTCTGAGGAGCCTTCAGGGTTCTGTTTGGGTTCATCCATTCTGTGCTGTGTCCTATAAACTCTCTCTAGGTGGTAACCAGGTAAGACTCGCTTCATTCACTTCTCTTAAGAAATCACCGTAGTGTGCTGTTTATCGTCCAATGTCTAAAAGCCTCTGTTTCAAATATTTTATCTTGTGTTTGAATTATGTAAAGCAAAAGGATACATCAGGACACAGTGACTCCATCACAGCTATAAGCAGAAGTCTTATCTCCCGAACACAGTGAGTTGTTTATGCATTATTTTTATTAGAGCAATTTTTCTAAAAAGACTCCAGATAGCATCATATTTCACTGAATCTAAGATGTAACTGTTTTCTAATGTGATATTATTTTTTGTATCACTAAGAATAACACTTCCAATTTTATTTTCACAATCCATTGCTATACTCAGATATCAGAAATACTGAATGTGAAAAAATGAGCACCACTGAGCTAGTAAAACACTATCATATTGACAATATATGGTAAATAAACACATTATAATAATGTTAAAATTTATACGTGATCATTTTTAACTAGTTTCACCTTTTCTAGATTACATAAATTTGACATAAATAGGTATTTAATATCTATTTATTATTTTTCTAATAATCACATTATTTTCCATGAGTGAAACATGAAATTTCAAAAATTGAAAACTATTATACATAACAAGAGCTCTGCCATTCACTGGCCTTTTAAAGGATTTAAATTTATCTTTCTGCAACAATGATAAATTGACTAAGAAGGTCTATAAACTTCTCGCACAATTAGAGTCTTCAAGTGTCACTGTGGTGTTTCCCTAACCAAACTGTATTGAAAGAAAATACGAACGGGAATACAGATTATCATGAAACATCACTTTAAAAATGTTTAAAATAAATGGTCATCTCATCACGATTCTGAAACTGAATGTTCACATTATTATATTTTCATATAAGTAAGTTACATGTAAGTGACATCATCCCAAACTTCGATATGAATTTGAAATCTAGCAATGAGTCCACAGAAATTTTAATAGATTAACTAGGACCTGAGTTACCACTTCACGCTTCCACTAGGTCTGTTAATTCATAAAGAACAGGTAACACATTGTCCTTCTTCTGGCTTTAGCTTATGTTATGATTTTGGGATATTATAGATACTCAAATATTTATGGAATTAAATTTTAAATGTGCTAGGGTAAAGTAAGCCTCTGATAGTTCACAGCTACAGTCAAATTCAATGTTCACTAACAAGTGGAGATAGAAGGATCCTAAGTCAACTTATCTGGGATCCTAGACCTTGATAAAATGTTGGCATGAACAAATAAGCCATCATTACAGAGACAATTTTTGAAATGACAAGACATTTTGTACCACTTTGATGCTTCATTACTAAGTGTTCTTGTTAATGAGGCAGCTTAGAACAGTTTTAACTACAGTTTGGAGAAAGGTCAGCCATCACTCATTTGTATGTGTAGTAAAATAAGGATTACAAAATAATTAATTTTATGGCCCATAAATATGCAATTAAAGATGTGAAGTCATCAAATTATCTGAAACTTCAAAGCCTGCCTCCCTGGTGACCATTTAAATTAGCTACATTAGTGTGTATTTCTTCTGTATGGCTGAGTGACAGTTTGGGTTTGCACTTAACGTACATTTCCAAATCTTATACAGCTTCCTGTCCTTACTGTGCACATCAAGGACTTTTTTTTTGAAGGGTGGAAACTGAATAGGTTCAGAAAGCAGATTAGCCAGTATCAGTAATGGGGACCCGCAAGACAACAGTACAGAATCTATTAATTTGTATCACATGGGACAAATTACCTGGTCAATGAAACAGGGAAAACACATATTCTTATTACGTCTGAAATTAGCTAAAATGCTTGAAAATCACTTACCCATTCATATAGCAACATTCAACAAGTATCTATTAAGAATTCAACACTATGTTGTCATTAGTTGTACAAGACGTTACCAAGTATAGTCCTTTGCTTTCAGGATCAAACAGGCTATGTCTTCACTCTCACCTATTAACAAGGGAAATCAAATTCCATCCTATTTGATATTTTAATAGGTTTCAATGATAGTGAAGATGTTATGGAGTCAAATACCAACAATAATATGTATTTGTTAAGAAAGAAATCATACCAGAAGAAAAAAATCAATGAGAACCTAGGGGCAAGACGGGAATAAAGACGCAGACCTACTAGAGAATGGACTTGAGGATATGGGGAGGGGGAAGGGTAAGTGTGACAAAGTGAGAGAGTGACATGGACATATATAGACTACCAAACGTAAAATAGATAGCTAGTGGAAAGCAGCCGCATAGCACAGGGAGATCAGTTCGGTGCTTTGTGACCCCCTAGAGGGGTGGGATAGGGAGGGTGGGAGGGAGACACAAGAGGGAAGAGATATGGGGACATATGTATATGTATAACTGATTCACTTTGTTATAAAGCAGAAAATAACACACTATTGTAAAGCAATTATACTCCAATAAGGATGTTAAAAAAAAATCAATGAGAATTCTCTAGTAAATCATCTGCAAAGTTACTGAAAAGTGATAGAGTAAAGTAATCTCTGCCAGAAACAGTCCTTTGAGAGTTGTGGCCATAATGATGGCCACAATGATAATGGCCAGTGACCATGAATCATCTCAGAAAAGTGAAAAGTATAGCAGATTGCAATTCACTAATGGTTATTTTATCCCAGGGATCTACACGTTTAGTAATAGTTACTGAATTCCTAGGGCAATCATTTAATTATCACATTATTTTTAAACTTCTTGGAAAAGGAAAAGGGGCAGCGACCTTCTGTTACTACTGAAATGCCAGTTGCTGCCTTGACCAAAGCTACCTCAGCTCTCTGCCTGTTTCTTAAAAAGCCCAAGTCTGAGCTACTACAGAAACGGAATTTTAAAAACTTCTGGATATATCTACTGAATGACTTATTTGGGGAGTTCTAAAAATAAGCAATTCCAGATGCTCTGAAATTAACTAACGCCTTTGAATGCTGATGACACGTTGAAATGTAATAAACCAACTTGGAGGTATATTTGTCAGTAAGTGTGTTCAATTTTTTTTTAGTTCAAACTCATGGAGAGACCGTAAATACAATGAAAACCATAAGCTGAGGCTTAATCTATTTACTCTTCACCCATTCCAAAAGTGTGATACAACCATTCCACTCAAGTCTCGCTGCTAATGTAAACAAAGTCTAGTCTCCATGCAATGGCCTCTTTAACACTCTCGTTACAGTTTACTTCTTTGGATCCCAGTAACACTTCACATTCTTGAGTCTCTGTCTGCTTGACCTTTTTATATACTTGTTCTTACTCAGCATTATTTCTATTGCCTTTCCTTTTTACTCGTTTTCTCACCCCTCTTCCTTAGTAACACCATTATTTTTTCCCCTGAGTTTTCTTCTCTCTTTCAGCTCTATAAATTTTCTTTTTGTATTGCCAACCCACCCCATGCTTTCAACTACAGGCCCGTAACTCATAGAAGTTTACTTATAACACCAGCCTCTGGCATGAATTCCAAACTCATGACTCTATTTAAATACCTCAGAAAAATTATAACTGCTCTTTATACAAGTACAACAATAATAAAAATATAAATAACATCAAATATTAAAAATTGTGAAGGCCTTATACCCATCACAAGCATTAACTCAACATAAATCAAAGAACTAATTGTAAAACAAAAAAGTAAAAAACTACCTAGAAGATAACATAGGAGGAAATCTAAATGACCTTGGGTTTGGCTATGACATTTTAGATACAACATCAAAGGCATGATCAACGAAAGGAAGAACTGATAAGCTGGACTTGGATTTCCAGATCTGAGAAAGACATTATCAAAAGACTGAGAAGACAAGGTATAGACTGGAAGAAAGTATTTGCAAAAGATATATCTGACAAAGAACTGTATCCAAAATATACAAAGAACTCCTAAAATCCAGCAATTAGAAAAAAAAAACAAAAAACCTATTTTGAAAATGGGTAGAAGTCCTGAACCAATACCTCACCAAAGAAGATATACAGATGGCAGATAAGCATATGAAAAGACGCACATCATGTCACCAAGGAAATGAAAATTAAAACAATGAGATACCACTCTACACTCAATATAGAAAGGTCAAAATTTGCAGCACTGACAACACCTGGCAAGGATGGGAAGCAAAAGGAACTCTCATTCGTTGCTGGTGGGAATGCAGAATGGTACAGCACAGAGGACTTTTAGGGCAGTGAAAATACTATAATGTGTATGATACTATAATGGTGGATACATGTCATTATACATGTGTCCAAACCCACAGAATATACAACACCGAGAGTGAACCGTTAAGGCAAACTATGGATTTTGTGTGATAACAACGTTGTCACTGTAGGTTCATCAGTTATTAACAAATGGACCACTCTTTGGGAGGCTCTGCGTGTGTGCAGGCAGGGAGTAGGTGGGAAATTCCTGCAACATCTCTTCTATTTTTATGTGAACCTAAAACTGCTCTAAAAACTAAGTCTTTTTTTTTTTTTTCAGTCAAAACCATCTCTCCCTATATTCCCTGTTTTGGCTATTTATTCAGTGAACTAAATTACCAAACTCGATACCTTGCAGTCACCACCACCCCCCAACTCTCAAAATAGAAAAATCACATTTTTAGACTATTTTACCTTTGAGTTCTCTCTAATAACTCACTTCTAAATTCTCATTAGCACTGACTGAATTAAAGTATAAAATTAGATTACTGGAAAATGATATTCTTTTACCTTTCGATCGTAAGTGTTACTTTACTGGATCCGTTAATTACACTGATGCCAGAAACATGTTTTAAAATACAAAGTAGTTTATGCTATTACTATGCTTAAAATTGGGTTTTATAGGCTTAAAAATAAAGATCAAATTCCTTGAAATGTCATATTCTGGCAGGTAGCCCCCCTGTCATTCTCATCCCCTGCCGCTTCCTGGGATGCAGTATACATGCCCCCTCCCGTCATGCAGCTTCTGTCTATAATGCTGGTCTTCCTTGTTAACTTAAATCATCTATATACCTTTCAAGGTATGAGTCAAACATAGTTTTCTGCAGTCTCCCTGAAGTCCATTGGACTTCCCCACCCTGTGTGCTCACAGCATATTATGAAATACTGTAACATACATGTCATTATATTAAGATGTATTATTTTCATATCTGTTTGCCCTACTAAATTGTGAATTCTTTGAAGACAGGAATTATGTATTACTTGATCTTTACCCTGGTCATTGAGAAAATGAAGTGGCAGAAAAATTGTTCAAACTATCATTTGATGGCACTCACTTTGCAAACCAGACCAACACATTCTGATGGAAACATGTAACATGATAAGGAACCTCCAGATGGTCAAGACAAAAGGAAAAAGAAGTCGAGATAAGTGAATACAAGTTTGTGTGTACTGATGAACAATACGTATATTCTTGAGGAGATACGCTGGTCTCTTAAATTAAGTGTTTTAGATTAATGCAAGATATTGACAGGTTACCGAAAACTAACAGCAATGATGTAGAGAAGACAAATGGCATAGTTTGGAAAGGCAGCTGTCTGAGAAATAGTCTCAGACAGCTTAGGAAGATTAGGAAGACAGGTTAGGAAGCAAACAGGCAACTTGTCTTTTCAGTTTGCAGGAGCCACACAGACATGTGTTTAACTCAGGCCTGGGGACCACAGACAGTGATGTGTCTTAGTGACCTGAAGTATATGTTCTCTAATATATAGTTCAGGGCTCACCTTTCTTACCACACCAAAAGTAGATTCCTCATCTCTCCCTGTCTTTTTTAGACTCCTGTAGCACCTGTCACAACTTTACCATCAAGGGGTATCATTGTGCAACGTCATTACCTGGTTGCCTACCTGTATGCCTTCATATGGGAGCCACAACTTTTGGAGGTCTATCTTCTTTTTGTCTTATATCACATCACATGGCTCTCAATAGTTGTTCAATATCTGCTGAATACTGATGAATGGGGAAGGTGTGAGGCGTCACTGATCATGATTGCAACGAACTCAAGTTGCCCTCTGTAATACACTATGTTGCCTGAGAAATGCCTTTCAGTAATCAGCTTGATAAAGGAGAAGCAGGAAGTTAGGAAGATTACAGGAAATTGAATCCAGATTTGGGGTGCAGGTGGGGAGATTCTGAACAACTGATGAGTATATGTATTGAAATATACTGAAAGGACTTGTGGGTCAGGTTTATTGAAGTATAACTTAGAGCGAAATTCACTCTTTAATGTGTAGTTCTATACATACAGTCATATGCACACAGTACTGTAACTACCACCCTACTGAAGATATAAAACTTTCCAACACCCCCCCAAATTTTTGCATGCCCTTCTGTAGACAACTCTTCCCACACAATTGGAGGCTTTAACTGATTGACAATGACTTTTAAAAAAGACATTCTTTATAAGCTGAAAAACTCTGAAGCCCATGGTAGTAGACACAAGTTTTTCAAAAATTCTAATTTTCATTTATAACCCTGAATTTCATAACTGCACCAGGTACTGCCAGTTATGTTTCCTAACATAATAAAGCGTCCTTCATTTATTTCTGAGAAAACGTCTGGCAAAGCAAATATAGATGACCCTCTTTGTTTGTCAGTAACTTTTTAAGGCAATAATAATGTTCCATAAAATAAGTGACTAGTTTAGCTCATAACTCAAATCGTCACAAAAACTTTCTTTTTGAGACAACCAGTAAGCTGCTGTGCGTGGCAGAAGTGCTGTATGTACACTTCCATTCTTTTCACACACAATGTTAAACCAATGTGTACTCAGTGGTCAAGATTTAATAAAATGAATAACTTTTACTGCTTCATCAATGGTGGTTTCAGGTCCGCAGAGACAAGGACATCAAGATGAGACTGGACTTGCAAGAAATTAATAGGGGAAAACGGCTGTGAAAGAAAATGTGAAGTGAGTCACATGGGTCAGACCACAAAGCAGGTCTGGCCCTGAGACACAGAGACAGGAAGGAAAAGAAAGTTGGCGGAAACTGATGAAACGGCAGTTCTCTTCTACAGAAAGTCCGAAGTACTGGCTTGGGGAGCATCAGTGAGCCCTCCAGCCACGGTTTCTCGCCAGAGGAGATCTGCTCGCCCAGGAACTTTAACGCCCCTGCTGGCTTCAGCCATTGGTCATTCGGGGTCTCACAAGTCCAGAAGGAGTTCAGAGTTCAGCCTCTGGGCCCTGAAATTGGAGCACTGCGAGGCTCAGGGATATTACAATCGAGGACATTTACAAGGAAAATTGGCTCTTTTTCTTTTAATGTGAGTGTTCAGTTGTCAGGAATACAATGTCTACCACTACAGTTCATTTCTATCACCTTGAATTGTGTCAAGGCACCACCGCTTTTGCAACATCAGTACAAGTGTCAGCATACTGAAAATGGCACATAATATTTTAATATCATGATAGAAAAGAGTTTGGCCTTGTGGACTTGCTGAAAAGTCTTGGAATCCCCCCAAGACACACTGAGAACCACTGCCCTGTATCAAGTTAGGAAATACAACACTGCTTTAATCTCCACTCAATTCCTTTCTCTTTCTGAGTTGTATTCCATTTTATGGATATACCAAAGTACGTTTATGCTTTCCTGCTGAATAATACATGTTTGTTTTTTTCCGGTTTGGGACAAATATTTATACTACCGCTATAATCATTTTGTGTGAACATTAGTTTTTATTTTTCCAGAGTAAATACTTAGGAGCAGAATTGTTGGAGATCTAAGTTTATGTTCATCTTTATAAAGAATGCCCAAACTGTTCTACATCCTGAACTACCACTAGCAGGGAGTGAAGAATATAGTGAAAGAACAGATCAGCTAGTGTCAGAGGTGGGGGAGGGGTAACCAGAACAGTAGCAGGTGAAAGACTGGGGGGAAATGACTTGCTCTACACTCTGCCTGTGGTGAGAGTTACAACAAATCTATAGATGTGTTAAAATTCATTAAATGCTACACCAATAAGAGCTTTACTGTTTGTGTGTGTATGTGTATATATATATACACATATATATAGTGCAATTGAATAAGATTAAGGCAAAATAAATAAATAAACAGATTTGAAAAAAAGTAAAAATCAAAACTGAATATCTCTGTCAATAAAAAAAAATGTTGCTGCCATATCAATAAAGAAAGGATGCTGCAGCCATCAAGCCATCACATTACAGCTGCCTGGAAGGTGAGCCCTGAGAACACTCAGGATGGAGACAGGATGCCAGCCATCAAGCCCTCAGCCACTGTAGCCACTCCCCACCCACCCTGATGGTACACCTGAGGAGACTCAGGGTGAGAGAGCACAGGATACTGGCCCCGGAGAGCTGAGGTGCACATCAAAAGAATGATTCCAGTGAGCCAAAGTGCTAAACCTCTTAACTTGAGGTGTCTGGTTTTCTTTAAATAACGGTAACCTTTTGACATTCCGACTACCTGGCCTTTGTTGCCACAACTCCTATAGAGTCTGGCTCCCCCTTTGCCTCCTGGGAGCAGCCCCTCAGAGCTGTCTGAGATGTTGTGTCCTGGGCCAAAGTCCTCAGTTTCATCCGTCAAATAAAACAAAATCCTCAACTTTTAGGTTGTGCTTTTTTGTTTTTCAGTCGACATCCCTTTGGCAGCTTTTGGTATATTAACAATGTCACTGCATGGCGCAGGGGCCTTACAAAAATAGAAATATCATTAATTTTATGACTGTACAGTATCTGTTGTGGATGCCAGTGTTTCAGAGTACTGCCTACATCAGAATAGGAAGGCAATCAATGAAAATGTCACACTCCTCTCACAGGCGTCTTTGCACTTAAGCACAAACAGCTGGAAACAGGCACAGTGCCATCTCAACAGATGGGCTTGAGTCTCCACCAGGCAGTCAGATATGTGTACGTGTATATCAAACAGACAAGCATCCTGCTCTTGAAATCAGAATTTATGTCACTTTAAACTTGTCCACCTATTTTCAGTGCATGGGTTGCCGATGTAGTTATGAAAAATAAAGAAAATAATATTGTGGTGCCAAACTAATGGCTACCATCTCTGGCAAAAAATCACAATCTTTCCTTTTTCTGCTCTCCTGAGTTTGGCTGCTACATCAACACTTTCTGTTTTAAAACAGTCTACAGAAAATCTGCATCATATTTTGTGACTTACAAGTATCCTTTATCAATATGTTCTTAACAGAGTTTTCTGGGAATAAAAAAAACTATAATTCTGTGATAAAATGCACTGTACTATAAAGAGCTGTATGAATCACAGCACTGAAATTAATTCATGTAATACTACAAGTATAAAGAGAAAAACATTTTATATAATAAAAAGAAATACATGAAGTGGGAGCAGTAGAATGGGTTCGCTTCTAGTAAATGATGTCTTTACTGACTGTATAAAGCTTTCCCAATATTTCTCATTTATGCCTAATAACAACTATGACAACAAGCAGGGAAGGTGTTGTTTTCCCAATTCTGAAAGGTTATGTGGTAATGGGAAAACACCCCCGTCCCCAACAAAGAGGCCCAAGTCCTGATTCCTAGAACTTGTGACTGTTTCTTTGCAAAGCAAAAGGGACTTTCACAGCTGTGATTAAGTGATGGATACTGGTTGAGCCCAATATAATCCCAATGTCCTTAAGAGAGGGGTTGGGAGGGTCAGAGCCATAGAAGGAGATGTCATGATGGGAACAGAGGCTGGAGTGACACAGAGAAGGGATACAAGCTAGGGACACAGGCAGCTCTGGAAGCTGAGAAAGGCAACGAAATGGATTCACCCCCAAACTGCCAGAAGGAATGCAATCTGCTTGACACCGTGATTTCTGGCCTCCTGAACCACAAAATAATAAGTCACTATGTTTGTGATAATCTGGTAGAGAGGCAATAGAAAGCTAATACAAATGAGAAAACTCACATTCAGACATTATAAATAATTTTACTCCAAATTTCAAAGCCCCAAATTATTAAGCCTACATCTGACCCTGGATACTTGACGTTTTTAGGGGCTGTAAAAAAAAATTAACAAACAGAAACCTCAACTAACTAGAGTCAGGAGATCAGAGGGGCAGCTTTCACACCCTGTGACATAGTGGAGCCCAACAGGAAGAAGAAAGACTCCTTTCCCATTAAGGACTCAGCCATGAAAAGCCACAGACTATGTTTACTGTGGCCCTTCCAAGTCTCTCTTCCTCTCTGTAAAAGTTCTCCTTCCCTTGCTGTGCGGGGGATTTACATACACGCAGCTCACCATGGCTGCACACCACTAATTGCGATTCTCTGCTGAAACCCATCTTTGCCGAAGAAATATCTGGGAATCTATTTGTTTCAGGTCAACAGAGTAAGGCCATCATCCACAAAGACCTCTTATAATACAGCCTAATGTGAAGAAAGCCTCATGCAACATAAACAGACCTATAGTAAAATCTTGAGTTAGGAGAAGTCAAAATCACATAAATAAGAGGCAGTAAAATGAAATTAGAAGGGGCCCTCCTGATTCAACTAGGATACGGTTATTGACATGGACAGTGACAGAGTTAGAGGCACAGAAGAGAGTTTAAGAAAACTGAGTCAAAATGATCACCAATGAGATAAAGCTAAAGTAAATATGATGTTTTGTATTTTTTTTTGTTTTTTTTTTTAATGTGATGGTCAGTGAGGTGAGGTCATAAGAGGAGACAGAGGAAAGGCTCGGAAAATCAAAGTTTATTACACTCAGGGGTCTAGACACAGGATGCAAGTCACACCACATAGCAAGCACCAGTTTGTGATCGGAAGGCAGAAGACAGGAGTTCAGGGCAAGCACTAGACCAGAGCCTTTACTGGGATTTCCACGTGGAAGGCAAGGCAGGGCAGTTTAAAGAGTTTAGGATTGGTTCTCTGGAAAATTTTGCAAAGAATGTGACCAACAAGGGGTTAACTTCCAAAATACACAAAGAGCTCATACAGCTCAATATCAAAAAAACAAACAAACAAACAAACAAAAACCAAACAACCCTATCAAAAACAGGCAGAAGGCCTAAATAGACATTTCTCCAAAGAAGATGTACAGGTGGCCAACAGGCACATGAAAAGTTGCTCAACATCACTAATTACTATAGAAATGTAAATCAAAACCACAAATGAGGTATCACCTCACAGTGGTCAGAATGGCCATCATCAAAAAATCTACAAACAGTAAATGCTGGAGAGGGTGTGGAGAAAAGGGAACCCTCTTGCACTGTTGGTGGGAATGTAAACTGGTACGGCCACTACGGAGAACAGTACGGAGGTTCCTTAAAAAACTGAAAATAGAACTACTATATGAGCCAGCAATCCCACTCCTGGGCATATATCTGGACAAAACTCTAATTCGAAAAGAGCCATACGCCCCAATGTTCACTGCAGCACTCTTTACAACAGCCAAGACATGGAAGCAACCCAAGTACCCATCAACAGATGACAGGCTCAGGAAGATTTTATTTTTACCATTAAGAATCACTTTTATAACAGATAGTTGAGAACTGGGAATTGATTGACAACTCACATTCCATCCAGAACAAATGCTGGAGGGGTTGCCTGTAAGGGTGACTGGCCTGCAAGTTCACAGTCAGTCTCCTGCTCTCATTGTCTCTGCATATAGAATTGAATTAAGTTAGACTGCCTGTATCCTTGAAGGGACTCCTCTCCACTGACAACTGGAGCTGAGTTTATCAGTTCACGTTTATTTTGTTCACATCTAAATGCAGGCCTGTGTCTTTCCGGGCTGTGTGGAATGAAGAGCATCTTAATCAGTGCCTTAGGGCTCTGATCAGAACTGAAATATGGATACAATGGCTTCTGTTCACACATCTAAAAATGTCACTTTTGCTCATCATCACTTCACTAGAAGGTTAGAAGATGACATCCTGGTACAAACTACATCTCCTTTCATGAGCCATATTTTAATTATCTAATTTCTTATGTTTGGCATAAATATTGGAGTTCCAGATTTTTCAAAGTGGGAGGCTGACATGAGAATTCTTTGAGCTCATTCAGTGTTGACCAATCTAATCTCATTAGACTGGTGTGTACAAATGAGTTTTCTCATTTGTACACACCAGTTATACACACTGACGAAGGCCTTTTTCCTGTTTCACTGCCCCCCATCTGCACACCAGGACCCTCCAGGCTCAACGTTCCTGCCAAAGGATCAATTTAAATGGTAAGGGGATTTCTTACGCTTTTCTGCATAAAACCTTTAAATGTTTACCTAAGGTGTCCAAACTGTGCACCTCAGCCCTCTAAGTCTTATAAAATCTACCTCCTTCCCTCCTCCACTTCATATACTATATACTTGCACTGTCTATATTGTGGACATCAGCCTTTGTTGTTAAAACTGGCTGACCTTCCCCCTGCTTCTGCTTGGTGAAACCCTGTCCATCCTTCAAACTTCAGCTCAAGATTCTTTAACCATTTTTGCTACGAATGCTGAGATCAGTCTTAGAGCTTCTTGCTTTGTGCCATCAGCGTAGTTTGTGCCAATTATACCAATAACCACCTATCGTACCAAGAATCACCAATAACTGTCTTTATTTACGTATCTTTCACTATGAGATTTTGAGTTTTTTATGATCAGGGACAAGTTCTTGATTAAATTTGCAACTCCTCTGTCTGATCAGCAAAAGGACTGACTGTCACATAATAGGTACTCCAGGATATTTCTTTGAGGGATTAATTAATCAATTGGGGGATTTTTCCCTAAACTAAGTAAACCCTATCTTACCTGACACTCAGAAAAGTTATATCAACTATAAATTGGTCAAAGTTACTCAGCCTGTTAATTAATTAATAAAACTATTTCAAAGATCTGATGCTTAGTCGAATTTCAGTATTACCCTACATCCTTTCCAGGGTGCATGTATTCTGGAAGCAAACTGCCTTGCTCATTAACTCATTTGTTTTTTTCTGGAAGAAACTGGATTGTTTGCCCAGCAACATCTATTCTCACTTTGGTTGAAATCGGCAAGACTGTCACAGGGAAGAATTCACATTTTCCATCAATTTCTGGAAAGTGCACCAGTACCAAATGTCATCACACTTGAGTTATACAGTACTGGGAATTAGTCTGAAAGGCTCATGTACATGCTTGCAAAGTTTAATGTCAATCTTCGTGGCGTAACAAGTAAGGCAATCTACCATCTCACGCAGGAGACTGGCCCTATGCTCACTGACTACTGCACCTGGTTCAATTAGTCAAATACTTCTGGACACTTTCAGTGGTGCTAAAGTTGGGTAAGATTCTGTGGGGCTCAAATAAAGGTGGAAGATACAGTCTACTCAGAAAATCTTTCTGTCTAGATGAGGGGGCAAAAAATCAACACACAAAAAGTACTGAGTAGCAAGGCAGAAGCATAATTCTATAGCATCGCTAGGGAAAATATACTTGTCATTTCAAAGGCAATTATGAAGAGTAACATCCTAAATTGAGTAACACATGTTTAAGGAGAGATGGATTTTGCAAATTGCTGCCTGAGTGGCTCAGACAGGAAGAGTGGAGGCTCTGGGCACATGTGGGGTCCCAGGAGTTGGGATGATGTGGGAGGATTTAGCTCAGAGAAAGGATGGTTGTCATATGAAGAGGCTGAGATGAGGGATGGGAAAGGGTGATGACGCAAAGCAAGGGACAAAGCCGAATTCAGCAGGAGGGAGAAGACAACAGGAACTCAGAAGGAGAGGAGGGCCAAATTGTCTTGTTCTGTTAACATCACCGGGTGGCAGATGAGTCAGGAGATGTCCCTGTGCCACCATTTCTGCAGGTGTGGGAGAGGTAGGAACAAATCACCAGCAGACAGACAGCCAAGGTGATGAATTGTGCTCCTAGAATTATGGCTTGGTTACTTCCCTCTATCTGACACCTGATCTTTCTGTCCCCATTTTTTAAAGCTGGAGAATGACAATCATACTTGCCAGAAGTCACTATGTTCCAGGGACTCACAGGAGAATAAAATGAAAGAATACGGGTACAAGTCCCCAGCACAGGTCCCGACACATTAGCTTCCTTTCCGCCGTGCAAGGAAAACAAACATAGCCAGAAAGGGAAGGCCACCACTAACTGACTATTTCTACAAGAGCAGAAATACATTTCCCAATTTCTTTCATGAGCATGGAAGACAAAAAGTATCTGTACAAAAAAGGACAGTGTGAAAATATTTAAGGACCCATATGCAAAACAGAGGCTTCAGTTCACACTCAAATTAATCCAAAATATTATACAAATTTCTTGCCTAGAGCAGGTATTTCAATCTCTTAAATGCACTGACACTTAACAAAAATGAGGCACTTGTAGAAAATTTCCATTTTTGTAGTTCTGAAAGGATATCAAATGTATGTAATCAGTCACAAGTGTCTTTCCCAGAAAGAACTATTTTCCAGCAAAAATCTGACTTACACACATCAGGGCGAGCACCTCATGGTAAGAGCCCTCCTTCCCTGTAATTGGGGCACTGCACAGGAATCCCAGCACCTGATCTACTTTGGCAGCAGCATGACAACAGGTTACCACTCCATATTCTCTGGACAAAAGAAAGGAGGATGAAGCACAGCTGTTCATAAAGGCAGCCCAAATGGAGACTGAATAGGCTGAAGCTACAGCCCGACAATGCCCAATTCGGCAAACACCTGTGAAACTGTGTTAAGCACAAGGGTTAGCAGGAACTCACAAAAAGCAAAAGAAACTCACAGAAAACATCTTTGGAAGGTTTTGATTTAAAAGGCTGCATGACAGCTCAATATCAGAAAAACAAACAACCTAATCCAAAAATGGGCAGAAGACCTAAATAAACGTTTCTCCAAAGAAGGTATACAGACTGCCAACACACACATGACAGGATGCTCAACATCACTCATCATTAGAGAAATGCAAATCAAAGCTACAATGAGGTATCACCTTACACCAGTCAGAATGGCCATCATTAAAAAATTTACAAACAATAAATGCTGGAGAGGGTGTGGTGAAAAGGGAACCCTCTTGCACTGTTGGTGGGAATGTAAATTGATACAGCCACTATGGAGAACAATATGGAGGTTCCTTAAAAAACTAAAAATAGAACTACTATATGACCCAGCAATACCACTACTGGGCATATACCCTGAGAAAACCATAATTCAAAAAGAGTCATGTACCACAATGTTCATTGCAGCTCTATTTACAATAGCCAGGACATGGAAGCAACCTAAGTGTCCATCGGCAGATGAATGGATAAAGAAGGTGTGGGGCATATATACAATGGAATATTACTCAGCCATAAAAACGAAATTGAGTTATTTGTAATGAGGTGGATGGACCTAGATTCTGTCATACAGAGTGAAGAAAGTCAGAAAGAGAAAAACAAATAAATACCGTATGCTAATGCATATATATGGAATCTAAAAGAAAATTGGTTCTGATGAACCTAGGGGCAGGACAGGAATAAAGACACAGATGTAGAGAGTGGACTTGAGGACATGGGGAAGAGGAAGGGGAAGCTGGGACAAAATGAGAGAGTAGCATGGACATATACACACTACCAAATGTAAAACAGATAGCTAGTGGGAAGCAGCCACATAGCACAAGGAGATCAGCTCAGTGCTTTGTGATGACATAGAGTGGTGGGATAGGGAGGGTGGGAGGGAGACACAAGAGGGAGGGTATATAGGGATATATGTATAGGTATGGCTGATTCACTTTGTTATACAGCAGCAACTAACACACCATTGTAAAGCAATTATACTCCAATAAAGATGTTAAATAAATAAATAAATAAATAACTAAAAGACTGCATGAGAAAGGTTTTAGGTGGCTTAGAACTTGCTTCTCCTTTAGGAACACATTTGGTTTGCTTTTACAAAGGAACCACAGGGCATGAGTTTTGTAAAGCTCCCTAATACACTGGCACAGTGAAACTTTATGTCAGGCTATGCAAATGTGCGCTATATATACACATACATACACACACACACACACACACACACACACACACACACATATATAGAGTTTAACTGCACCAAGAATTGCTTTTTAAGTACTTTTATAGTATTACGTAGTCATGAGATCATGTCAGATTTACCAGTGATCACAAATGATCTGCATCTTAATTTCTAGCACTGGTTAATGGGTACCAACTGCCTGGAGTACTGTGCTCAAGACACTGAACCTACAGCATGTTCAGTGAGAGAGGTGTGATTAACTATGCTTGTGCAGAGAACAGGTGAGAGAGTGGCTGCACACATACTATACATTCAGCAGTTCTCAATTTAACTACAATTTATGAAAATCACCCCACTCCAAGAAGAATAAAAAACAGGTAGATTTCATTTATTTATTAAAATTTTGATGCATCCTGTGCTATAAATGATCCCAAGAATAACCAAGCAGCATGTGCAACACCTTATTTTAGAACAAAACAATCACAAAAATAAAATAACTCATCAAAAAAACATATGATGTCTCAGGAGTCTCACTACACTTGTTTATGACTGTGTGTTAGAACTTACCATACCAGATCTTCTTCTCACAGGAGACTGTGAGTTCTTTGAGGCTAGGATGACATCATACTCATTTTATACCTAAGCTATCATACTGTCTAGAACACAATTGGTCCTCATTTAAACTTTATTGAAGGAACCATCAAAGGAAGGAAGGATGGAAAATCCAGTGGACAATAGAATAAGAGGTGTTAGAGACTGGAAGAAATGTTGAGGCTTTTTTCTGGAATTTTGAAACGAGTCAAAATCCAGTTAACTGAAGCGCATTTAAGATAGGTGAAGAGACAACTAAAGTATAGTGTCTCTTCTGTTTGCGTGTCTGTTTTGCTGTTACACTTGATCTTTTGGAAAGTACGATCCATCATCTTCCCCTTTAATTACAACTAGTTTATTCCAATCTAAGTTTGAAATTAGTATAGGTCTTGGAAGAACAATTAAAGTCCAAAGTCTTACTGTTATAGACCCATTATACGACCTTTGCTATGACTTCCGTTAAAATACTTCAGGATAAACTGTGTCATATATATTTGCACATGTTCGGCTTAATCTAGGACCTCAGAATGGTTAGTTACATGTGAGGGAACAGAATCAGGAATCAGTGCTGCAGAAAGTGGCATCTGTGCTCCTATCAGGAATCAGTGCAATCAGAGGCAGTAATCTGTCATTTCCACTTTGTCAACAACATTAGTATTGAAGTTTGTTCATTAGCTGAAAGGATGTTAGAAATAATTTTTTTATGGTAAAATGAATGTTCAAGATTTTAACTGGCAGGAAATAATCATAGAGGTATCTCAAGTTGTGTACAAAAAATATATACAGCATCTGGACTAACCAGTGACCCCAGAGCACTGTGCTGTCAGGGATCCTGTTGGCCCCACATCCCTCCTTTTCACAAAGCATCGCCACTTCACTCAGTCACAAGGCCGACTGGTCCTTCTCTCTACATCCATTCATTGACCTCTAAGTCAAACCTGATGCAAAGTGCTAATTACAGTGTCTTCATTAATAAATGTAAATTCCCAGAGGCACAGAATAGGTATATGGTAATTTCCTTGATTCCTAAAAACGTTTGTATGTTTGGAGAAACTTGACCTTAGACTTACTTTCATTATGGCATTCCACCTGATATGGATTAGTTGGCCCCCCAAAACATCTATCCATTATTAGCTAACAATATTCACCAAAGGCTCGTGATACTTTCTGAACCACTGAATTGTCCTGGGTCAGTTTGCAACAATAACGCGCTCATTGTCAACATACTACAATTACTGCTATCAATGTATTTCTCTTGTCCAATAGCCTAAACACCCTTTTGGGGGCAGGATTTGTACCTTATTCAGATCCTAATATATAATAGTTTTCTAATAAAGAATTTTAGAATCAACAAACGATTAAGCATCCTGAATCACTCAGAAAGGAGCATAAATATTCACGTAAAAGTCAACCTGCTTGGTAAGCAGACTGTGACATTCCTAACAGAACATAAAACAACATTTACATTGGGATATTGACAACACTGTATAAACAATGATTCTCCAACTGTCACACCATGGCTGTAGAACAAATAACAACCCCTGCTTTTGGGTTACTGACGCATTTTTTTTTACCACTGACATCTCAACCCGACTTCTTTCCTTTCACCTCCTGAACAACTATTATGATATAGCCAATCATGAAATGTCCTGGCTACTTGACAGCCCCCAATCCAGAGCTGATTCTTACTTTCCTCCTCCTTCCTTAGAATCACAAGTCCAAATTCTATTAAAAGCTTCTTTCCACTCTTGTTACTAAAACATTTCTAAGTTCCCCTCAGGAATGTTATTTTCTCTCATTTCAGGAATTCAAATAAACATAATTTATTTGAATATGGCTGGGTCTTCAGTGGCCTTTGGCTGATGGGCTTAGAATAATAATTAAATAAAAGAATAAAGGGTTCAAATCTCTTTGAATTTGTAAATTACATACAGCATATAAAACTATACTGAATATTAAGTTATTCTTGCTATAGTTATAGTTTTTAACATCCAAATTTTATCTGATTATTTTAATGTTTTCTTAGTTCACAACCTTTAGATTCCTCAACATCTTGTGACTTTTCGGCCTTAATCATCCATTGTTTGGCTGTACTATCATCACTAAGCCCCACTGCTATAATTATGAACTTCATAATAGTCTTTAACAGTTTATGCAATATATTTATCTCCTTTAAGCAAATTAAATGGAGGTTAACAGAGAAGAACACTGACCTCCTTCTCATCTTGGAAATTAGCATTATAAAGGGGGAGGATACAGTTATCTATGAGTCGTCTCTAATTAGAAAGAGCAGGCTAGTGAGGGAATTCTATGAGAATCAGCCCAGGCCCACAGCATCGAAAACTGTAACTTCAAAGCTTTGCTAATGTTTGTGATTTGTTCACATCTGTTGTATCCTAATCAGGAGTATACGCTCCAGGGTTGGTCACCTGGCATGTAAAAGACCCTAAAAAGAGAAATTGACAGTAATGCAATAATAGTAGGAGACTTCAATACCCCACATCGAATAATGGAGAAAACACCCATACAATCAATAAGGAAACAGCTGATTTAAACAGCACTACTGACCAAACAAACCTAATAAACATGTACAGAACTCTCCACCAACAGCAGAAAAACACATGTTTCTCAAGCACACTCAGAACAAGCTCCAGGACAGATCATATGTTAAGTCACAAAACAAGTTTTAATAAATTTAAGATCAACATCATTCTAAGTATCTTTTCTGGCCACAGTGGAATGAAACTAGAAAAAACTAACAGTAAGAAAACCAGAAAATACTAAAATACATGGAAACTTAACAACATGCTCATGAACAACCATTAAGTCAAAGAGGAAATCAAAACAGAATTTTAAATATATCTTGAGATAAAAATAAAAGCAGAAAATACCAAAATTTATGGAATGCAGCCAAAGCATTACTAACACAAAAGTTCACAGTGATAAACATTTTCATTTCATAATATATACAGTTATCAAATCATTATGTTGTACACCTAACACAATGTTATATGTTGATTATATCTCAAAAAAAATAAAAAGACCTCAAATAAACAACCTAATTTTTAACCTCAAGGAAACAGAAAAGGAAAACAAAGTTAGTAGAAAGAAGAAAATAATAAAAATTAGAGCATAAAAAAAGGAAAACAGAAAAACAAAAATCAACAAAACAAAGAGTTGTTTCTCAAAAAGATAAAATTGACAAACAGCCAGATTAACTTGGAAAACAGACTGAAATAAATAAAATAAAAAATGAAAGAGAACACATTATAACGAATGCCTCAGAAATAAAGAGATTATTATGCTCAATTATACACCAAAAAATTAAATAAACTAGAAAAAATGGATAATTTCCTAAACATACAGCCTACTAAAACTGAATTAAGAAAGAAAAATAATGAACAGACCAATAACAAATAAGAAAACTGAGTCAGTAATCCAAAACATCCCAACAAAGGGACACCGAGGACAAGATGGCTTCACTGGTGAATTCTACTTAACATTCAAAGAAATATTAATACTAATCCTTCTTAAAATCTTCAAAAATATGGAAGAGGGAATACTGTGAAACTCATTTTATGAGGTCAGCATCACCCAGATACCAAAGCCAGGTAAACACATCACAAGAACACAAATAAACAAAACAAAAGAAAAACTACAGGCCAATAAACTTGATTAACTTCAATGAAAAAAGCTATCAATAAAATACTAGCAAAACCAATTCAATAGCACATCAAAAGGAATATACACAATGACTAAATGGGCTTTATCCCCAAAATGCAAGGAAGATTTAAATCAGTCACTGTGATACACCACTTTAACAGAATGTAAGATAAAATCAACATGATCATATCAACAGATGCAGAAAAAAATTTAACAGAATTCAAAATCTGTTCATGATAAAAGCTCTCAACAAATTAGTTATAGAACGAAATTGCCTCAACACAATAAAGGCTGTATGTGAAAAGCCCACAGCGAATGTCATAATCAACCAGGAGAAACAAAAAGCTTTTTCTCCACAATCTGGTGCAAGGCAAGGATGCCCACTCTTGTTATTTCTATTCAAAACAACACTGGAAGTCCTAGCCAGAGCAATTAGATAAGAAAAATAAATAAAATCCATCCAAATAGAAAAGTAAGTAACAGTACCTCTGCTTGCAGACGACATCATCAATATGCAGAAAAACCTAAAGACAAAAATTTAAAAAGCTGTTAGAACTCATTAAAAATTTCAGTAAATTTATAATACACAAAGTCAACAAACAAAAGCAGTGGCTTTTCTATAAACAAACAATAAACTATCCAATAAGGAAATTAAGAATACAATCTCACTGACAACAACAACAAAAATAATACTTAAAAAAAAAAACTTAGCCAAAGAGATAAAAGACTTGTACCCTAAATATGACAAAACATTGAGGAAGGCAGTTAAAGAAGACAAATAAATAGAAAGACATTCTTTGTGCATGGATTAAAAAACTTAATATTGTTAAAATGTCCATACTACATGAAGCGATCTACAAAATCAATGCATTTGCAACCAAAATCCTAAGTACATTTTTTATAGACATAGAAAAACAAACCTAAAATTCATATGGAACCACAAAAGATCTTGTGTAGCCAAACAACTTTGAGGAAGAAAAACAAAGCTGGAGCCAGACATCACACTCTTAATTTCAAAATATATTACAAAGGTACAGTAGTCAAAAGAGCATGACACTGGCAATGATTTTTTTTGGAAATGACACCCAAATTACAGGCAAAAAAAGCAAAAACAGATGAGTGGGACTGCACCAAATTAAAAGGTTTCTGTACAATAAAGTAAACAGTCAATAGAGTGAAAAGGTAACAAATGAAAAAGGAGAAAATATCTGCAAACTGTATATCTGAGGGGGGGCTTACTATCTAAACTGTATAAAGAACTCATACAACTCAATGGCAAGAAAACAAATAATCCAACTAAAAACATGGGCAAAGGACCTGAGACATATCTCAAAAGAACACATTATAGATGGCCAACGGGTGTATAAAATTTTCTAAAAGTTCAACGTCACTAATAATCAGGAAAATCAAAACCAAAATAAGATATCATCTCACACCTGTTAGAATGGCTGGCATCAAAAAGACAAGAGATAACAAGTCATGGTAAGGATGTGGAGAAAAGGGAAAACTTGTACACTGTTGCTGGGTATATAAGCTGGTGAAGCCCTTATGGAAAACAGTATAAACATTTCTCAAAAATAAAACTACCATATGATACAGCAGTATTGCTTCTGGGGATAGGCCCAAAAGAAATGAAATCAGTATATCTAAATGGTATCATCACTCCCAAGTTCATTGTACCATTACTCACAGTAAGTAAAATATGGAAATAAAGTAATGTCCACTGACAGATACACAATGGACTACTACTCAGCTTGAAAAAAGAAAGAAAATCATGCCACTTGTGACAACATTGATGACCCCAGTGAACATTATGTTAAGTAACATCAACCAGGCACAGAAAGACAAATACGGCATGAACTCACTTATATGTGGAATCTAAAAAAGTTTAACTGATAGAAGCTGAGAGTAGAATCATAGTTGCCAGAAGCTGGGCGTTAGAAGATGGGGAGATGTTAGTCAAAGGCTACAAAGTTCCAGTTATATGGGATGAATAAGTCCTGGAGATCTAACCTGCAGAATGGTTATTATAGTTAAGAGCATTGTATTGCATACTTGAAATTTGCTAAGAAACTGGATCTTAAATACTCTTACTACAAAATAAAACTATGTGAGGGGATGGAAGTGTTAATTAGCTTGACTGTGGTAATTATTTCACAATATACATACACATAACCAAACAACATGTTGCAACTTTAAATACACACAATTTTTATTTTACCCCCAAAAATTTAAAGACCCTTAAAGGAGTCTCCATTCCAATGGCACTACTAATGTTACATTACCTCCATATGTATAAAAGAGGATCATTAGCAAAAATATATTAGAAATTATGTTTCTGTTGGGGAAATAATGTTCACAGATGTGTCGAATGCTTAAAAACATACCCAGTTATTGTCTTATAGAATAAAATATGTGAACAGAAGGTACTTTAGAGATCATCTGGTCCAAAACCTTATATTACAGAAAATAATTTGAAGCAAGAAGAAAATAAATAGCTCATGTCAATGTCAAACCAATTAAAAGTAAAACCAGGACTACATGGGGTACTAACTGACAAGACATGTTTTGGATTTAGTTAGACTTGGGTTAATATCGCATTTTGGCCACTCAAGGTTTGTGCCAAGTTACTTAAATTTACGGTGCTTCAGTTTTCTCAAGTGTAAAACATAAATAAGGATACTAACCTATTTGGGATGTTGTAAGGATAAAATATAATTTGAAAGCATTTAATGTTATGCTATTGTTTTTGAAATATCCTAACAAGCTAAGAAATTGAATTAAATAAAAACTTAGTTTTATATTTTATTTCAATCAAACATCAAATACAATGAATCAATTTAGGTTCAGCAAATTTTGAGTAAGAAAGATCTGAAATAAAAAGGACTTTATAATTTATGTCTATAAATTTTTATTTTATGTTTTTAGTAATTCATGTAAATTTATTATGAAGAAATTGAATTTCAGAGCTAATAAGTTGTTTGTCCCAGTCTTAAAGCTAATAACTGGAGAGAAAGGAATAAAGACGCAGACGTAGAGAATGGACTTGAGGACACGGGGAGGGGGAAGGGTAAGCTGGGACAAAGTGAGAGAGTGGCATGGACATATATACACTACCAAATGTAAAACAGATAGCTAGTTGGAAGCAGCTGCATAGCACAGGGAGATCAGCTGGTGCTTTGTGACCACCTAGAGGGGTGGGATAGGGAGAGTGGGAGGGAGACGCAAGAGGGAGGGGATACGGGGATATATGTATATGTATAGCTGATCCACTTTGTTATAAAGCAGAAACTAGCACACCATTGTAAAGCAATTATACTTAGTAAAGATGCTAAAAAAAGAAAAAAAAAGATAATAACTGGAGGAACAGGCAGTGATCCTAAGTCTTTCCAGGCTCTCAAGTGCTACGTAATATATTATACAGCCTCTGTGTTAGAATAAAGACAGGCAAAAGGCACCATGGTGATCACAGATACACAGCTGTTATTTAAACAAAGAAAGAGCACCAGAAAGCCATGATTTTAGAGCTAACACATTTCACATTCTGCTTTGGATGTACTACAGACATCTATACCCTGTTCTCCAAAACAATAGTGACCAAAGATAAAAAGAAAATTCACTTCTTCCACACTACATAATACTTATTATACATTGCCTAAGGAGATTCACTTTTTTCCTATATAAATAATAAAACTGTCAAAGAATCTTAAAAAATCATAAAGGCCACTGGTTTTGAAGTATAAATACGGACTTTTGTACTAAACATGAAAGCAAATATGACTGAATCATTAATCTGAAAAACATTTCAAAAGAACATTTAATCTATCACCTGCCTCGAGAAAGAATTTCACCGAAACTATTTCTGTGAGATGTTAAATACCTCCAGAGAAATACTAGCTTCCCAAATATTTCAGAATTTTATTGAACCTATAAAAGACTACACAAAATATATTGTATGTGAATCCTAGTCTGCCAACGCAAGTATATAGGAATGTGAACCTGTTTTTCTATAATTTAATCTTTATGTCCAGCCCAAACCTATTGCTATCAGTAAGTTTTCCCAGAATTGTGAACTGATTAGAGCAAAGGCATTTGGGTTTGTGGGTGGGATCTGAACCCGGGCCACCAGTCTGAACAGGAATTGGCTAAGGTGCTAATGTTATCGGGTGGCAGGACATTTTTGTTTCCATGGTTCTCTGTGCTTTCACTCAGCTACTTCACTTTCTGATCCTGTCAGAACAGAAACAGCACAGTCATCTTCTATCTGGGGTCTTGTCTCTTCTCAGCCACCAGAGCAGAAAGCGAGTTTCTCTTCAGTAGACATGACTGCATCAGACAATAATACCAAGATTGAATCTGTTTCCTTTAACATCTCAGATAAGCTTTTCTCTAATTTGGATTAATCCATAGGCAGATGCTTTCTCGATTATCTTCACTGAACTTATCATGGTGGAGAGAAAAATTCTCTAGTTTTTCTTCTGCCAGCTTTACTGGGGTATAATTGTCAAATAAAAATTATACATATTTACATGGTACAACGTTTTGATATATGTAGATACACACTGTGAAAGTATTACCACAATGAAGCTAATTAACATATCCATCACCTCACATAGTGATTTTTTTGTGTGGTAGAACGTTTAAGATCTTCTTCCACAGCAGATTTAAGGTGTGCAGTATAGTATAATTAACTGTAGTCCCCATTCTATACACGCAATCTCCAGAACTTATCCAACCTACATAACTGAAAAGATGACCGTGAGATACAGACCAAAAAACGGAAAACATCAATGATACACTCAATCTCCAGAACTTATCCAACCTACATAACTGAAAAGGTGACCGTGAGATACAGACCAAAAAACGGAAAACATCAATGAAACTAAGAGCTGGTTCTTTGAAAAGATAAACAAAATTAAATTCATTGACCTTTAGCTAGACTCACTGAGAGAGAGAACCCAAATACAAATAAATAAAATCATAAATGAGTTAAAACAACAGAAATACAAAGAATCTTAAGAGATTACTAAGAATAATTATATGCCAAAGAATTTAAAAACCTAGAAGAAATGGATAAATTCCTAGAAACATATAATCTTCAATACTGAATCAGGAAGAAATAGAAAATCTGAAGAGACTGATTAGTAGTTATGAAATACACTTGGTAATCAAAAATCTTCCAATGAACAAAAGTCCAACACCAGACAGCTTCACAGGTGAATTCTACCAAATATTTAAAGAAGAGTTAATACCTAGCCTCTAAAACTGTTCCAAAAATTTGAAGAGAAAGTAACACTTATGAACTCATTTCACAAGGCCAGCATTACCTTGATACCAAAACTAGATAAAGAAATAGAAAAAATAAAATTACAGGCAATATCCTTGATGAATGAAAAATTCTCAACAAAATGTTAGCAAACTGAATTTAACAACAAATTAAAAGGATCATACTTCATGATCAAGTGGGATTTATTCCAGCAATGCAAGGATGATTCAATATCTGTAAATAAATCAACACGATACACCATGAAACACCATATGAACAAAACAAAGGATAAAATCCTATGATCATCTCCAGAGATGCAGAAAAAAACATATGACAAAATTCAATATCCATTTATGATAAAAATTCTCAAAAAAATGGGTATAAGGAAAACAAACCTCAACATAACAAAGGCCAAATATGGTAAATCCACAGCTAGCATCATATTCAATGGTGAAAATGTGAAAGCTTTTCCTCTAAGTTTGGGAAGAAACAAGGATGCCCATTATTGCCAGACGTGAAACCATAAAATTTCAAGAAGAAAACACAGGCAGTACACTCTTTGACATAATTCTTTGTAATATGTTTTTTGGATCTATCTCCTCAAACAAGGGCACCAAAAGCAAAAATAAACAAACAGGACTACATCAAAATAATCTAAAAAATTTTTCGCACAGAGAAGAAAACCATCAACAAAACAAAGAATAGATAACCTACAAATGGTAGAATATGTTAGCAAATGATATATTCAACAAGTTAATATGCAAAGTATATAAAGCACTTACACTACTCAATATTGAAACAAAAAATAATCTGATATAAAAACGGGTAGAGGACTCAAACATTTTTACAAGGAAGATACAGATGGCCAACAGACATATAAGATGCTCAACATCACTAATCATTGGGGAAATGCAAACCGCAAAAACAATGAGATAACACCTCACACCTGTCAGAATGGCCATCATCAAGAGGACAGGAAATAACTGTTGGCAAGGATCTGGAGAAAAGGTTCACTGTTTGTGAGAAGGTAAATCGATGCAGCCACTGTGGAAATCAGTATGGAGGTTCTTCCAAAAATTAACAGTTTACCAACCATATGATTCAGCAATTCCACTTCTGGTTATTTGTCTGAAGAAAATGAAAACACTAACTTGAAAAGATATACACACCCCTATGTTCATTGCAGCACTTTTTTACAATAGCCAAGATAGGGAAGCAACCTAAGTGTCCACGTAGAGATAAAAAACCTGTGGTATACGTATATAATAAAATATCACTCAGCCTTAAAAAGAATAAAATCTTGCTATTTGCAACAACATGGATGGAAATGGAGGGTATTATGCTAAGTGAGATATGTCAGAGAAGGACAACGTACGATTTCAATTATACGTGGAATCTAAGACAAACGAACAAACAAAACAATACAGAAGCAGACTCATAGATACAGAGACTAAATTGATGGTCACCGGACAGGAGGAAGAAGTAGGGGTTGTGTTAAATAGGTGAAGGGGATTAAATGGTACAAACTTCCAGTATAAAAAAAATAATAAATAAGTCACAAAGATGTAACATACAGCATAGGGAATGTAGTCAATACTATTGCAATAACTTTTATGGTACAGATGGTTACTAGATTTATCATGGTAATCAGTTTATAAGGTATATAAATGTCAAATCACTATATTGTACACCTGAAACTAATATAATATTGTATGTCAACTGTACATCAATTAAAAAAAAACACTATCCAATGTCTCTGTTTTATAATAGAAATACTTTCACTTCATGAATGGTGTTATTGCCTTCTTTATGTGTCTGTCTCTGCCTTTCTTTCTCTCTTTCAATCAATCTGTCTCTCTCTGTCTATGTTTTTTCTCTCTCAATCTCTCTCTCCATAACACTGACATACACATTCACAGCCAAAGAGAATCATGCAATTATTTAAAATGAAATGATTGTCTTCTAATTGTGAATTATTTTTCAGTCTGAATAATGTCAAATTGTTCAACACTGCTCAACCTGAATCATTTGTTTAGATATGAGCAAAAACAAAGGTGAGACAAAATTAAAATTCCTTATTTCACATTTGGTTGCAGACTTACAGGACAATGTTATGTTTTAGAAATAACTTCTTTATAATTGATGTCAGATACAAGAATGGATTCACAAAAGGCAAAATAAAATAAAGCAATTCTTTTCAATGTGATTTATTTTTGTTCCTGTTGCTGAAAAAAGAACAAATGTTACTTAGCCAATAGTTCAGCAATTACCCTGGGGTATATACTTAATGAAGTAAATCTCACTTAAGGCTTGGGCCTAGAAAAATGGGGCAAACATTATATCCTTTCAGAAAAACTCATCAATTGCTTTGTCAACCTCTTCTCTAAAGTATCCACATGCTAAATGACTGAAGCTTAAAGGTGAAAATAAATTGTTCCCGCAGAAAAATCCCTTATAAGAATGTGCAATTGTCTTCAAATAATCTCAAAAATTTGTTTACAAAGAAATAAAAAGAAATTTAAATATTTACGTACAAATGTGTTTCTAACTTTTGGAAATTTTTCTGAAACAAATATTTGAAATGAGTAGACTAAGAATAAACTATAAAGATATTTTTAGTAGCACTGTATATTTTTTATACAAACAATATGTCTAGTTCTAGGTACCTGCCAAGATAAGTCAGATCTCATCCAAATAATGAAATATATTAATTCAATGAAAAATATGGTTTATAAATATTTATTTGACTAAAAGAAGTTTGTATTATCTTGTTATATGTACAATGTTTAAATGTACTAGTTATGAACTTGAAGCCAATTTTGTCATAAGGAATATTTGTCTAAGTGCGTGTTTGTATGCGTAGGAAAAAGCATTATGCACCAAATTATTAACAACAATTTTCCCTAGATGGATGTACTAAAGGCTATTTTTCTTTATTAAGTATTCTTTATTTCTTCCCTCATGTTTGAGGTATAATAAAAGTTAATGGAGTCACAGACTAAGTTTGGCCTTATAATAAAATACCATTAGCACCCCCTCAAAGTCTTATTTTGAAGGCACAAAACCCTAGCGAAATACAAAGTGTTCTTTACATAAACTGGGTGTTGGTGCTTAAAATCATATCATTGACTTTTCATTCTTTTGAGCATTTAAAATCCCCCATTAACCCTCAGGAGTGTAAAGCTACTAACGAAGTAAAATGTAAAATGGGACTACAGGAATTAGGGTCTCAGGAAATAAACAAGATGTGTAGAAATGAGATAGAGAAAAAGACAAACTTCATTTTTTCCCATTTTTTCTTAGGCCTTGCAATGACAAAAATCACTGCTAAAATTTACCTAGGGTCTATTTGTCACCGAGCATCATAAAATAGGCATGATATCCATACAGATAATATTTCAACTCAATTTAAAAATGAATAATTTATATTTCTAAGCAAAGTTTAGAAATGCTTTTCAATTGGAAGCTTCAATATAAAGCTATGATTCTCAAAGATTTAAAAGGTGAATAAGACACTTCACTAGGCAAATATCAAAACAATCAACATTTTTTTCTTTGTTGACACAGTGAGATTGAAAGAGAGATTTTCTTTTTCTCTCTCTTTTTTTTTTTTACAATTTATTTAAACTAAAAACAAAAAAAAATTCACCCATTTGTCTAATTCCCCACCCCTTGCCTCTGGCAACCACCAATCTGTTCCTGTTCTCTGTATTTGTGAGTTTGTATCTATATTATAAACATATTTAAAAAACGTATTTTTAGATTCCATATATAAAATAGATCATCCAGCATTTGTCTTTCTCTGACTCGTTTCACTTACCATAAAGCCAATGAATGGACTTTTACCAAATGCCCATCCATGTTGCCAAAAATGACATAATTTCATTCCAAATAAATAATGAAATGACTGAATAACATTCCACTGTGTGTGTATGTGTGTATAATTCAATTTATTTATCCATTCATCCACTGATGAACACAGACTGTTTCCATATCTTGGGTAATGTACATAATGCTGAAATGAACTCAGGAGTGCACATATCTTTTCAAGTTAGTGTTTTTGTTTTCTTTGAATAAATACCCAGAAGTGGAACTGCTGGATCGTATGGCAGGTCTATTTAAAATTTTTGAGGAACCTCCATACTGATTTCCATAGTGGCAGCACCAATTTACCTTCCCAGCTCTTGCACAACTGTTCCTTTTTCTCCAAATCCTCACCAACACGTTATTTCCAGTCTTTTTGATAATAGCCAGTCTAACAGGTGCAAGGTGATAGCTCATTGTGGTTTTGATTTTATTTTCCTGATGTTTAATGATGTAGAGAATCTTTCATGTACCTACTGGTCATCTGTATGTCTTCTTTGAAAAAATATCTATTTAGATCTTCTCCCACTTATTAATTTAAATTTTAAAGTTTTATAACTTTAATATATTTTGGATACTAACCTCTTATCAGATAAATGGTTTGAAAATATTTTCTCCCATTCACTAGGTTGCCTTTTCATTCTGTTGACAGTTTCCTTTGCTGTGCAGAAGTTTTTGGTTTTTGTGTGTGTTTTGTTTGTTTTGTTTTTAGTTTGATATAGCCCACTTGTTTATTTTTGCTTTCGTTGCTTTTGCTTCTGGTATCAGATTCAAAAAGTCATCTCGAAGATCTATGTCAAGGAGTTTACTGCCTATGTTTTCTCCTAGGAGTTTTATGGCTTCTGGTCTTATGTTCAAGTCTTTAATTCATTTTTAGTTAATCTTTGTGTGTAGTGTAAGGTACTAGTCCAGTTTTATTCTTTCGATTGTGGCTGTCCAGTTTTCCCAACACTATTTATTTAAGAGACTATCTTTTCCTAATTGTATATTCTTACCTACTTTGTCATAAATTAGCTAAGGATGAATGAGTGTATTTTTTTCTAGGCTCTCTGTTCTGTCCCATTGATCTATGTGTCTGCTTTTATGCCAACACCACACTGTTTTAAGTACTACAGCTTTGTAATACAGTTTGAAGTCAGGGAGCATGATACCTCCAGTTTTGTGAAAGGACATTTCCTTATTGCAATACAAGTGCATGTGCTCATCGAGGAAGGTCTATGAGACACTGATTTTCAAAACATCAATCCTTATACCTTTCAAAAATATATATAAATTTTTCATTAAAATCAACTTACATTATCTAGAAATGCATTTGTTATTATTGACATTTTAAAGTATTTCTTGTGTGGAGGGACCACATTTGAAGATTGTATTGAAATATTTATCGTGAAGTAAACTATTTATTTTTATGGATTTTATTTTCTCAATTATTTCCATATAGTTAACTAGGTTCTACCATTCAGCTCCAAAAAGTTGTTCAGGTTGACTGCCTCTACACTGCTATCTATATTTGCTATATCTATATATCATATCTAGATATGGGTGGAGATAGTTATTTTTGTCAGAAAATGACAAAATTGGAAATAAAACCAAGTCTGAAATATAAAAAAAAATAGGTTTTGAGTTCCCAAAGTGTCTCATTTACAGGAAAGAAATATATTTAGTGAACTGGAATGTCTGAGCTAAAGTGAATTTACAAGGTTACATGTCTAACAACTTATGCTATATACAATAGACGCAGCAACAAAATAAAATTTTCATTTATTGTCAATAACTACATGTCCAATTTAAATGTAACATGTTAAACTGAATACCTACATGTCCATTTGCAGATCTAATACCTCAGCTTGATATTTTAAGATAATTCCCTTTGGAATAAAATTTCATATGTTCAGTAATGTGTACACAATAGAAATTAATAAATGCAGCACTAGAATTGCTTGCCTACTATTCTAAGTAGCTCCAGAAAGAAATAAAGGAAGAAATAAAGGAATGAAGAAAGAAGAAAAAGAGGATGAAAGGAAGGGGAAGAAGGTAGGACCTCCAAATATCATGCTATTTAAGAAAATGTTTAATTTAAATGATTGAAGTATCATGGATTAATATAAGACACTGGACAGTCAACTGGTTAAAAAGTTGGAGAGAATGAATAAGAATTCTGATGAAAAATGTTAGTGAATTC
Organism: Neophocaena asiaeorientalis asiaeorientalis; assembly: GCF_003031525.2. Classification (NCBI taxonomy): domain Eukaryota; kingdom Metazoa; phylum Chordata; class Mammalia; order Artiodactyla; family Phocoenidae; genus Neophocaena; species Neophocaena asiaeorientalis. The sequence goes on from NW_020173697.1 coordinate 2,969,394, forward strand.
CATTTATTTAAAAGCTTTAATTTATACAACTCTTCAGATTGAAATATATTGAAAGTGTCCACTAGTTAGAAAGATTGTCTCTTTGAGCAAACTCTAGTTAGGCTCTCCTGAACTTTCTTTTTCATCTAGCCCTCAACTGTTGGACTTTTGTGTTTATCTCTTCATTGTCCAATTCTAGCAAGAATTCTGTCAAGTTGGTTTAGTCAGAACCCTCCATCCTCAATATCTGATCAGGTCCCTTATGCTCCAACATTTCCCAGGTGATGTCTGATCACCCCAGACTGCCTACACCAAGGATCCCGTTAGGTGAGTTTAGCCAGAGTTCTTCCTTACTCCTGATGTCTCCTCTTAGTAATTTTCCATCCAGGGCCCCCACCCCCGTTCATGGGTTATAAATTCCTACTTTTCCTTGTTGTATTTGGAGTTGAGTTTAATCTCTCTCCCGCACTACAAGTTGCAGTGGTCTCTACACCTATGGTGATGGTCCTGCATAAAGTCTGCTTTACCATTCATTAACAAGTACCAGAATGAAAACTTTCTTCTTTAACAGTTAAGGCGCCATGACTTGGATTGGATCAGATTCATCACTGAATCCCTGAATCTGTCACCCAGCACACTCATTGTGCGCCTCTGCAGCCTATGTCTTCATGCCACAACCTGATCAGGTATCCGCTGGTGAACCTGACTCCGGAGCCTTTGATGTGCACAAACGTCCACTGACGCTGGTAAGGACAGACTGTAATTCTTAAGATCTGAGGATACTCTAGAAGCTGGGATAGAGTCCCAGACAAACAGAGGCTGGTTAGAGTCCTAAGTTTCTCTGTTTCTAACAATCTTGGTTAGAGTTCTAGAGAAGTAGCTGTTTGTAAAAATCTAGGTTAAGTGTCCCAGGTTTATTTGTTTGAAAGGTACCTGATGGGCTGAAAGCCTTTCTGCTTGGTCATCTGCCTTAAGTGGAGATTTTTCTCTGACTCGTGGACTGGAAGTTCTTCCTGGCTCCTTGTTTTGAGCGGGCATCCACTCCCCAGCTGCTGTGCTGCGAAAATTCTCCTGGCTTTCTATGAGCCCTCTTTGTTCTTTCTCTGGTCCTACTCCTGCAACTGGAACTTCTCAGTCAACTGAAATCCCTTTCTCAAACCCCTGCTGACTACATGCTCCACCAACTCTGTCCACCATTTTCTTGCTGGCATGATTTTACTAAGGATAATTGGAAACCTCAATAGCATCTTCGGGAAACAAGATCTCAACAAACTGACCCTCTAAGACCTCTCCCTTCGCATCACCTCCAGCCCTCCTTCCTCATTTTACCACCTTCAACCTTCCCTCCAGTTCCCTTGAATCTCTGATGTGCCCGCCTCAAACCCCTACCTTCTCCACATCCTCTCCTCCTGCCAGGCCCTGCCCTTCCCACTCCAACAGCTCAGTTCCCTATAGTCACGGCAACTTTAGGCCCCCTCCCCCATCAGGGCTCTCAAAGGACTCAGGGCCTTTGTAAACCAACTGCCTGAGGCTAAAAAGAAAGAAGGCTAATTGGAAATAGCCTTAATACTGTATCCACTCAGATGGATTGGGAGACATTCAGATGCCACTCTGTTTCCTTAGTCACACACTTAAAATGTAGTCCACAACCTCCATAAGATTTCACATCAGGACAAAGAAAATCTTACAAGTCTTTCCCACAGATTGGTTAAAAACCTTTAGTCCTTACTGGGCAAGTAACCTCAGCTTGTCCCATTTTTGCCAGAAACACAAAACAATTCAGATAAAAATATAAAGTGGAGATAAACCAGTGAGTTTTGTATTACTGTGGAGACTGGTTTATGGCTAAAATTTGAGAATAGAAAACAGTAAGATGTCTATTTGCATCTATTTGTATGTTTATGCAAGTAAGTTATGATATGTGATCTTCTTCTACCTCTGCATGGTATTACCAAATTAATTTATAAAATTCTTTAAAGAAGTTCTATTCAAATTGGCATAGAGATAAATGAGCAATTATACAAATTAAATATCCTTAAACCTCTCAGAAAAAATAGGAACCAAGCCAAATGTCGTGGATTTTTTTTGCAAGTTCATGAGACTTGGGTAAATATTTGATAAATAAGATTGTTTTAATATTTTCAGTTTCATAAAAACAGCTGTGTCTTCTGAGTTATCAGTATTAAGTAAAAGAAGAGTATAGGTTTTTATTATACTTGGGTTTACTAATCAAATAAAGTTAACATAATTAATAGGGAAATAACAAGATAATAACTACATTTGTTTGATGTTGTAGTATGTCTGCTTAAAAACAGTTTTCCATAGATAAAGAAGATATGGCACATATATACAATGGAATATTGCTCAGCCATAAAAAGAAACGAAACTGAGTTATTTGTAGTGAGGTAGATGGACCTAGAGTCTGTCATACAGAGTGAAGTCAGTCAGAAAGAGAAAAACAAATACTGTATGCTAACACATATATATGGAGTCTAAAAAAAAAAAATGGTTCTGAAGAACCTCGGGGCAGGACAGGAATAAAGACACAGATGTAGAGAGTGGACTTGAGGACACGTGGAGGGGGAAGTGTAAGCTGGGATGAAGTGAGAGAGCGGCATGGACATATATACACTACCAAATATAAAATAGCTAGCTAGTGGGAAGCAGCCACATAGAACAGGGAGATCAGCTCGGTGCTTTGTGACCACCTAGAGGGGTGGGATAGGGAGGGTGGGAGGGAGACGCAAGAGGGAGGGGATATGGGGATATATGTATACATATAGCTGATTCACTTTATTATACAGCAGAAACTAACACAACAATGTAAAGCAATTATACTCCAATAAAAATGTTTAAAAAAGAAAAAGCTTTCAAATTAAAAAAAAAAAAGATTCAACCCCCCCCAAAAAAAAAACAGTTTTCACAATCTTTTGGTATCTTGCAAACTAAAGTTTTGCTAGATTAAGCTAAGTAACAGAAATTTATTACATATCTAAATCATTCTTAAAGAGACAAAATCCTCTAGAATAGTATAAAGATAAAATACTGAAATATTCATTAATGAATATAAGTTTAAATATATATATTTTGCATCTTGTTTTTATGCAGTACAGAGCACTTAAACATATTCTGGTCTGTGAATGAACATCAGAAATTGCACTACGAGGAAACAGCAAATATCTATACGAAATGTGAGGTGATATAGCTAAAAAATTTGCTAGTCTGTTCATATAAGATCTTGGTATGTGACAGACAATTCACAATTATTTTTCTACTTCCTAGTTTTATTTGTAAAAGAAAGGTAACTAGTAGTTGAAAATTATAATCAATATATGTAAATGAAACTATTAGAAATCATAAAAATGAGGAGAAGCAACTTTGCATGAAAACTGTGCAAGGTATATAGGATGTGTTTTTGACAAGCAACAAAACGAGAGTAATTTTATTCTAAGGTAGAATGGCTGATTATTTTTTAATTAGAAAGAGGAAAAGGTGGGGGGAAAAGCCTAAATGGATATAAAAAAAAATTTGTAAAAGTTTTACACAAAAGAGATTTTATCTAATGTACTCAAGTTGGCTAAGATTTGAATGGATTAATTTATAAGTTTTTAGAAATGAGACAATGTCAAGAATGTACTGCTTGGGGGCTTCCCTGGTGGCGCAGTGGTTGAGAGTCCGCCTGCCGATTCAGGGGACACGGATTCGTGCCCTGGTCCGGGAAGATCCCACATGCCGCGGAGCGGTTAGGCCCGAGCCATGGCCGCTGAGCCTGCGCGTCCGGAGCCTGTGCTCCGCAACGGGAGAGGCCAAAACAGCGAGAGGCCCGCGTACCGCAAAAAAAAAAAAAAGAATGTACAGCTTGAAAACTAGAAAAACAAAGTTTTACTGGATTATCGGTCTGCTCTTAATAAGAGATTATAAAGGTCTTTCTTTATCTTTTGTGTAATCTACCTAGGAAACCATGATTCTGTGGCTTAGCAGAACAGTTTCCTTTGCTTTCTGTTAACCTGTATCATGTTCTGGATTATTTAAGAAAGCATAAGTATTGTTGCATAGTAATCTGTAAACCTCTTTAATCAAGTGTTCAAAACTTTTATATTTTTGACAATTCTGCCTTCCCCAAATCAAACCCTTAATAAAATCTTCTTGTTCTGAAACTGCCTTTGAGATTTACCAGAGGGCTTCTTGAAAATCTTAAAGGATTTGTTCTTTCACCTTGTAACTCTCTTTTTCACAGTGTTAACACTAATTAGGTTTATTTGGTAAACTGCATGAAAAGAGTTGTCATAAGAAGAGATACTTAACCTTCCCTGTGTTTATGTTGGTAAATGTTATTAATGTAAGTCTTTGCTTGGCTTCCTCTGGGGATATATGTATATGTATAGCTGATTCACTTTGTTATAAAGCAGAAACTAACACACCACTGTAAAGCAATTATACTCCAATAAAGATGTTTAAAAAAATAGAAGTCTGATCTGAGATTCCATGTGAAAAGTTCCAGCAAACAAACTTAAAAAGGCCTGTGTGGTCTATTACCATTACTGCTGCACGTATATAAATAATTAGGCCAAACCTAATGACCTGATTTATTTTCTAACAAGGGTAGCCTTACTTTGGTTATTTTTGTTCAAAAGGAAGGTGAACGTAGAGAGAATTTTATGTTTCAGTGGAAACCTACAGCACACCCTTATGGGTTCTCAACCTTCTAGTTTCCTCAAATGTCTGTCTACAACCCTCCAAACTAATGTTTTCCATTTTTTTTTTTTTTTTTTTTTTTTTTTTTGCGGTACGCGGGCCTCTCACTGTTGTGGCCTCTCCCGTTGCGGAGCACAGGCTCCGGACGCGCAGACTCAGCAGCCATGGCTCACGGGCCCAGCCACTCCGCGGCATGTGGGATCTTCCCAGACCGGGGCACAAACCCGTGTTCCCTGCATCGGCAGGCGGACTCTCAACCACTGCGCCACCAGGGAAGCCCCTGTTTTCCATTTTTATCTGACCCTCCTGGCTCAGACTCACTGAGAGCTAAGGCTTCCCTTTTCCCAAAGTCCTGTAAGTTGGAGCTGGGAAACTTGAAATAAACTGCGAAGAAATTGCCGACTTAAAAAAATGCACAATGTGAGAATTCTGAGCTAAGTTTTTTTGGGGGAAAAATGAGGACTGTAGCCCAGGAGACAGCATCTCAGAGAGCTCTGAGAAACTGCTCCAAAGAGGTAGGGGGGAAGGTCAGTATATATGTGATTTTGGTGAAGATAGAGTACATGCAATAAAAAACGTATTTTCTGTAAAGTTACTGCGAGTCTCATGAAGGTTACTGCTAGTCACGAGGAGCAGATGTCACCGTGAAGGATTTTTGCGCTTTTCTAGATATGAGAAGATAGAAGAATTAGGCTCATAAAATAGTCTCCTGAAAATATCTAACTATCTGAAGAACTGTTCTGCCCCTTTTTTCCTCAGATCACAAGGGCCTCATTCTTGATCTCCACCCTGAACTCCTTTCAGCGGTTGTTGAAGGTTAGCAGCTGCAGCAGCTTATAATTTGATCCTTGTAGAGGCAGATGTCAAGCGCCAATGGCAAGTGCCAATCCGTAGTTGACAAAAATCACCACAACAGATTATGTATGGACAACCTTCAGCCTTGCAGCTGTGTCAGCCACTCAAAAGGTTTTCCTGAAACACCTGATGCCACTGTCAGAGACATTCACTGCCAACCAGGAAATCTGTCAGCCTGGCACTGCCATCCTCATTGCATCATCTAAAGTATGCTTCAAGCACAAGTCTAGAAAGCTTCTAGACTGGCTGCTCTCTGGCAAAAACTATTCCAACTATTAATCTTTCTTTTCCTTTCATTTTAGTAAAACTCCCCTCATTCAATACTTGACTGCTTGTACCATACAGCACATATCCTATACTACAAGTCCCAACAAGAGGTTCAGCTGGTCCTCAGTCGACAGAAGGTGGCCTAACAAGAAAATGGACTTAACGTGTCTATTCTTTCCTTGAGCAAGAAGGTTGACTGACAAGAAAATCTCTCCTTGACCAAACTCTAGTTGGGCTCTCCTGAGCTCTTTTTCAACGAGAACTTGACTACTGAAATCTGTGTTTGTCTCTTCATTGTCCAATTTTAATCAGTTTAGGTTTATACAGAAGCATCCACCTTTCAGGTGGTATCAGATTACCCTGGCCGGCCTTCAGCAAGAACCCTGTTAGGTCAGTTGAGCCAGAATTCCCCCTTGCCCCTAAGTTTTCCTCTTAGTAGTGTTATGTCCACTGACTCCCATCCTGGTCCCTGGCTATAAATTCCTGCTTTTCTTTGTTGTATTCAGTTGAGCCCAGTCTCTTTCCCCTACTACAAAACCCATTTGCAGTGGTCTGTACACCTACAACAATGGTCCTGGATAGAGTCTGTTGGACCCTTCTTTAATAAGTAATTTTTCTTTAACATTATTATGCAAATAAGCAGAGAGATTATAATTTCAAAAGCATACTGTTTAGAGCTGTAATCTCTTAAAATGGCCATACTACCTAAAGCAATCTACAGATTTAATACAATCCCTATCAAAATACCCATGACATTTTTCAGAGAACTAGAACAAATAATCCTAAAATTTATATGGAATAATAAAAGACCCAGAATTGCCAAAGCAATTCTGAGGAAAAAGAACAAAACTGGAGGCCTAACCCTCTCACACTTCAAATAATACTACAGAACTTCAGTAATCAAAACTGTGTGGTATTAGCACAAAAACAGACAAATGAATCAATGGAACAGAATAGAGCCCAGAAATAAACCCACACACCTAAAGTCAATCTTTGACAAAGGAGGCAAGAATATATATTGGAGGAAAGACAGTCTCTTCAGCAAGCGGTATTGTGGAAGCTGGACAGCCACATGTAAATCAATGAAGTTAGAACACACCCTCACACCACACACAAAAATAAACTCAAAATGGCTTAAAGACTTCAATATAGACAAGACATCATAAAACTCCGAGAAGAGAACATAGCCAAAACATTCTCTGAAATAAATCGTATCAATGTTTTCTTAGACTAGTCTCTGAAGGCAATAGAAATAAAAGCAAAAATAAACAAATGGGACCTAATCAAACTTATAAATTTTTGCACATAAAGGAAACCATAAACAAACTGAAAAGACAACCTATGGACTGCGAGAAAATACTTGCAAAGAATGCGACATACAAGGGCTTAATTTCCAAAATATACAAACATATCATACAACTAAATATCAAAAAAACACAATAAAAAAATGGGCAGAAGACCTAAATAAACATTTCTACAAAGAAGACATACAGATGGCCAATAACCACATGAAAAAAATGCTGAACATCACTATTAGAGAAATGCAAATCAAAACTACTAGGGAACAGACTGCTCTGCTTTATTTCAAAATGGTTCCTTTTCCCTTCCCACAGAAAGAAGCCACAGAGGGGTTTTCTCCAATATTTACTGGGAAAATCCGGTGGAGCTTCTGGTGGTAAATCTCACAATATTTTAGGGGACCTGTATGACTGGATCCCCCAGGATAATTTAACTCCAAGAGTCGTCCACACTAGGTCTCCAGTAATTCTCCAGTTATAGTTCAGGATTTCCTACCTCGATGCTGGTTTCTGCCATGGTTTCTGCTAGCAAGTCTCTGCTCAGGCTGGCAAGGAACGAAAACTGGCCTGCACTTGATTCTCTTCAGTTTAAGAAGTAGGTTTCTTGGAGGACCTTCAAGATGGCAGAGGAGTAAGATGTAGAGATCACCTTCCTCCCCACAAATACACTAAAAATACATCTACATGTGGAACAACTCCTACAGAACACCTACAGAATGTTGGCAGAAGACCTCAGACTTCCCAAAAGGCAAGAAACTCCCCATGTACCTGGTCGTGTGGCAGACAGGGTCTTGGTTCTCCAGCCAGATGTCAGGCCTGAGCCTCTGAGTGGGAGAGCTGAGTTCAGGACATTGGACTACGAGAGAGCTCCTGGTCCCATGTAATATCAGTAGGAAAGAGCTCTCCCAGAGGTCTCTGAATCAATGCTAAGACCTAGCTCCACTCAAAGACCAGCAAGCTCCAGTGCTGGACACCCCAGGCCAAACAACTAGCAAGACAGGAACACAACCCCACCCATTAGCAGAGAAGCTTCCTAAAATCATATTAAGTTCACAGACACCCCAAAAACCACCACCAGACACGGTCCTGCCCACCAGAAAGAAAAGACTCAGCCTCATCCACCAGAACACAGGCACCAGTCCGCTCAAGCAGGAAGCCTACACAACCCACTGAACCAACCTCACCCACTGGGGGCAGACACCAAAAACAACAGAAACTATGAACCTGCAGCCTGGGAAAATGAGACCACAAACACAGGAAGTTAAGCAAAATGAGAAGACAGAGGAACACACAGTAGATGAAGGAGCAAGGTAAAAAAACAGGTCAAATGAAGAGGAGATAGGCAGTCTACCTGAAAAAGAATTCAGAATAATGACAGTAAAGATAATCCAAAATCTTGGAAACAGAATGGAGAAAATACAAGAAACGTTTAACAAGGACCTGGAAGAACTAAAGAGCAAACGAACAATGATGAACAACACAATAAATGAAATTTAAAATTCTCTGGAAGGAATCAATAGCAGAATAACTGAGGCAGAAGAACCGATAAGTGACCAGGAAGATAAAATAGTGGAAATAACTATCACACAGCAGAATAAAGAAAAAAGAATGAAAAGAATTGAGGACAGTCTTAGAGACTTCTGGGACAACATCAAACTCACCAACATTTGAATTATAGGGGTCCCAGAAGAAGAAGAGAAAAAGAAAGGGACTGAGAAAATATTTGAAGAGATTATATTTGAAAACTTCCCTACTATGAGAAAGGAAATAGTCAATCAAGTCCAGGAAGTGCAGAAGGTCCCATACAGGATAAATCCAAGGACAAACACGCCAAGACACATACTACTCAAACTATCAAAAATTAAATACAAACGAAAAATATTAAAAGCAGCAAGGGAAAAACAACAAAAAACGTACAAGGGAATCCCCATAAGGGTAACAGCTGATCTTTCAGCAGAAACTCTGCAAGCCAGAAGGGAGTGGCAGGACATATTTAAAATGATGAAAGGGGAAAAGCTACAACCAAGATTACTCGACCCAGCAAGGATCTCATTCAGATTTGATGGAGAAATCAAAAGCTTTACAGACAAGCAAAAGGTAAGAGAATTCAGCACCATGAAACCAGCGTTACATCAAATGCTAAAGGAATTCTCTAGGCAGGAAACACAAGAGAAGGAAAAGACCTACAATAAGAAACTCAAAACAATTAAGAAAATGGTGATAGGAATATACATACCAATAAATACCTTAAATGTAAATGGATTAAATGCTCTGACCAAATTCACAGGCTGGCTGAATGGATACAAAAAAGAGACTCATATATATGCTGTCTACAAGAGACCCGCTTCAGACCTATGGACACATACTGTCTGAAAGTGAGGGGATGGAAAAAGGTATTCCATGCAAATGGAAATCAAAAGAAAGCTGGAGTAGCAATTCTCGTATCAGACAAAATAGACTTTAAAATAAAAACTATTACAAGAGACAAAGAAGGACACTACATAATGATCAAGGGATCAATCCAAGAAGAAGATATAACAATTGTAAATATTTATGCACCCAATATAGGAACACCTCAATACACAAGGCAAAAGCTAACAGCCATAAAAGGGGAAATAGACAGTAAAACAACCATAGCAGGGGACTTTAGCACCCCACTATCACCAATGGACAGATCAACCAAAATGAAAATAAATAAGGACACACAAGCTTTAAATGATACATTAAACAAGATGTACTTAAATGATATTTATAGGACATTCCATCCAAAAAACAACAGAATACACTTTCTTCTAAAGTGCTCGTGGAACATTCTCCAGGATAGATCAAACCTTGGGTGACAAATCAAGCCTTGGTAAGTTTAAGAAAATTCAAATCATATCAAGTATCATTTCTGACCACAACGCAATGAGACTAGATATCAAATACAGGAAAAACTGTAAAAAATACAAACACATGGAGGGTAAACAATACACTACAAAATAACCAAGAGATCACTGAAAATCAAACAGGAAATCAAAAAATACCAAGAAAGAAATGACAAGTAAAACACGACGACCCAAAGCCTATGGGATGCAGCATAAGCAGTTCTAAGAGGGAAGATTATAGCAATAGAATCCGACCTAAAGAAACAAGAAACATCTCAAATAAATGACCTAACACTACACCTAAAGCAAGTAGAGAAAGAACAACAACAAAAAAACCCCAAAGTTAGCAGAAGGAAAGAAATCATAAAGATCAGATCAGAAGTAAATGATAAAGAAATGCAGGAAACAATAGCAAAGATTAATAAAACTAAAAGCCGGTTATTTGAGAAGATAAACAAAATGGATAAACCATTAGCCAGACTCATCAGGAAAAAAAGGGAGGAGACTCAAATCACCAGAAATAGAAATGAAAAAGGAGAAGTAAAACTGACACTGCAGAAATACAAAGGATCATGAGAGATTACTACAAGCAACTATATGCCAGTAAAATGGACAACCTGGAAGAAATGGACAAATTCTTAGAAAAGCCCAACCTACCGAGACTGAACCAGGAAGAAATAGAAAATATAAACAGACCAATCACAAGCACTGAAATTGAAACTGTGATTAAAAATCTTCCAATAAAAAAGAGCCAAGGACCAGAAGGCTTCATAGGCAAATTCTATCAACGTTTAGAGAAGAACTAACACCTATCCTTCTCAAACTCTTCCAAAATATAGCAGAGGGAGGAACACTCCCAAACTCATTCTACGTGGCCAGCATCACCCTGATAACAAACCCAGACAAAGATGTTACAAAAAAAGAAAACTACAGGCCAATATCACTGATGAACACAGATGCAAAAATCCTCAACAAGATACTAGCAAACAGAATCCAACAGCACATTAAAAGGATCATACACCATGATCAAGTGGGGTTTATCCCAGGAATGCAAGGATTATTCAATATATGCAAATCAATCAATGTGATACACCATATTAACAAACGGAAGGAGAAAAACCATACAATCACCTCAATAGATGCAGAAAAGGCTTTCAAAAAAATTCAACACCCATTTATGATAAAACTCTCCAGAAAGTAGGCATAGAGGGAACTTACCTCAACATAATAAAGTCCATATATGACAAACTGACAGCCAACATCGTTCTCAATGGTGAAAAACTGAAACCATTTCCACTAAGATCAGGAACAAGACAAAGTTGCCCATCTTACCATTATTAGTCAACATAGTTTTGGAAGTTTTAGCCACAGCAATCAGAGAAGAAAAAGAAATAAAAGGAATCCAAATCAGAAAAAAAGTCAAACTGTCACTGTTTGCAGAGGACATGATACTATAAATAGAGAGTCCTAAAGATGCTACCAGAAAACTACCAGAGCTAATCAATGAATGTGGTAAAGTAGCAGGATACAAAATTAATGCACAGAAATCTCTTGCATTCCTATACACTAATGATGAAAAATCTGAGAGAGAATTTAAGGAAACACTCCCATTTATCACTGCAACAAAAAGAATAAAATACCTAGGAATAAACCTACCTAAGAAGATAAAAGACCTGTATGCAGAAAAGTATAAGACACTGATGAAAGAAATTAAAGATGATACAAACAGATGAAAAGATATACCATGTTCTTGGATTGGAAGAATCAACATTGTGAAAATGACTATACTACCCAAACCAATCTACCGATTCAATGCAATCCCTATCAGACTACCACTGGCATTTTTCACAGAACCAGAACAAAAAATTTCACAATTTGTATGGAAACACAAAAGACCTCGATTACCCAAAGCAATCTTGAGGAAGAAAAACGGAACTAGAGGAATCAGGCTCCCTGACTTCAGATTATACTACAAAACTACAGTAATCAAGAAAGTATGGTATCGGCACAAAAACAGAAATATAGATCAATGGTACAGGATAGAAAGCCCAGCAATAAACACACGCACTTATGGTCACCTTATTTTTGATAAAGGTGGCAAGAATATACAATGGAGAAAAGACAGCCTCTTCAATAAGTCATGCTGGGAAAACTGGACAGCTACATGTAAAAGAATGAAATTAGAACACTCCCTAACACCATACACAAAAATAAACTCAAAATGGATTAAAGACCTAAATGTAAGGCCAGACACTATGAAACTCTTAGGCAACTATAGGCAGAACACCCTATGACATAAATCACAGCAAGATCCTTTTTGACCCACCTCCTAGAGAAATGGAAATAAAAACAAAAATAAACAAATTGGACCTAATGAAACTTAAAAGCTTTTGCACAGCAAAGGAAACCATAAACAAGACAAAAAGACAACCCTTAAAATGGGAGAAAATATTTGCAAATGAAGCAACTGACAAAGGATTAATGTCCAAAATATACAAGCAGCTCATGCAGCTCAATATCAAAAAAACAAACAACCCAATCCAAAAATAGGCAGAAGACCTAAATAGACATTTCTCCAAAGAAGATATACAGACTGCCAACAAACACATGAAAGGATGCTCAACATCACTAACCATTAGAGAAATGCAAATCAAAACTACAATGAGATATCAACTCACACTGGTCAGAATAGCCATGATCAAAAAATATACAAAAATTAAATGCTGGAGATGTTGTGTAGAAAATGGAACCCTGTTGTGCTTTTGGTGGGAATGTAAATTGCCATTATGGAGAAAAGTGTGGCGGTTCCTTAAAAAACTAAAAATAGAACTACTATATAACCCAGCAATCCCACTACTGGGCATATACCCTGAGAAGACCATAATTCAAAAAGAGACATGTACCACAATGTTCACTGCAGCTCTATTTACAATAGCCAGGACATGGAAGCAATCTAAGTGTCCATCAATAGATGAATGGATAAAGAAGATGTGGCACAAATATACAATGGAATATTACTTAGCCATAAAAAGAATCAAAATTGAGTTATTTGTAGTGAGGTGGATGGACCTAGAGTCTGTCATACAGAGTGAAGTCAGAAAGAGAAAAACAACATATATACATGGAATATTTTGCCAACATGGAATATTTTGCCAACATATATACATGGAATCTAAAAAAAAATAGGTTCTGATGAACCTAGGGGCAGGACAGGAATAAAGACACAGGTGTAGAGAATGGACTTGAGGAAATGGGGTGGGAGGAAGGAGAAGATGGGATGAAGTGAGAGAGTAGCATTGATATGTACACAGTGCCAAATGTAAAATAGATTGCTAGTGGGAAGCAGCTGCATTGCACAGGGAGATCAGCTCCGTGCTTTGTGACCACCTAGAGGGGTGGGATAGGGAGTTTGGGAGGGAGGCACAAGAGGAAGGAGAAATGGGGATATATGTATACGTAGAGCTGATTCACTTTGTTATACAGCAGAAACTAACACAACATTGTAAAGCAATTGTACTCCAATAAAGATTTTTTAAAAAGAAATTAAGATTAAAAAAAATACAGATTATCAAGGGAAAGGGGCAATGTAGGAGTAGGGGATTAAGAGGTACAAACTATTAGGTTATCAGGTAAGCTACATGGGTATAGTATACAACACAGGGAATATAGCCAATATTTTATAATAACTATAAATGGAGTATAACCTTTAAAAATTATGAATCACTACATTGTATACCTGTAACTTATTGTACAGCAACTATACTTCAATAAAAATATAAAATTTAAAAAATAAAATATGACACAAATGAACTTATTTATGAAATGGGAATAGACTCAAAGATATAGAAAACAAATTTATGGTTACTAAAGTAGATAGCTGGCAGAGGCAGCGGAGACATAAATTAGGAGGTTGGGTTTAACAGATACACACTACTATACATAAAATAGGCAAACAACAAGGACCTACTGTATAGCACAGGTAACTATAGTCACTATCTTGTAAAAACCTATAATGGGAAAGAATTTGAAAAAGAATATAGACATAGATGTACATACACATATATATACACATATATATGAATCACTTTGCTGTACGCCAAAAACTATATATACCAAAAACTAACTATACCTTAATAAAAATAAAATAAAATACTTGTTTTTATATTTTTACTTGCTCAAACTTTGGTGAATAATAAATGTCTTAGCATGATCTACCCTTTTCTGCCCTTATGACATGTTTTGTTTTGCATTTTTACATTGAGTAGGATGGATTTCATGTAAATCACGTAAATTAATATATATTTGATGAATTTTTAATTCCAATAAGTATAGTTTTGCAAATTTTAAAAATTATATTCTGATGACTGCCTCTGGCTCATGAACACCTTCAAAGAGAGAAGATTCTTGATGTAGAGTCTATTTCACCGGCTGGTGAAAGACAGCTAGTATATAGGAGGTTACTTCTTATAATATCCAAATATAGTTTACGTTAAAGTGCTCAGTGTTATAGTCATAATATATTGTAAAAATCCTTTATTTTATTTATCCTATTTTAAGAAGTAGTGACTTAATTTAAGCTTAAATAGAAGTCTACGGTAAGAGTTATACAAGATAAAAACCTTCATTTGATAAACTGTTTGACATATTTTCCTTTATAATTACTTACCCATGGGAAAAATTCTCTGTAATACTTTATCCATCTCTAATGTAAGAGAGAAGCAGTTGGATAGCAAATTAGCTGTTCTGTCACAATACTGTCTGAGCAACCATGTAAACAAAGAAATCTGCTAATCAAAAGCAGTTTCTCATGAAACAAAGAAAGCAGCTAATTGAGAGCATCTGAGACTAAAATAAGATTAACTTCAAAATGAAAACCCTTCCAGCTTCTTGGAGTAAAGCTGTTGGGATAATATGAAAGCTTACAGCAGTTTAGAAGTGAAAATACTAGTAGAAATGCAATTTCTCACTTTGGCAAAATATTTTTACAAACTCCATAATTCACACTTTTTCTACTAAAAGTGCTTGATAACACATAAGACAATTAGAAAACTGGATCCCTCAGGGTCCGGAATAGAAGGGCATGTTATAAGCAAATGCACTGTAGAGCGAGCCTTCCATGGTCTGCATGGTGCGCCTTGCTGAAACGCCGCTTGTGCCTCAAGAGCAAAGGCAGGACATGCTCGTGGGCTCTGAATCTCCCCTTCTTCAGTGGAGGGAAGAAACAGTAACAGCAGGAGATTGTTAGGTGGGAAGAGGTCCAGGGTAGAAGATAAGCTTGAGTGCACAGGAGAATCAGAATGGACGAAGAAAGGGCAAGTGGCAGAAAGTCACGGCATACAGTGTGCTGAGTAAAGGTTATACGTTACAGTGTTTCCGAGAGACACACTTCACTGGGTAAAAGTAGAAAAATGGTTCTAAGATGTAACTCCATCGGAAGGAGGGATAAAAGTCAGTGCCACTTTCACCACATAGCACAGACACACAGAAAAAAAAATTCTAAACTGATAGAAACAGACATCTACCAAAATAGGACAAAGCCCAATAAAACAGAGATCTCAGAGCCTTTTGTTTCAGCTCGTGTAAAAAATGGTATGCTATATCAACTCTGTTTTTAATGAGATACATACACAGATACATTTTTAATGTATAGGAACATATATAATAAAAAATATAGAAAAGCACATTAATGTTTAAGTAACATACATACATGCATATATAGTACAATGTATAGGGATATAGGATACATAATAAATATATCCATATTATGTAATTAATATCATTACTAATAATTTATTAATAACATAATCAAATATGTAATATATCTGTAATTTATAATTATGGGTATAACTATATGTAGACAGGGCACAGTATTGAGCCAGATTATGCATATATATAAAATATGAATGTATGATGTAAACACAGAGTGGAAGTTAGATAGAACAGGTCCATTTTTCATACATAGGGCTAAAGTTTAATACACAGAGATAGAAGTTACTTTTCCATCTATAAAAAGACTGCCAAAAATTCATTCTTCGTATTCAAGGCACTTTCAGTTTTAAGCTCAATGTCTCTTCTGTTTGACCCCCAATTAAGCACACTTTCACGTCCATAGAACATTCCTGTGCCTACCATTCCTTTCTTCTCTGATCAGAGATGATCTGAGTCTTGCAGGACCTAATATATCATCCTGGTGGTGTTTTATCTCTGCTCTTAGGTATTCGGGGCCTTTCTCGCTATCTGTTATATCAGTACAAAGAACACAGAGTGGGTACTTCAGGGGAGGCTGACTCAGCCCACATCTGCATCATCCCCACTGATCCTCGTGATTCACATGCTTCCTCCAGCTTTTTCTAACCTGGTCTTTCCATAGTGCAGCCTCTGGCTTGAGATTTCCTTACCTGTGTCACAGTACCATGGAGCAGGCACATGGGTTCTTAACTCTTTGCTACCTTTGGAATCCCAAGAGAGACTGACTTCTGTGAATCTTCTGCTCTCTTCCCTACTTTGTTGGTCTGAGGACACCCATGATGAAGACCACACAGACCCTCCATCTGCAGAGACCTTCTGTGTCTTTACTCCTACTCTAAGTGGCTGCCTGTACTATGTTGCTACAGATCACTCAGCCAGGCTGCCTTTTCTGTGAGTTTCCAATAAGTGGAAAAAAAATCTCCTCTTTATTAAGATTCCCAGTGTTAACCATCTAGAGCTTTTTTTTTTTTTTTTTTTTTTTTTTTTTTTTTTTT
>NW_020173697.1:2987009-3007984 GCF_003031525.2 Neophocaena asiaeorientalis asiaeorientalis
CTCTTTGCTTTGAAAAATTTTTTATTTTTAATTAGTTTCCTTTTTTTTTTTTTTTTTTTTTTTTTTTTTTTTTTTTTTGCAGTACGCAAGCCTCTCACTGTTGTGGCCTCTCCCGTTGCGGAGCACAGGCTCCGGACGCACAGGCTCAGCGGCCATGGCTCACGGGCCCAGCCGATCCGCAGCATGTGGGATCTTCCCTGACCGGGGCATGAACCCGTGTCCCCTGCATCGGCAGGCGGACTCTCAACCACTGCGCCACCAGGGAAGCCCCATCTAGAGCTTTTAATCACCTCCAATACACATGTCAAATCTAAAAGAGGAAGCAGCAACCAGAGCCCCTCACTTCTGTCAACAATTCTCTGTTCTCCTTTTACAAAGCTCCTAACTCATCATTTCTGTCCAGTAAGAGGGACTAGCAGCTTTTTCTGTGTTAAGAAAACTACTCTATTATCACCAAGCATTCTCTCCAATTATATCATTACTGTGATAGGCTTTATATCTAGACATTACTGAGAACTGATTATTAAGTTGCAATGCATTTTTTCTGAATAAAAACAAACACAATAAAAAAACAGTAAGCCTGGAGAAAGGATTCTGGGAAGATGACAGAAAGCCCCAGGAAACTGTCTCCCCACCTAGTCATTAACTGACTGGCAAAATGTATCTGATTTAATTATTTTGGAACTCTGGAGCCTATCTAAGGCTTACAACTTCCAGGAGAAGGCGTGTATGATATATTACAGTTAGTTTTGGTCAGTTTCAGTTCCTGCCTCAGCCGCAGCTATCCAGTCCCCTGCCCCATGCAGGTGAAAGTGTTCATGGAGAAGCTTTCATGAAGCTTATGGGACCCAAGGTGGGCAACAGAACCTGTTCTCCAAACTTTGAGGATCTGTGTTCTACTGATGGTTGTTTCTGGTCACAGAGGTGTAGACACAAAATCAAGCTTCCACAACTGTGCCCCGACCCACTGTAGCAAAGCCCTCCCACTGTGGTGACTTCCATAGGATTTAAAAGGCTGCAGTCTTTCCTCCACCTTCATTTTTCTCTTTTGGGAATAAGGCATTAAAACTAGGATATTCAAAAGCAATTGCATATGCAGGAAAAATTAGAAAGTCACTGCACATACCCAGAGAAAGGCAGAGGGTCAGAAAAAATCTGAAAAGACCTTAAGTTTACACCTCAACTTGATTCTGACAGGCATCCTACAACAATTATATATTTTTATTTATATATTTATTAATAATTTTATTAATTATATAATTATATAAATTACTATATTATATAATTATATAAATTATTTTATTAATATATTTATTTATTTATTTTTTATTACAAATAAAATAATTTGTATTTTTTTTAAATGTAAATGCAGCAAACAATGGAAAATAGGAAGAATTTTATTTCAAGAGTTACCACAATATTAGGGTCAAATGTCCAGTATTTAACAAAAACTCAAAAGGCATACAAAGAAACAAGAAAGTATGGTCATTCAAAGGAAAAAAAACAAAACTGAAAAAGAAAAAACCCACACAACCAAAACTGTCAGAGAAAAAATAGATATGGCCGACCTACTAACCCAAAACTATAAAGCAATTGTATTCAAGATGCTCAAAGAACTAAAGGAAGAGTTAGATAAAGTCTAGAAAACTACGTATGAAAAAAATGCAAATTTTGATAAAGAGGTAGAAAATCTAAAAGCAATTCTAGAGCTGAAAGATACAGTAACTGAAACAAAAAATTCACTAAAAAGATTCAAAGGCAGATATAAGCAGGCAAAAGAAAGAATCAGTGAACTTGAAGAAAGAACAGTTGAGTCTAAGGAACAGAAAAAAGAAATTTAAGAAAAGTGAACAGAGGCTAAGGGACCTGTGGGAGAGCATCAAGCAGACAAACAGCCAGATTGTGAGAGTCCCAGAAAAAAAGACAGAGAAAAAGGCAGAGACTTTTTAAAGAAATTATGCTGAAAATGTCTAAAATTTGATGAAATGCTTAAATATAAACATCCAAGAAGCTCAACAAACAGGATAAACTCAAAGAGATCCACACCAAGCACATTACCATCAAACTGTCAAAAGCCAAAGGCAAAGAGAGAATCTTGAGAGCAAAAAGAGAGAAGTGACTCATTACATACAAGGGATCCTCAA
Organism: Neophocaena asiaeorientalis asiaeorientalis; assembly: GCF_003031525.2. Taxonomy (NCBI): domain Eukaryota; kingdom Metazoa; phylum Chordata; class Mammalia; order Artiodactyla; family Phocoenidae; genus Neophocaena; species Neophocaena asiaeorientalis. The sequence goes on from NW_020173697.1 coordinate 2,989,154, forward strand.
TAGGACTATCATCAAATTTCTCAGCAGACATTTCAGAAGCCAGAAGGCAGTAGGCGGATATACTCAAAGTGCAAAACAAAACAAAACAAAACCTATCAACCAAAAATCCTATATCTGTCAAACATTTCCTTCAACAGTAGAAAAGAAATACATGCCCAGATAAGCAAAAGCTGAAGGGCTTTGTTACCATTAGACCTGTCCTGCAAGAAATTCTAAGGGAAGTCCTACAGGATGAAATGTAAGGCAACTAGACAATAACTCAAAGACCTATGAAGAAATAAAGATCTTAGTAAAGTTAAATACATGGATAATTATAAAAGCTAGCATTCTTATAACTTTATTTTGTAACTCTACATTTTCTTCCTACATAATTTAAGAGATGAATGTGCTGAAGGAATTATTAAGTTTTGGGGCACATGATGTACAAAGATGTAATTTATCACATCAATAACTGAAAGGGGTGGAGACACAGCTGTAAGTAGAGTTTTTAATACATTATCAAAGTTACACTGATATACACTCAAAATAGAGTGTTATTACTTTAAGACAACAAATGCAATACTCATAATAACCACAAAGAAAACAGTTCTAAAATATATATAAAAAGAAATGAGAAGAAAAATTAAATGTTTCATTACACAAATTCAACTAAACACAGAAGAGATAGTAATGCAAAAAATGAGTGAGGAAAAAGCTATAAGGCACCTTATTAGTCTGTTGGGCTACTATAACAATGTATTATAGCCTAGGTAAATTATAAACAACAGAAATTTATTTATCACCATTTTAGAGGGTGGAAGTTTGAGACTGAAGTGCCATCATGACTGGGTTCTGCTGAGAACCCTCTTCCAGGTTACACACGACCAACTTCTGTTTTTATCTTCATCCTCACATGGCAGAAAGAGGGAGAGGAAGCAAGCTCTCTCATGACCCCTATAAAAGCATGAATCCCATTAATCAGGGTTCCACTCTCATGACCTCATCTAATCCTAATTACCTCCCAAAGACCCCACCTCCAAATACGAACACACTGAGGCACAGGGTTTCAACATATGAATTTTGTGGGGACACAAACGTTCAGTCCATAACAGACATTTAGAAAACAAAAAACACAATGACAGGTAGCTCCCTCCTTATCAGTAACTACTTCAAATGTAGCTGGATTAAACTCTCGAATCAAAAGACAGAAATTGGCAGAATGGATTAAAATACATGACCCAACTATATGCTGTCTACAGGAGATTCACTTTAGATCCAAAGACACAAATTGGCTGAAAGTGAAAGAATGGGAAAAGATATTCCATGCAAATAGAAACAAAAAAAGAGCAGGGGCGGCTATATGGTATCAGAAAAAACACACTTTAAATTTTAAACACAGGTTACAAGAGACAAACATGGACGTTATATTGTATAAAAGTTTCAATCCAGCAAGAAGATATTACACTTTTAAGCATTTACACACTAAAGAGATAACCAAATTATAGGAAGCAAAAACTGACAAAATTGAAGGGAGAAATAGATATTTCTACCACAATAGTTGAATACTTTAATACCCTACTCTCAGTGATGTACAGAACAATCAGGCAGATGATAAGTAAGGAAATACAGGACTTGAACAACACAATAAATCAACTAGATCTAACAGCTACAGACAGGACACTTACCCAATAACAGAATGCAGGCATACCTGGGAGACACTGCGAGTTCAATTCCAGAAAACCACAGCAAAATGAATCATACAAATATTTTGGTTTCCCAGTGCATAAAAAAGTTATGTTTAGGAAACACAAGCTTTAAATGATACATTAAACAAGATGGACTTAATTGATATTTATAGGACACTCCAACCAAAAACAACAGAATACACATTTTTCTCAAGTGCTCATGGAACATTCTCCAGGATAGATCATATCTTGGGTCACAAATCAAGCCTTGGTAAATTTAAGAAAACTGAAATTGTATCAAGTATCTTTTCTGACCACAACGCCATGAGACTAGATATCAATTACAGGAAAAGATCTGTAAAAAATACAAACACATGGAGGCTAAACAATACACTACTTAATAATGAAGTGATCACTGAAGAAATCAAAGAGGAAATAAAAAAATACCTAGAAACAAATGACAATGGAGACACAACGACCCAAAACCTATGGGATGCAGCAAAAGCAGTTCTAAGGGGGAAGTTTATAGCAATACAAGCCCACCTTAAGAAGCAGGAAACATCTCGAATAAACAACCTAACCTTGCACCTCAAGCAATTAGAGAAAGAAGAACATGTTTATACTATACTGTCATCTATGAAGTGTGCAGTAACATTAAGTCTAAAAAGATACAATGAATATACCTTAACTTAAAAATAATGCTGTTGGAAAAATGGTGCTGATAGACTTGCTCCATGCACGGTTGCCACAAACTTTCAGTTTCTAAAAACTGAAATATTTGTGCAGTGCAGTAAAGTGAAGCACAATAAAATGAGGTGGGCCTGTATACATTCTCCTCAAGTGCACATGGGACATGATTCAGGATAGACAATATGTTAGTTCATAAACTGTCAACAGACAGAAAATAATACATATCATACAAAGTATCTTCTCTGGAAAAAATGGGACAATGTTAAAAATCAGTAACAGAAAGAAAACTGGAAGATTCACAAATCTGTGGAAATTAAGCAACACATTCTTCAGCAACAAATGGATCAAAGAAGAAATCTCAAGGGAAATTTTAAAATATTTATAAATGAATGATGGTGAAAGCACTATCAAAACTATGGGAAAGACCAAAAGCAGTGCTAAGAAAGAAACTTACAGCTATAAACTCTTTCATTAAAAATCAAGAAAGATTGCAAATCAACAACCTAGTTATACAATTTAAGGAACCAGAAAAAGAACAAACAAAACCCAAACTGGTAGAAAGAAGGAAATAAGAAGAATTACAGCATAGATAAATAAAAGAAAGAACAGAAAAAAAGGAGAGGAAAAAATAAAATTGGTTCTTCAAAAGGATCAACAAAATTGACAAACTTTGCTAGCCTGACTAAGAAAAAAAAGAGAGATGACTTAAATTACTACAATCAGAAAAGAAAGTAGGGACATTACTACTGATCCTTCAGAAATAAAACAGGATTATAAAAAAGTATTGATACTATGAATAATTGTATGTCAAAAAAGTGCATAACCTAGATGAAAGGGACACATTTCTAGAAACACAAAACCTACCAAGACTGAAACACAAAGAAATAGAAAATATAAACAGATCTATCACAAGTAAAGAGACTGAATCAGTAATCAAATCTCTCCTGACAATAAAAAGGTTTAATCCTGATGACTTCACAGGTAAATTCTATTAAATATTCAAACAAGAACTAATGCCAATTATTTTCAAAATTTTCCCCAAAACGTGAAAAGCAGGCAATACTTCTATGAAGCCAAAACTACCCTGATACCAAAGTCAGACAAAGACATTACAAGAAAAGAAAATTACAGGGTAACATCATTAATTAACATAGATGCAAAATTCCCAACCAAAGCCTAGAAAACAAAATTCAACAGCATATTTTAAGGATTAGACAACTTGATCAAGTGGGATTTATTCCTAGAATGCAAGGTTGGTTCAACATATGAAAAATGATCACTGTAATATGCCACATTAGCAGATTGAAGGAAAAACCCACATGATCACCTCAACTGATGGAGAAAAGGCATTGACAAATTTCAACACTCTGATGATAAAAACACTCAATAAATTAGGAATAGAAGGAAACTACCTCAACATACTAAAAGTCGTTTATGAAAAAACCCACAGTGAATATCATACTGTGTTGAAAGACTAGAAGCTTTTCCCCAAAGATCAGGAAAAGGCAACAATGCCTACTTTCACCATTTCTATTCAACATATTACTGGAAGTTCTAGCCAGAGCAATAAGGCAAGAAAAAGAAATAAAAGTCATCAAAATTGGAAAGGAAGAATTAAAATTATCTCTGTTTGCATATGACATAGTCTTATATGGAGCAAACCACAGAGAATCCACAAAAAACTGTAAAAACTAATAAAAAATTCAGCAAAGTAGCAAGATATGGAAACAAGACACAAAAATCATTTGTATGTCTATACATTAAGGATGAACAATCTAAAAGGGAAATTAAGGAAACAATCACATTTACAATAGCACCACAAATAACAAAATTCTTAGGAATTAGCTAAAGAGGTGACAGACTTTACAATGAAAGCTAAAAAAACATTGCCTAAAATATTAAGGAAGATATAAATACATGGAAAAACATCTTAGTTCACAGATTGGAAGATGTAAAATGGAAAGATATCAATACTGCCCAAAGTGAGCTACAGATTCAATGCAATCTCTAGAAAAATCTCAAGGACATTTTTGCAGAAATAGAAAAATCCATCCTATAATTTATATGGAACCTCAATGGATCCTGAGTAGACAAAATAATCCTGACAAAGAAAAGCAAAGTCAGAGGACTAACAGTTTTCGATTTCAATACTTCTTACAAACCTACAGTAATCAAAAGAGTGTAATACTGGCAGAAAGACAGATATAAAGTCCACTGTAATAAAGTGAAGAGGACAGAAATAAACCATCACACATATGGCCAAGTGATTGCCAGCAAGAGCACCAAGATCATGTAACGGGGAAAGGACAGTATTTTCAACAAATGGTGCCAAGACAACTGGTATCTATATGCAAAGAATGAAATTAGACTCTTACCTAACACTATATACAAAAATTATCTCAAAATGTATTAAATCTCTAAACATAAGTGATAAAACTATAAAAGTCTTAGAAGAAAACATTAAAGGAAAAAACTTCATGACACTGGATTTAGGAATGATTTATTGGCTATGAAACCAGAGGCACAGGCAACAACAACAGAACATAGACAAATAGGAGTTCATGAGAATTTAAAAAATTTGTACATCAGAAGACACTGTTAACAGACTGAAAAGGCAATCGCTGAAATGGGAGAAAATATCTACAGATCATATATCTGATAAGGGATGAATATCCAGAATATGTAGAAAACTCCTAAAACTTAACAACAACAAAACAACCCATTTCAAAGACAGGCAAAAGACTTCAATAGGCATTTCTCCAAAGAAGATGCATGAATGTCCAATAAGCACATGCTAAGATGCTCATCATCACTAATCATTAAGGAAATGCATAAAAAACACAATAAGATACCATCTCACACCCATTAGGATTACTACTATCAAAAAAAATAAGTGTTTGCAAGAACGTGGAAAAACTGGAGCCCTTGTGCACTGCTGAAGTATAAAATTATATAGTTACTGTGGAAAACTGTAGGGTGGCTCCCAAGAAAATTAAAAATAGAGTTACCATATGATCCAGCAATTCCAATTCTGGGTACATACCCAAATGAATTGAAAATAGAGACTCAATTATATTTCACGTACATACATACATGAACTATAATTCAGCCTTGAAAGGAAGGAAATACTTACCTAGGCTACAACAATATGAGAACATTATGCTAAGTGAAGGGAGCCAGTCACAAAAAGACAAATAATATATAGTTTCACTTACATGAGATATCTAGAGTAGTCAAAATCATAGAGACAAAGTAGAATGGCGGTATCCAGGGGTTGCAGGGGGTAATTGGGAGTTACTATTTACTAGGTATAAAGTTTCAGTTTTAAAAGATGAAAAGAGTTCTGGAGATGGATGGTGATGACGGTTACACAACAGTATAAATGCAATTAATATCACTGAATGGTACAGTTAGAAATAGTTAAGATGGTAAATGTTACCATAATAAAAAAAACTGAAAAAAAAATTTAGACTGGGTATACTTGTTTGCTGTTCCAACTCTTGACTCTATCCATGGAACAGAATTTTACATCCCTCCCTTTCGCCATGCGAGACTGCAATGCCTTCTCACTTTAATTCTGGGCTCAGCATCAAGACTGGCTTTGTGCATTGGGACTTCTGCAGATGTAATGCAAGCAAAATTCTGAAAAGTGCTCATGTAGTTAAGCTTGCTCCTATACTTCTGTCATCACCGTAAGAAGAACACGGCTGGACAAGCCTGACGGCCCTCGGGGTATAAGAGAGAAACATGGAGCAGAGCTGTCCCAGAAGAGTACCCTCAACTAGGCTCAGCCCAGAGCTGCTGGCCCCATTTAACGCTAAGAAGTATGAACTAAACAAATGCTTTTTGTTGCATGTCACTGAGACTGTGTGTGTGTTTAATGCAGAACTGCTGTGGTCTATCTAGAACCGCTGATCCTCATCTAATCTGAAGACATGTGGGTGAGTCTAGCTGAGTGTAGCAGAGTCATCGGGCCCCAAGGCATCCTCAGTCTGCCCGTCTCCAGCAAACCGTTCCACGTCTGAGCAAACTGATGCTTACTGTTTTACGCCACTGATTAGTAGTTGTTCGCACATAGAATCATCGTGGCAAAAATGAACTGATTCACAAATAAAAAATAAAAACATTTTCTCACTCTCGTGCCCAGCTCTTGCGAATAAAAATAACATGAATTTTAGATTATATTCTCTCTACTGTGGTTAAAAATATCAGTTAAAAATAACTACTTTGAAACCTAAAGCAAGCTATGTCTCTCCTCTTCTGGGCTTCACAGGGTACCACAGACTGAATGAAGGCCACAGGGCACGACGTAGGGCCAAAGCTCCTGCTGTAATTAACTCACATTACTTTAGATCCACATCTAAACATAGTGGCAGATCAGTATGAGATAATAATCATAAGACTCTTAGTAGTATTTCTTTCTGTCCACAAATTGCTTCCAGCCTATGGGCAGGAAGGCCTGTACATATGCTCTGGATTTCAGCTTCTTTACCTAGGAAAATCCTCCCTCATCTTCAGTACATATATAACCTGAGGAATCCTGCATACACGAGGCTGATAAATACTACTGTGAGAGCACTCTGTATTTTACCTGTACAGTACTGCTCTCAGTCACATTAATTCTGTAGTCTCTGCTTAATGTCAGTCCCTTTTGTTAGAACATAAACTCCATGAAGGCAGAGTGTTTCTTCTGAGTAGCTGATGCCGAGTGATATTTTTATTGTTGTGTAGGTGAATGAATTGATGAACGAATGAATGCTTGAATTTTCTAAGCCTCAAGAAGAGTTATGATATTTAGTTATATGCAAATGACCCACTGGTTTCTATCTATAATTATTCTCAAACACATATTCTGGCCTCAAAAATGTCCTGGCCCTCAGCTTTTACTAACTCTATTTTAATGCACTTAGGAGGGGACCCAGTCTGAAATACTCAGTTACCAATAATACTCTGTACCAAATTTTTTTCAAACTTGTAAAAAACCTTTTAGATCAGATATATACATATATATATGAACCATGCACATCACCAAGTCTCCACATCTCTCCATAATTAAAAGTCACAATTTGGGGGATTTCACTTACATCATGCTTTGCTATTTTTCTCCTAAATAACAACCAGTTGCCCACTAGAACTTAGAATGCTAACTCAGTGACATTAATCTTTGGTCACTAGGTGATGTCATTGTTAAAACGCAAATGTCCTTTAATGATTGCTATTTTAAACTCTAAGACTTGTCTTATTTATACCTTATTTGTTACTTTAATCCATTATTCGTAAAGACTTGAAGAGAAGTGTTATGCATTTCATACATCAATGTTACTATTGGATAATGGATACTACTTAAGCTATCTGAATTTTGTCTACGTCTATAAGGACATGTTTTTAAATAGGGAAGCAAAGGAGGATCATGAAGGCATGGGTGACCGGAAGGTGCAGGGGGGCCTCCTCTAAGGTGGCTGATCAGAGGAATATGTATGCAGAAAGCGGGGCCTGGAAGCCTGAAATGTGGTTGTAATTTTACACTCCAGTTCTACTCATAAGCTTTCCTTCAAGTCCCAGTCAGAAAGCTCTTAGAATTAGAGAGGCTCATGTGCTCAATCCAAGGGTTTCATTAAAATACAATACGGCATATAGCAATTTAATAGGACATTTGAGATAAAGAAAGGCCCAGTTCCCTGAGGAATAAAGAATAATCCTGGAACTTCGCTGGCAGGGAATCTCCTAGGCAGCCCACATATGCACTCTACGAATGAGAAGGGCAAACCAATAGACTCAGATGACTTTTTAAAACAGAGAAAATGAATTCTAAGTGCTTAAAGCCATCTAGAACCAAGTGAAAAAAAGAATGGGAGCAACTAATATGAATCCATCCTGTTACCAGAAATTGATTAACAATGATATTGCTGGAAGAAAGGCTTTTTCGGTATCTTATATGGTTATAATAATACAGCCTGATCTTCTACAGTGAGAAATTGTTTTCCTCCATGACTTTTTCTCAGTATTACACTTTATTATATGTTGAACTTCTTAGGGTACAAAGAAAATGCCATCAACTCAATCCATTACTGTAGTCAATAAGAAATTCATCACTTTTTAAATGATTATTTCAATAATTCATGCTATAGGTATTTCTGTGGTTTCTGTGAACCACTGAAGTAATATTTTTTAGCTTCAGTACGTACCAAATAAGCTACTTTTTTTTCTGAATACAATTTCATAAAGTTTCCATCTAGATAAGATAGGCTATTCATATAAAACATAAGAATTTTAAAGCATCATAATGAATTTCCTTTTACCTTACCAGTGGCCCATGAGACATATAGAGGGGATAAACTAGGAGGAGAGGCAGAACACTATTAAAGGAGAACTTCGAGGAAATCTCTACTTGGGTTTTGGGAAGATGCCTGTTTGAATTACATCGGGCTGAAATAAAAGAAGATTTTTAATCATTCATTCTTATGGATAATATATAAGCAGGATATACTGTTTTTCTATAATAATTAATATGCCAAAGATGTATTTATATAGTAAAGGTTTACCTGAAAGCAGGAAATCAGCCGCTCCAAACACAGTGCACGCAAAGGCACGTGTTAGACTGATGTGTTCAATCACCAACTTAGAAATTTTCAAAGTGTGCAATTCCCTGCATGCTCCTACCTTGTGCTGCTACACTGTCCTGCTCATGCTAGGTAAGACAATAGTTATTTCACTTTTTAGAAGAGCATTTTATAGTCAGCTTTCATACCCACAGAAATTATAGTATTGACAGCTAGGTTTGCCTAAGTCTCATTTCACCTCACTTTTCAGTAGACAGAAGAAAAAAATTGACTTGGATATTAAAAGTTGGGAATAAAAGGAGAGAAATTAATACCTCAGGGAAGCCGTTATAAAAACCTATTATATACATATTTTTTCCTGGTTGAATCTAGTCATTTTCTTTCTCTTTCTTCTAATGCTTCCTTAGCCTACCACAAAACTTTAACACAAGACTTTATATGTAATTAAGCATATGCAGGCATTCTGATGTGTATTTGGCTTTTCAGGATGGCAGGTGGAAAAGAAATCAAAAACCCTGAAGCTCATGCTCTCAAGGACGTCTTGGAGAATTCTTTTGTCCAGAAAGCACACAGCAGGGAACCATATCTCTTCTGCATCCTTATTCTCTTGTTCTCTTGCCAATAATGTGTCCATTCCTCCTCCAAAAGCCTCAAGGTAGCCAAATTTACAGATGAGCTCTTTTCTGAATGATATCCTTGGCTCCTTTCAAACTACAGTTTCCTGAACTTAGACCTTACTCTATGCATGGCTGTCTACAGTGTTTGGATCTCTGCTTTTCTCTCTCTCAATTTCTTCCCCCCCACTCCCGTCTCTATCTCTGTCTCTGTCTCTCTCTCTCTCTCTCCCACACACACACACACACACACACACACACACACACACACACACACACACACACACACACACATATACACACACACACACATTCTTGGATTTGACCAAGGAATCATCTGTCCATGGCTCTACCTGTTCATCTCTGACCCAAAGCTTCCACTTCGCCTGCTGTCATTGTTTCCCTACTAGGCCTTCTTGTGCTATAACTCCATGGCTTTTACTTCAAATTACAGCCATTCCCTGGCATGGCATCCACTGTGGCAGGCACTCTTTCGTGATCCTCATTGTTTCTGGTTCCTCTTGTTTGGGGAAGTAGAACAGTTTCTTTTTAGTGAAAAGAAAGCTTAATAACCATATTATTTTCTATCCCGATCAAGTTAATTGTCCCTTTTGACCTGAAATCGGGGTAGGGGTGGGGCTGGGATGGCCAAACACAGGACTGAAGTTTGAAGGTCACCACTGCCTAAACATAATACCGCAATGCTTCAGCCATCAGGTGAGGGCTGGGAAGCAGCACTTTTACTGTGAGCTGAAGTGGGTCAACCATAAGTAGTATGTGTAAGGGGGAGAAAGGCCACCCCAAAGCATGACTTCCAATGGTGTGGTTGTGCAGGGAAGTCAGTGCATAAGCTGCAGAGTCCTGGCTATTGCGATCAGAGATAAAGTGGATATTTCTGATCTATGGCTACAGGCTGATTGTGAGGGAGAAAAGAGAACTTCCAAGACTGTCAGGTTCTACCAACACTGACTGCAGTTTCCAATCTAAGAAAAAACTTTAAAAATAGTACAATAATTGTATCAGCAACTTCCATGCAGAAAGGCCACTATAAAAAGTTCAAAAGTGGAATCTTAAACAGAAAAAAATCAACATACATTCCACAGTTATATTCACTTTCTAATTGTTTCAAATTAAGGAAAATAAATATATTTCTAAATAATTATTCATAAAATAAGCCATAATCCTATCAACATGGCTGCACATGCATTGTACAGGAAAGATTTGTATACATAAAAAACTGGATGACATTTTTTTTTAATTTAATAGGATTAAGAAATACTTTTTAGCACTTGATATGTGATGTATCTTAATAACAACTGAGTTTAAAATGATCAGTATCTCTTCATTTATTTAATTTCATCAGTTTTATTGATTTGTCCATTCAAGTTTTCTTCCTCAACTGCAATCATTTCTGAAAAATATATCCACGATATGCCGCAAAACCACAGGTTCAAAGCACATAATATGGGGCACTTAAATAGAAAAATCCTCATCTATAGAAAGGCTCTACAGCAACTGCCTCTCATTTAAGATTGACATGCACTTAATAGAGTCCAAGAAGTAACTCTCTGTAAACAAATGATGATTTTAACTGCAATTTCAAAAGGCATAACATAAGTGTATTTGGAATATCAGAAGGAGAAAAGAGAAATTACAGAAGAAATATTTAAATCACTAATGGCCAAGAGCTCCCCAAATTAATGAGACAACCAACCAGAGACCCAGGAAGTTCAGAGGACAGCAGAATAAATAACAACAACAACAAAACTGCACCTAGGCATGCCATATTCAAATTGTAGAAAACCCAACACAAATGAACACCCAGAAAAGGCCAAAGGAAAAACACACCTTAATTTTAAAGGAACAAGGATAAGAATCTAAGACTTCTTACTAGAAAGCATGAAGGAAAGAAGACATTCAAGTGAAATATTTAAAATACTGAAATTTAAAACACCAATGCAGAATTCTATAGCAGGTAAAATTATCTTTCAGAAATAATAATCACTTTATGAGAAAATCTGAAAATGAGGGAATTCATGATTAGCATACCTGTTGGGGAAAAATTGTTAAAAGAAGTTCTCAGTGAGAAAAAAAATAATATAGGACAGAAACCGGGATCTACATAAGGAAAGGGAAAGCACTGGATATGGTAAGATAAATATTTTTATATTCTTAATCAATCTAACAAATGACAGTTTGTTTACCCCTGTTATAAGGAAACTGCACCACAGAAGGTGTGGCAGAGTTATTTGAAGCAGACATAGATTAGTTCAATATGCACTATTATAAACCCTAGGGCAAACACTGAAACAAAACAAAACAAAGCAAGAGATATATAATTGATATACTAGGGAGAAGATAAAAAGGAAACATAGAAAATGCTCAATTAAACCAGAGAAAGCAGCAAAAAAGGGGGAAAAGAACCAAAGAACAAATGCAATGCAAAGAAAGCAGTTAAACACACAGTAGATATTAATCAACTATACAAATAATCACTTTGAACGTCAACAGTCTCAATACACCAAATAAAGGCAGAAATATTTCAACTGTATATAAAAAAAGACCCAACTATATATTATCTAATAGAAACTCAGTGTAAATACTGAAACTGAGCAGAACCCTGAAGGGCCTTCCTGGTTGCAGACCCCTCCCTGTTGCCCCATCTCTCACCTTTAGAAAAAAGAAAATCAATCTTAGTTTCCCTGGCCTCCAAATGTCAGAAAACGTACTCAAGTAGTTAATCATTTAAGAAGGGGCAAAAGCAAGAACTAAGAAAAGGCGGTCAAGCAAGGAAGGAGATGACAACTTAGGCAAGAAGTAAAACTGAAAGATGGGGATAAGGCCCTAGTTGTCCTTGAGAAAAACTGTTAACAATGTCTGACACACATTTTTAAGTTGTTTCTTACAGAACCCAGACCCCCCACCAGATGGAAACTGCTGACCCTAAACCCTTAGAACCTAGAATGGCTGGAGCCAGAAAACTGATGACTGAGATTCCTGAAACACCAACCCTATCACCTCGCCACCTACCAGTCAGAACATTTCCCATGAGCTGATCATGCACTCTACAATGCTCACCCCTAACACTCCTTTAAACGTTTCCTTGAAAGTCACTGGGGAGTTAATGTCTTTTAAGAATTAGCTGCCCATTCCCCTTGCTTGGTGCCCTGCAAATAAACACTTTCCTTCATCACAACCCAGTGTCAGCAGATTGGATTTGCTGTACTTTGGGTGAGTGGACCGGAGTTTGGTCCATTAACAGTATGAAGATACAGATGATTCAAAATAAAAGGATTAAGAAGTATATACCATTCTAACACTAATCATAAGAAAGCTGAAATAACTATATTAACATCACACAAAGAAGACTTCAGATCAAGGAAAGTTATCAGGGTTAAAAAAGGGCATTGAATAATGATAAAAAGGTCAATGCTACAGAAAAAAAAAATCCTAAACTTGTGTGCACCTAACAACAAAGCATCAAAATATGTAAGACGAAAGCTGCTGCAACTAAAGGGATAATAGACAAATCCACCTAAATATTTAGAAATTCACCATCACTCAGTAATTGATAGATCAAGCAGGGAGGATACAGTTGAATTGAACATCACTAGGAATGAATGTGATCTATCTGACATAGAATATTCCACACAACAACAGAATACACATTTTTTTTCATGTTCATATAGATTCTTCATGAAGATAGAACATATTCTGGCCATAAAACACACCTTAATTATTTTAAAAGAATAGAAATTATACATTATGTTTTCAGAATACAGAGTAATTAAAAGCCAATAAGAGAGAGAGCTATAAAATCCCCAATATTTGGAAATTAAACTCTTCATTTCTGAATTTTAAAAAATTTCAAAGACATCACAAGATAAACAAACTTAGTTTAAAGTACATGAAAATGAAAATATAACTTACCAAAATTTGAACAATGCATTGAAAGCCAAATTTAGAGGGAAATTTATGTGTTAAAGTATATATTTGAAAATAAGAAAGATCTCAAAGAACCTAAGCTTCAACCTTTGGAAACTAGATAAAGAAGAGCAATGTAAACCTAAAGCAAGTATGAGAAAAGAAACAGTAAGAATCAGAGCAGTGGTGGAGATGCAAATTGGTATAATCGCTATGGAAAACAGTATGGACGTTTCTCAAAAAATTAAAAATAGAACTACCAATGTATGGTAGCAAATCCACTTCTGGGAATATAACGGAAGGGAACAAAATCACTATCTGAAAGTGATAACTTCACCCCTGTGTTCTTTGCAGCACTATTTATAATAGCCAAGACAGGGAAACAACGTAAGTGTCCATCAGTGGATGAATGGATAAAGAAAATATATAATAATATCCATGTATATATAGATATTATTCAGCTATAAAGAAGAAGGAAATCCTGCCATTTGTGACAACATGGGTGGAACTTGAGAGCGTTATGCTAAGTGAAATGAGTCTGACAGAGAAAGACAATTACTATATGATCTCACTTACACGTGAAATTAAAAAAAATAAACATATTAACAGAGAACAGATTTTTGCTTGCTAGAATGGATCATGGGGGGATGGAGGAAAGAGGTGAAGGGATCAAAACGTTCAAACTTCCAGTTAAAAGATTATTAAGTCTTGAGCATATAATGTACAGTATAGTGACTACAATTAACAATATCGTATACCTGAAAGTTGCTAAGAGAGTAGATCTTAAAATTCTCATCACAAGAAAAAAATTCTAACTATGTGAGGTGATGCATGTCAACTTATTGTGATAATTATTTTTCAATATATACATAAATCATTACATTGTATACCTTAAACTAATACAATGTTCTATGCCAATTATATCTGAATAGAACAGAAAAATGTAAAAAAAAGAAAATTAGAGAAGAAATGAATGAAATTGAAAACAAGAAAACAATATAGACAACTGATGAAACAAAATCTGTTTCTTTGAAAAGATCAATAATATTGAAATAACTTTAGCCAGGCTAACTTAGAGAAAGAAAGGTCACAAATAAAGAATAAAAATGAAAGCAGGGTTATTACTACGGATCCCACAGACATTAAAATGATTAAAAAAGGACACTATGAATAACTCAATGCCTACAAATTTGATTACTTTGATGAAATGGATCAATTTCCTGAAAGATACAACCTACCACAACTTACACAAGGAGGAACGGATCACTGAAATAGGTATATACTAATTAAAGGAATGGAAAAAATAATTGATAACCTTTCCAAAAAAGGCAAGAAGCCAATATGGATTCAGCTGTGAACAGTCCCAAACATTTATGAAATGAATGTTATCAATTTTCCACAACACTTCCCAGAAAATAGAAACAGAGGAAATACTCCTTAAGTCATTTTATAAGGCCAGAGCTCCCAGAATAATAAATTCTGATAAACACATCATAAGAAATGAAAACTACAGACCAATATATCTCATGAACACAGATGCAAAAGTCTTCAACAACATATTAGGAAATCAATTCTATAATGTATAAAAAGGATTATCAACACCTAGGTTTTTAATCTAGGTGTGCAAGTTTGCCTAAATTTGATGTTTTGCTTAAGTTTACTTAAATCTTTCAATATTATGCACCAAAACCCAAACAAAGGATAAACTGACACAGAAAGATTATTTGACAAAATTCCAACATCCATTTGTGATAAAGATACTCAGAAAACTAGGATTATAAGGCAACATCTTCAACTTGTTAAAGAATCAATGCAAAAATCCTAGCAGCTAACATTATAATTAATGGTGAGAAACTGGATACTTGTCTCCTAAAATTTAAAACAAGGCAAGAGTATCCTTTCTCACCATCCTGACTCAACCTCTTACTGGAAGTACTAGCTAATGCAATAAAAAAAAAAAAGAAAATGAAATAAATACAAATTGAAAAGAAAGGATGACTGTATTTAAAATGACATTAATGTCTACATAGAAAATACGAAGAATATTAAAAAATACTCCAGGAAATAACAAACGTTTATACTAAGCTAACAGGACACACGGTTGATCAACAAAACTCAATTGCATTTCTATACATCATCAATAAACAACTGGAACTTGAATTTAACAATAGCATGTACAATACATAAAAAATGAAATACATTCACATACAGCTACAAAATAGGTGCAGAATCTATATGCAGAAAATCACAAACACTAATGAAAGAAATAAAAAATCTAAATAGATAAATGAATTGGAAGACTCAAGTAAACTGATAAGCTGTCAGTTCTTCCCTACTTGATGTATTCAATACAATCCTAACAAAAATTCTTAGGAAGCTATTTTGTAAGTATGAACAAAATGACTGAAAAGCGTATATGGAAAGGTAAAAGGCAATACCAAAGAAGAACAATGAAGGAAAAAAAGACTCACACTATCTGATTCTAAAACTTACTATGACTCTACAATAATCAAGACAGTATGGTATCAATGTAAGTACAAATATATATATATATATGGAACAGAATAGAGAACAAAGCAACAGACCCACCAAATATAGTGAACTTTTATACTTGACAAAGAAGCAATGCCCAATCAACAGAAAAAAGATGATCTTTTTAAAAAAAATTTTGCTGAAATAACTAGATATATAGCAGATGTTATAGAAAGAAAGAAACTAGACACAGACCTTAAAACTTTCACAAAAATTAACTTAAAATGTGTGATATACCACAATGTCAAGTGCAAAATTATAAAACTTCTAGAAGAAAATCCAAGAGAAAATCTATGGGACCTGGGTTTGCTGATGGGATTTTAGATTCAATAAAAAATTCAACCCATGGAAAAAAGATGACAGATATTATTCAATTTAAAAACTTTTTACTCTGTAAAAAAGATAATATTAAGAGAATGAAATGACACGTCACAGACTGAGAGAAAATTGTGCAAAACACGTATCTCATAAAGTATTTGTATCTAAAGTATTCAAATATCTCTTAAAACTCAAAATAAGAAAATAAACAACCAATTAAAAATGAGTTTCATTCTTTTACATGTAGCTGTCCAGTTTTCCCAGCACCACTTATTGAAGAGACTGTCTTTTCTCCATTGTATATTCTTGCCTCCTTTGTCATAGATTAATTGGTCAGAGTTGTGTTGGTTTGCTTCTGGGCTTTCTATCCTGTTCCATTGATCTTTATTTCTGTTTTTGTGCCAGTACCATACTGCTTTGATTACTGTAGCTTTGTAGTATAGTCTGAAGTCAGAGAGCCTGATTCCTCCAGCTCTATTTTGTTTTTCTCAAGACTGCTTTGGCTATTTGGGGTCTTTTGTGTTTCCATACAAATTAAAAATATATATATTGTTCTAGTTCTGTGGAAAATGCCATTGGTAATTTCATAGGGATTGCACTGCCTCTGTAGATTGCTTTGGGTAGTATGGAACTATACTCAAGATTTTGTAATAACCTATAAGGGAAAAGAATCTGAAAAACAAATAGATATATACGTATGTATAACTGAATCACTTTGCTGTATATTTGAAACTGACACCACATTGTAACTCAACTATATGTCAATAAAAATATAAATAACTGAATAAATTTTTTAAATGAGCAAAACTCTGAACATACACCACACCTAAGGATACAGACAAATGTCAAAAAAGCATGAAAGATACTTAACATTTATCATTAGGAAACTACCAATTATGAGATATCAGTACAACCTTGTTAAAAATAATTAAAATCCAAAAATCTGACAATATCAAATACTCACAAAGATCTGGAGCAACAGGAAATCTCATTTTTTGCTAGAGGGATTCGAAAACTGTAAAGCCACTTTGAAAGGCATTTTGTCCCTAACAATTGATGTAGATACTCTTTCCTCGAGTAGATAGAGCATAACTCCACACTCCCTCAGTGTGGGATTCACATAATGACTTCCCTCCAAAGAATATACCATGTAAAGAGGGAACGAAAGTATTAGATTACAGTGGAGAAATCTAACTTGAGGAAAGCCAGGTGATCAAGCTTATCATCAACAGTGATAAGTCACGTTGATAGTAATGTATCCCTGATGTGATGAAAATGGCACTTTAGCTCTATGGTCTTCCTCCCAAACAGACAGAGCTCCAGTCTAATTATGAGAAGAACAGCAGACAAATCCAAATATAAAGATAGCATCAAAAACAAGAAAAGTCTATGGAAACTGGAACAGTCAAGAGGAGACCAACGAGACACGGTACCTAAATTTCATGTGGTACCTGGATGGGATCCTGGAAGGTAAAAAGGATATTTTTTAAAATAAGGAGATTTGAATACAGGTATGGGAAATAATGGGGTGAACTATATATATATATATATATATATATATATCTCTGCCCTTGGTTCCTGGCACAGAGCTCCTAAAACCCTAGTAAATTCCTAAGTGATAAGAACACTAAGAGCACCTTTTATTCTAATATTTGGTCTTACACCTGGGTTCCTGACACCAAGCTCCTAAATCTCTTGGAATTTCCTGGGTGATAAGTCTTTTTTTCTAATGAGGCAAATCTAGGTCAGCTCCTGGAAGGCTCCTGGATGAGGGCTGGACACCAAAAAGACCAAGCCGTGATTAGATGCTTGGACTTTTCAGCCCCACCCACCTCTCTCTAGAGGAAAGAGGCGTGAGAAATGAAGTTAATAACTGATCATGCCTAGTGATGAAACCTCCATAAGTTCCCAACTCTCTGGGGTTCAGAGAGTTTCCAGACTGGTGAACAACTTTTTTGCAATTAAGCGGGACTAACAAGATCCTATGAAAAAATTCCTGAAAAATACAACTTACCAAAGCTGGCCCCAAACGATATAGAAAATCTGAATAGTCTTACCTTTCCAAAGAGACTGAAATAATAGTTAAAAACTTTTCACACACAGAAAATTCTACCAGTTTCACAGGTGGATTCTATGTAATATTTGTAGAAGAAGCAATACAAATAGTGTACAAAGCCCTGTCAGAAACAAGAAGGGAATAACTTCCAATTCATTTTTTGAAGCCAGCATCATCTCAATACCAGGAAGTGAAAAGGACAACACAAGGATAGAGACAAGTATACTTAAGATCACAAATACAAACATTCTGAAAAAAATATTAGCAAATCAAACACAGACCCATAAAAAAGGACAGCTTATAATAGGTTTATTGAAAGAAAGATGTGTTTAAAATTGAAAAATCAAACAATAATAGATCCCCAACCTTTCCTGGTGTTTTATGACCTTAAAACTTTTGAAGAGTCCTGACCAGCTATTTTTGTTTCATGTATCTTGCAACTTTTCAAAGTTCAGCAGGCTTTCATTTAAGTA